>NW_027187391.1:1858487-1908157 GCF_028583685.1 Petaurus breviceps papuanus
ATCCATCCATCCATCCATCCATCCATCCATCCATCCATCCATCCATCTATCTATCCATCTATCTATCCATCTATCTATCCATCTATCTATCTATCCATCTATCTATCTATCTATCTATCTATCTATCTATCTATCTATCTATCTATCTATCTATCTAATTTACACTATACATTGTAATGAATTAAACTATCCCACCTTTCTATCTAATCATCTATCTAATTTACAGTATACATTGTAATTAATTAAACTATATCTTTAGGGGCATAAAATAGTGAAAATGTTTTTTGTGATACTTTCACTTCCCAAATACTCCAAAATATTTATCTATTTTCTTAACTACAACAAATAAGCCCACAAAAATATACCATTTTGCTTTCATAATCCAATTAAAATATTTCCTTGAATCTTATCACCTTTTATTTGGTATTTGTGTATACATGCTTATGTATGTATAAATACATACATATTAAGATGTATATAGTATGCATGCATACATGTATATTTATATGTATACATCTATCCACATTTGTGTGTGTGAGTACACATTCTTATGACCATTGCCTGGTCAATCTCTCTAGGCCTTATTTTATGTATAAAATGAATTAGTGGGACTGATTAATAGGTAAGGTATCGTCTAACTATAAAATGATATATAGAGATTTATGGTAGGGTTGTGATATTAAGAGTTGTGTGTTCATGTCATCTCTTTAAAATTTGCTATTTCTATTGAATTGTGAGTTGTTCTTGATTAGGGTAGTGTATGCCCATAGATTGTACTTAGTTTATTCATCATGTAAATGAAAATAGGAAGGTATGTAACATTTAGTATTTCCTCTCGTGCTTTTTCCAAAGATGAATGCCTTTTTATTCTGATAAACAAAAATATAAAACTAAAAACTGGTTGTCCACTATAAGAAATCTACAGGTCATACTTCCTCATCTAACTGACATGGTGATAAAGTTCAGTTCCTAGTAATTTCATAAATAAGAAAAAAAATAGCTTCAGGACATTTTTGTCCAATTTTTTATTTTGCATGTGTTTTGCCCAGATTATCATAAATTTCTAAATAATTAGGATGCAGGTGCCATGTAGCAAGGACATTTTGCTCTTCTTTTTCCTACAAGTACCAAGGTCTTACCCCAATGTTTGAGTTCATTAATTTTAAGTGAAGGGGTGGATTCTGATGATCTCCCAAGATTCTTCCAGCTCACACATTTTTTTTTTACTTTTTTTCTACTCCTATTTATGGAAGCACCTAGTCTCTATAGATATTTTAACTGTTTCTCCACCATCCTCTTAAATAACTCCCTCTTTTCCATCTTTTTCTATTTTACTTAGTTTGGTTTCTCAATGAGAGAGAGAAATTTTACTGTATGACTTCAGATCATGAGTCCTTTACTTTTTCTATCTATTTTTCAACAACCCGTGTAGCCACTAAACTCTTGTTTGGGGACCATCTGTTCTGCTCTCTCTGGTCCTTGTCATCAGAACTGATACCTTCCCTACTACCGGACCTTTCCATCTGCCATGAGCTGAATATGGCCACATGTAAATCCTTTTATATTTTGTTTCCTGCAATCAGAATGTGATCTTCTTGAGAGTAGATATTACCTAAATTTTCTTTTAATATCTTCAGTGCTTAGCACTTAATCCTTAACAAATACTTTCTCATACAATTTTATTCTGAAAATAAACAAAAATGTAGAATTTGCACTCTCAAGCAAAACCTCGATTACCTGAATCTCGACTAACTTAAAGAAGTTTCTTCCCAAAGTATATGATAGATGTACCATAGGAGGAGAGAAAAAAATGTAACTGACATTCTTTATTTTTGTTTATTGTAGGCATGAAGGTGTTAGAGAATAATTATCAACCATTTTATGCAGCATTAATAGCCCTAGGCTGTGATTGAGTTAAACAATATTGTGTGAGCAGTGGCATTTATTGACGACTATTCCCTGGGAAAATTAAGTCCACAAAGACAAATCTGCCATATGTGCAGCATGTGTATTAGTCTAGTGTTTGTCTTTCAGGAAAAAAAAAATGCTTCAATATGGATATCAGCTAGAGAGAGATTGGCTGCTACCGTATTGGTCACCTCCTTAAAAGTGAATGAAAATTTAATACTGGCCAATATCACAACTGACTCCTGGTTTAAAATTCTCTTACTATCAATCAATAAGCATTTATTAAGCATCTGCTATACTCCACACAATAGAAATACAAAAGCATAAATGAAACAATCTCTTCCCTTATGGAGTCTACTTTCTGGTACAATGGAAAAAGCACTAGCTTTGGAACCAGAGGAGACTGATTCACATCTTATCTCAAATGCCTTATCTATTAAAATAAGGTGGTTGGACTAGATGATATGTCATTCCTTACAATTTTAGATCTCTTGTCCTGCTACCAAATGAATGTAAATATATACAAGATAATTTTATCAGAAGCAAAAGACATTAGCTATAATTCTTAACACTTTTTGTCTTCATTTGTGTTTGCTGACATATTTGCTCTCTAAATAGATATTTTAGTTGCCTTATGTTTGTATTCTGATTCTTTCATTAAAGTTTAAGATCTTTAAGAGTTCCTTTATTTCTTTTTTGTCAGTCTTTCCACAGCATTCTGCTCTATCCAAAGTAGGTATGCACTAAATGTTATCAATTATGTATCAAAATAGGAGCTTGTGATAATTCATGGATGACTGAAAATTCTTTTTAATTGAAAAAATAATTAAAATTAAGAAGATTGAACTGGATGCCATCCAAAATCCTTTTCTGCTCTAAGCAAGCTCCTCTGAGGCAACCAGGTGGCTCAGTAGATAGACCACTCACTGCACTTGGAGTCAGGAAGGCCTGAGTTGAAATCAGCTCAGATATTTACTAACTATGTGACCCTGGGCAAGTCATTTCTGTTTGCTTGAGGTTTCTCACTTGTACAATAGGTATGATAATAGTGCCCATACCCATGGTTGTTGTGTAGATCAAATGAGATAATATTCATTAAACATTTAACATGGTGATGGCACATAGTAGTTACTTAATGGATGCCTATTTATTTCATTCCTAAATCCTATAATCTATTATATAACTATGAATTGTTATTATTATTCATTCTATGGACTATATATCGAGGATGCTGATGCAAAAAAGAACAATACTTTTAGAAGTTATATGATAAAAATAGTTCACTTGAACAAAATGGAAAAAAGAAATAAATATTTTTGTTCTTGTTCCAAAGATTGATTTTGAACAATATGTTCACAGATGTGAAGCTGCTGCTGCTGATGTTTGTCCTTAATTCTCAAAGAAGACAATGCTATTTGGAAGGTGATGTCATGACATTCAAGTGAACTGGGTTTAGGTGAGGGAGAGTTGGCAAAATCTCCAGCCTCACTTTCTCCTCTGGAGCCATCAGGGTCCAGTGACCAGATATAGATCAGGACAATTGGAGATAGCCCAGGATGCATTGGTGACCTTGACCTTTTCAAGCTAAGGTCTTCAACAGGTCCCAGTTTGACTGAGGCAAAGCCCATGCAATGATTAAGACTTAATAAGAAATGAGGCAGAGAATGGCCTCTTTACTTCTCCCTACCCCCCCCCCCCCAAAATCAGTTTGGGAGGAAAGACCCTGAAGGTTTCTGACCAAAGCTGAAATAATTACTATTTACATTCTGCGTGAGTACTGAACTGAGGGCCTGAAGAACTGGGCTCTAGTCCTGGCTCTGCTGCTTCTTAGGTAGAAAATCTTGGGAAATGATTGTAGATATCAGTTTTCTCATTTGTAATTTAAGCCTCTCTTGCTCTTTGGTCACATCAATAAAGGGGATACACTTGGATATAAGGTTGGGATAGTGTACATAGATGGATCCTAGAATGTGAGGAAGAAAAAAAAATCTACCTAGAAGCAGTAGAAAATGTGACACTCAGGGACAAAGAAATTAAGGATCAGCCAGAGGAGGGATGGAGGGCCTGAAAGGAGTCTTTATTTTTGTGGAGGGAAAGTTTCCTCAGTAGGAGAATTCAGTCAAGAATCTAGTAGGATAAATTTGCCATATCCTTAGAATAAGAAGACAGACACTGCTATGCACAATAGGGTCAGAGTAAAGGGATCAAGGCAGTGAGGTTTTTTTCACAACTATAGAAAGGTAATAATTTCCCAGAAGCATCCTCTGAGTGAAGCATGAGATTATCAATACTTAACTCCTTATTATTGAACAAGGTAATATAAGTACTCAGCAATGCCCCTAGCTTTACATGTGAATGTTATGCCCAGGATTATCTGTCTATGTGGATTTTTTGTTTCTTTATTTTAAATCTACTGAAAAGAAATACATAGCTGCTCCTGGAGAATTATAATTTCTTTGAACTTTTGAATTTTGAAGACATTTTTGAGAACATTTTTCTCTATTTTATTTTTACTGGGAATCCCATTGACCTGTGCTCAAATGCAAATATTTTCACTTGCCTGTGTAACCTTGATTATGTCATTTGTCATCTTTGGGTCTCTGCTAAATAAGCTTTTGAATGCTGTTTAGCTCTAAATCTCAACTAATTTTATACTTCTAGTTCTTTTCACATTGAAATAATGTGTTTCATTTTAATATAATTTACATTAATGCTCTAATTTGATACTACAGCTGCATATATTACTTATTAATTTGCATGGTTGAATGCTTAAATATAGATACCTGTTGTGTTGTTTTTATGCTGTGAGAATAGTGTAAGATGAAATGAGAATTATAGATAGTAAAACTTTCAAGTGTTGATGTGAAGTATATTGAATTCAAGAATCATCTTGAAGGATGTTTATTCTAAGTGTGCTTGCTGGTCCTATAGATAAAGCTGTTCTTAGGAATCTCTTTGTGGGGCTGTGAAATATTTATTATACATTACAAGACAGAGACCTTATGTAAGTTACCAGAAACAGTGACACATTCTAGAATGCCTGGTAAGATAAGTGTTGGAGAAAATAGCTGGAAAAATATTCACTAGAATCCTTGTCAAAAGAAGGATACAAACCAAGAAATGAAGGAATAATTCTCAGGGACTTGTTTTGTTTTCTTGAGGGCATCTTATTCTTGAGACAATGGCAGCATTGGGAGCTATGTAATAAAAGTACTATTTCAGACTATAAATCATTCCACATATGATACAAGGAAGAAGTTGGTTCTTAAGGAATTTCATCCTATTGCCATGACAACACTGCACAATGACTTTAGACATTTGGGTCAAGTGAGAAAGCATTTAAATTAGTATGAAAAAAGATTTTATTAGCCAAGAAAGGCTGCCAATATTTATAAGAAGAATGAAGCATATTTCTGATATTTTCCAAGGAAACTGATGCCAACTTGTGCTTTGTATGTGGATAAGTACCTATATAAGTATTTGGAATGTAGGCACATCGATCTTTTTTAATTCCCACAAAAATATAGGAAGTACAGAAGCAACATCCTCTTAGTGAAAGATCATTTTACCAGGTTTGATAAGCATAATTCAACCAGGAAACTGAAAGTTTCTTTGTCTGACAAAGTATTGTTAGAACAAGCTTTCTTCTTAAGAGGCTGCTTTACCAGAATCTTCTCTTTCTCTGGCTGAGGTAGAAACTTTGAAAGCCAAGTACTTTTGAACCTCAAGGGGCATTTTTGAGCCTCAAGGAGACCCATAGCCTAAGTATTTTAACTGCACACAAGGCCAAGCATTCCAGGGACACAAGACTGAGCAGAAATAGTCAGAATGTGGCATTTCTAGTGCATGCATCCAATGCTACTTGGAAAGATGTCCCAGATATTATATTATACTGTGGATATTTGAGTTAAAGTCAAGTTTTCCATTGGTTTTTGTGTTTTGGAGTCTCAGAAAATAGAGATATGCGAGATTCATAGCATCTCTCAGTGGAGATATTGACTGAAAGATGTCAGAGGTCTTCTCACTAATTACAGTGTCAGCTCACAAAAGATCTGATAAAAAAGGATTCAACTTAATTTTTCAATGCAACAAGCACTTGTAATGTTACAGATACAGGAAATGAAAGACAAAACCAAGAATGATCCAGGCCCTCCAGAAAGTTACATTATGCTAGGGAAAACATGTGCGTAGCTCCTTTACTTTGAGTTTCCTACACTGATGAAATCGCATGTCTAGACTTTTGCCCCTATTCCCCCAAAAAAGCAACAACATGT
Source organism: Petaurus breviceps papuanus (assembly GCF_028583685.1). Lineage (NCBI taxonomy): Eukaryota > Metazoa > Chordata > Mammalia > Diprotodontia > Petauridae > Petaurus > Petaurus breviceps. The sequence continues at coordinate 1,864,670 of NW_027187391.1, forward strand.
TGATCTAGTAATAACACCCAACATTTATATAGTACCTACTACTATCATTTGATACTCACAACAATTCTGGGGTACAGGGAACCCTGTAGGTACAATTATTACCTGTATTTTACAGATGAGAAAACGGAGTCAGACAGAGGTAAAGTGGCTTGCCCAAGGTCACACAGTTAGTAAATTTCTGAGACAGGATTTGAATTCCAGTCTTCATGACTCTAGGCCTGGTACTCTATTTACTGTGCTGTCTAGCTGCTACTTTAGCTGATTGGAATTCATCTGTAGGTGAAATTTCACCCCATATATTTCTCTCCTGTTGCATGCTTAAAAACCAACACACATTGTATAAAGGCAAGTAAAAATAACATAACTAACTTATGGGAGTTGCTTCATTCACTTCCTCTTACTCCATGGTTAGAAAACCTTCCTACTTTTGCTTATTGTACAATGAACTAAGCTAGTGGTCATCACTATTCATCTAATTCAGTAGAAAATTTATTTTAAAAAATGCAACTATGCAGAAGGCAAAGCAAAGAAGGAAAAGGAGTGTAAGTAGGGGCTATTAAGGGTCTGAAGGTGACAGGGAAAGGTAAGGGCATCTTTCAAATTTTCAGTAGTAGCATTTATTCTTGTTTCTTTTTTTGTCATATACCTCAAAGTGCTTCAGGTATTTCTGATGACAAATGAAACTATGGAAGTAGACAATGTTTAGGGGTTTCAGAGAATTTAGTAGTGGGAACAGAATTTAGAGCTTATCTGGTATAACCTTCTCATTCTGTAGATGATTGCTGGTAGGTAAAGTGAAGACCAAGGTAATAATGAAAGTAAGTACTTGAACCTAAGTCCTGATGCCAGATCAAATACTTTTTGATTTCACAGTTAGAATTAGCACAAATATATTAGTATTTGTTCTTTATAAGAAAATCCACAAAGGGAAAGTAATACATATTAAATTATTATCTTTCTTTATATTTCAAAATCTGTCTGAGTTTATGGCAAGGTATGAGTTGCTTATTTAAAACAAATTGAATGAACGGCTTTATGCAATTCCCAAGGTAGAACATTTTAAAAAATTATTTCCAATTAAATTTAATTTAGCTGCTTTTAGGTTTTTCTTGTAATAGAGAAGGAAATGTAAATTTAATGGTTTCTCTTGTGGGTGAAATAAAGTTTCTTGGGAGTCTATTGTGTTGCCCCATGTATAAACTTAAACATCTTGGCTGTTGTTTAAATTAGGATCTCCAGTACTTAACTTAATTCTGCAGAATGTGTTATAGATAGGCTGACTTCTGGGCTATCTTACAGAAGTACCTGGAGAAGAGATCTCAGGAAGAAAAGAATTAAAACTTGATAAATTACTTTTTAATTATAATTTTTTTTTACTGGGAGAAGGGTGAGCAGGCAAGCTTCTAGTGTTGAAATATAATCATGTGTCTCCAGGGCCTAGTCTTTTCTCTTTTCTTGTGTCTCTAGGACAAGAAAAATGACTGAATCTTGTCTTGAAAAAGTTTAAGATGAACAGTCTTTATCTATTAAATCAAGTAGCTCCATTTCTGAATAACTACTGAGTTCTGGCAGAAGGAAAAGACCTAAGAGTAAGACAAAAAGGGCTGGAAAAAATTAACTAGTTTCTCTTTTTACCACATATGTCAGAATTAATAAAAACTATGGTTGTTGAGGAAGGGCATCAAGAAATCCTGGCACTTTGAAGTTTTCTCAATTTTAGTGTTTTATAAATCAGTTGTACTCATAGGTAATATTCTGTCAGATTCTAAGTGATTAGACCCAACTTTTGGAGGAACTGCTAATCCTGTGTGTACTTTTTGAATGACACTTTTGACAGATTCTTTAAGATGTAATATCTATGTTTGGTTAGTAAGTTGTTTTAAGTGGTCAGTGCAGAGTAATGGGTTTTGTCCCTATTAGTTTTGTTCCTAGTTAGTTGTGGTGGTTCTATGACCACAATTTCTCTTGTAAAATCTCTGTGTACATTTGGTGGATTGGGTGAAAGAATATGGATAGATAGGCTAGTGTTAAACCATTTCCTCTATTGATAAAACTTCTCAACATGCATGCCTTATGTCTACAGGAGCAGAAATATTAACTTTGCATGCAAGAAAATGTGCACATATTCTCCAACAAGATTATTAGCAGTTTCTTGAATCAGAGAACATGTCATATGCACCTTGCCAGTAGAAATTGTTTCATTTTTTTCTACTTATATTGCAAGGGTAAAGTATAGTGCCTGGCATATAGCAGTCACTTAATAAATGCTTGTTGAATGGTTGATTTTATATCTCTGCACAGCTCCTGGTACATAATAGGAGTGCAGGAACTGTTGAATTACATTAAATATTCTTTAATATGAAAATTCACATAATAACGTAAAGCTCTTTGCCATTTTATTGACTCTGAGCAGAATCTCCTGTGACATTAAATTTTGGGAACATCCTGTCCAAATGGGATTCATGATTTGGGAAGTAGTTTGGACTGGGCAATTTCTAAGTCCCCTTGCAACCCAGTAATTCTATGCTTCCATGATCCCTGACTATCTGTGATTTTCATAGGTTCTTGGATTTAAATTATTCATACTTCTGCAAATATTTCTTATAGATCATTAAGCAATTTTTCCAGCCCTACTTGACAGGCAAGTTTTTTGACCCTTAGTTGTAATGAATGAAAAATGTTACATTACTTTCCATCGTGCTCTGTCTTTCAGAAAGAATTGGTCTACTTGGTTCCTTTCTTGCTTTTTCATAGGCTTTCTGTCCCCCATGTGAAGAGTGCACTCGTTCCTCATCTCTACCTGTAAGGGTTATGGGATTTAAAGATCTTCCATGCCCCATTGGACTTGCTGATGTAGCAGGAAGGGGTGGAGCAAGAGGAAGCAGAAGCCAAGCTAGAGCTCCTGTGGTGGCTAGCGGTGGTGATGGCGGTAGCGGCAGCAGAGGCAGCGGCAGTGGCAGCGGCAGCACGGAGCCCTTTTTGAGTCAGCCAGAATTTCTGCTAAGGACTCCTGCTGAGGACTGCCAGGGGCCGGAGCTGCTAGGAGCGTGCTTCTGGGGTGCTGGGTGGTTGCTGTGAGTGGGGAGAGGAGGACCTTTGCCTGAGGTAGCCTGTTCTGTTTTAAAGGCTTGAGAATGTGGGTGCTTTCTACTTTATCTACCTGTGCCAATGTCATAACTACTCTGATGGCTTTCACTTTCTGGTTTTGGGACTCAGTCTTTTGATATCTTAATAAATTTTCTAGCTTATTCCCCCATATGGCAAGCATGATGTATTTTGTGATGGGTAATTATATCAGCATATCTGTAATTTCCATAGGCATTGTGAATATGGCATTGCTGATACACTACCCAAAGTCTTCTTAGCTTCCTTTAAACTCAGCTTAGGTGGAACCTCCTATGTGAAGCATTTTTTGATGCACCTAGTCATTAATGCTGTGCCACTTTTCCAATTTTTTTTTATTAACATATCTGTTTGTAGATTGCTTCCTTAATAGAATTTAATCTCCTTGAGTTCAAGCACTTCTTTGAGGCTTGTCCTTGTATATCCTGTGCCTAACTCAGTATTTTTCCTACATATGTTAAGTAAATATTAGTTTTCATGTAGTATATTACTAATCATCTATAACTGTACTCTCAAGAGAAGTGTGATGGAAAAAAAATAATACTCTTCAGAGATTTTTCATTTGTACTCCTTATGTTTATAAAGTTCATATGGGTATATGCTTTTGTTTCTTCAAATTAGTCACATGAGCTCATTTTACTCTCACAGCTTCCTAGTAAAGTAAGTAGATCAGGTATTGTCAGTCTCATTTTATAGGTCAGAGCATTCAGAGCTGGAAAGGGGCCTTAGAGATTAGACTGAATTTTTCATTATAGAGAAGAGGAAACCAAGGCCCAGAGAATTGAAGAGAGTGACTTCCTCAGGTCACAGAGCTAGCTGGTAGAACTTGGACCATATCCCAGATCCCCAACCCTTATCACATTGCCTTTTCTTTCCTCACTATCTAATTTTCCACTTGGGTAATTAGAACACAACTGAGTTATCCAAGGAGTTGCTTATTCTTTCCTGTGAACTAGGGCAGAGCCAACTGGCTGACCAGTCACACTATGCCTGGTATTCAAAACCTTAAACAGCCCCACAGAGAAATTGAATTGAAGCTAATCAAGAAATATTTTCAATAATATTTGAGGCAATGTGTGTGGAAGTCCCTCTGAGACAATTTTCAAAGCATTCAATGACCTTATTGTGGAGATTTGGAGAGACTGGTTTCATCCTTATTAGAAAATATCAATGAAACTGTCCTCAGATCTAAATGAGACTATAACAGTTGAATGTAGGGAAAAAAGGCAATCCCTTCTCCAAAATGCCTGGAATTATGACTCATCAGAAATATGAGAGCATTTCCTTTTTCATATATATATTTCATATGTTCACTGGCTTTTCTCTGCGATGTTTGGTTTTGTTTCACAACAGGGTCAATGATACTTAGCATGTCACCAAAGAAATACATTAGTCCATGATTTAGCAGCAAACAGTCCAGCATATATTTTTTTCCCTTCAAATCCATGAAGTGATAATGTGTGAGAAAAATCAGAGATGTGAAAACTATAATAAAATTTAGACTGCCTTCTTTAGTAAGAAACGAACACATTTCTTTCTGGTTTTGGAATGTCTCTGGTATATTTTGAGTCTAAATGGAGTAAAACATGACCGTGATAATTCTTTCCACTTCCTTTCTTAGTGATCCCTCCTATGACGGCATAACTTCCAGGAATAAGGTAGTACTATCACTACAGGGCTTGGGAGGGAGACATCTAGGCAGCTCAATGAATAGACCTGAGTTTGAATCCCTCAAATTCTCATCCTCCTTCTCCTTTTTCTTCTCTTCCTCTTCTTTCTCCTCCTTCTCCCCTTCTCTGGGAGGGAAGAGACCAGGACTCTTGAATTTTAAAAATCCTTCACTGTGCTTTGCTTGGTTCCTTGAACATTGTATGTACTTAGGGAATAACAAACGAACAAAAAACAACTTGCTGATGAATGAAATGAGAAGAACCAGAGCAATTTGTACATTACCAACAACATTATAAAGACAGATAACTCTATGAGAGAAATGATTATTAATAACCAATGATTTTGGGAGATCCGAGTTTTCCCTTTTTCTAAAGTGTGATTTTGAAAGTCCAGTCTCTTAAAAGACATTGCTGATAATTAGACTGGACTAACTTTCTCGTTCAGGCCCCATTCAGGTGGAGTTCTATTGTGTTCTACTCAGGTTAGGATGGGGATAAATTCTTTGAACAGATTGCCCAAGTTTGGGGTTAATTTAAGAAGCATGTGACATAATTAAAGTTTAGGTTCAGCCCCTTATTATGATATTCATTTTTCATTGTTAAAACAATCAGATTTGATTGACACCCTGGGGAACATGCCTCTTCCAAAAGGACATAAAATAAAAGTACACCATCATGATTGTCTTTGGCCTATGAAAGAGATGACCAAATGATCTTCTTTATCAAAATGTTGACATTATTAATAAAATGATTACATTACCCAGAAATGATTTCTCTTGAACCTTTTAAAATGCCCTATCTGGAAGCCATCATAAATGATTTATATAATGATCATTCATGATTTCATAGGTCCAATGACGAAACAATGCTATCCATCTCCTGATAGATGGATTTAAGGTATGGAGTGATGAAATTTATTTTGTCTGATTATGCATATTTGTTACAAAGAACTCCTTTTCTTTTCCCTCAATGGGATAGCAGTGGGAAGGGAAAAAAGATTTCTGTTTCTGTTAACTAAAAAAAATACTTAAAAAAACCAGAGTTGGGAGACTATAGGTTTGGAATGTTACATTCATTTTAAGATGAGATAACTGTACTTTTAGTTTTGCTTGCTTGTTAGACTTTGTTATAAGAGAGTTATCACAGAGTGGCAATGTTTGTAATATAAAAAAAAATTTTGTATAAATTTTAAAAATGGGGCAGCTAGGTGGTGTGCTGGCCCTGGAGTCAGGAGGACCTGAGTTCAAATCTGGCCTCAGACAGTTAACACACTTACTAGCTGTGTGACCTTGGAAAAGTCACTTAATCCCTAATTGCCCTGCCTTGCCTTCCCCCCTCCAAATATAAATATATTTAAATATATTTAAAAATACAAAGATTACTTTTAAAATATTTAATGAGTAAATCTTTTCAGTGTTGACTGAGATATTCTCTCTTTGAACTTACACATATTCTTTAAATTCTTAATTTCCTAGGATTCTTTAAAGCAAGAGTAATAGTTTCTCAGGATCAATTTTCATATTTTGCAGACTAGCTCCATATAATAATTGGGGAATTTTTTAAAATTCAACTTTAGTGGTATAGTGATAAAGCTTGCCATGATACATTCTGACATCTCCCTATAATGTTATTATGCACAGAGATTTTGCTTTCATGTTTTATTTATAGCACCACCAATATTATGTTAATAAGAAAGAGAGAAGGTTCAATGTAAAAGCCCAACTGTCTCCAAAGGACTGACAACACTGAAAGAGTTTGACCCAAAGGAGAATGTTTGTTGCCTATATAGAAGGGGGTGAGGAGTTGGCTTTCTATGTTGTTTTTCTTTGTTGCCAACTCTTCCATATTTTTGGTCTTAAGGGCTTTTCAGTCTTATAGTCTCTTTCAAAAAAAATGTGCCCAGGATTTGCTGTATCTTAGTGAGGAGCACAATGAATTGTTTTTATCAATGTGTGCACTTATTAAGTGCTATAAATCTATGTAATAGGAACTTGCACACACTCAGAGCTCTTTTGGTATGATGCCTTCTAATTGAGAGGCTGGGGATCTTCCTTCCAGGAGAGTTGGGATGATGTATAATGGAAGGGATTTGAAGAGACTGTAGACATTTTGTAACTAGTTCTTGTACATTTATCATGTCATTAGAAGGTCTTTTTAAAAATTTTTTGGAGGGGGGAAGGCAAGGCAATTGGGGTTAAGTGACTTCCCCAAGGCCTCACAGCTATTTAGTGTCAATATCTGAGGCAGGATTTGAATTCAGGTCCTCCTGACTTCAGGGTTGATGCTGTATTCACTGTGCCACCTACCTGCCCCAGGAGAAGCCTTTTTCAATTGACTGTAGCTAGAACTGGGGACTACATCAAAGGCCTTTATTGACCTTATTCATTCTCTTTGTCCTTGTTCTCGAGGTATCATTCCTTTGATGATGATTGCTTGTGAGAGAAAATGAGTGAAGTCATAGGAGGTGATAGTATAGAATTACATTTGGGAAAGTGTACCCTGATTCTAATCACAACAAACTGTTCACAAAAAAAAGAAAATAAAAAAGAAATCTTTTCTATTCTAGTATGCTACCAATGATGCAATATGTCTGTGAATCCTGGAAAAATGTTTCTTTAATCAAATAGAGGGAAATGCACATGACATAAAAAACTTAGGAATCTACCTGCCAAGACAAACCTGGAAACTATATGACCACAATTACAAAACACTTTCCACATTGATTAAGTCAGAACTAAACAATTAGAAAAATATCAATTGCTTATGGAGTAGACTGAGCCAATATAATAAAATGACATTTTACCTAAATTAATTTACTTATTCAGTGACATACCAATCAATCTACCAAAAATATTTTATAGAGGTTTAAAAATATCATAAAAATCATCTGGAAGAACCAAAGTTTAAGAATATCAAGAGAATTAATGAAAAATATGTACAACTTACATGTACAAAAATATTTATAGTAGCTCTTTATGTGGCATGAAAAAATTAGAAATTGAGGAGATATCCATCATTTGGGGAATGGCTGAGCAAGTTGTGGTATATGATTGTGATGGGATAGTATTGTTTTATAAGAAATGATGAATAGGATGATTTCAGTAAAACCTGGAAAGACTTACAAAAACTGATGCAGAATGAAGTGAGCAGAATCAGAACATTGTACACAATAACAGCGATATTATATGGTGGTCAGTGGTAAATGACTTAACTATTCTCAGCAACATAGAAACACAAGATAATTCCAGAAGACTAATAATGAAAAATTCTATCCACCTCCAGTGAAAGAACTGATGGAGTTTGAATGCAGATAAAAGTATACTATTTTTCATTTTCTTTTTTTGTGTTTTTTTTGTCTGTCTTCTTTCACAACATGACTAATATGGAAAGTCTTTTGCATGATTGCATATGTATTACCTATACCAAAGTGCTTACCATCTTATTGAGAGGAGATGAAGGAAGGAGAGAGAGAATTTGGAAATCAACATTTTAAAAATTAATGTTAAATATTGTTTTTACATGTAATTGGGAAAAATAAAATACTATTAAAGATTAAATGGAGAATCAAGTAATAGCAACAACATGAAATTTGCAGTTATATTTCCTCAAGTTCAAATTCTGTCTCTGATACTCATTGCCTGTGTAACTTTGGACAAATCACTTTAGCCTCAAAGCACTCTAAAATCATAGCTCTAGAATTAGAAGGGCCTTCAGAGGCAATCTTAATACATAGAGATGAGAAAAATGATGCCTTAGGGAGATTAAGTACCTTTCCCAAGATCATATATTAATAATTGTAAATTGGGGACTAATAATAGCACCTACCTTCTAGGATTGTTGTGAGGATCAAATGAAATATTTGTAAAATGCTTAAAGCATAGTGTCTGACACAAAGTAGATGAGATATAAATTCTAGCTATGAGGATGATGATGATTTAGAAGAAGAAGCATCAGTAGGAAAAGGAGGAGGAGGAAAAGAGAGTTATCACAAGTGAACTAAGCAAGATATCATTTCATTAACAGGGGCATGCTACCCTTCAATAAAAGAGTCTATGACTGCCTCAGTTTCTAGTCAAAGGAAAAAAAATTTGGAGGTGCAACTCTTTTTTATAATCATAGAACAAAGATCAGAATTGAGGATAACATAATTAAAGGGGTTTACATGCACACGTGGGACCCAGACCAACCTCCCCTGTCATTAATGAATGCTTTATGAATTTATAGGATTCTGCTACATCCTGAGGCTCCTGATAGTGAACCAGGAACAGCAAACTCACAGGTACCTGGTAATGTAATAAGACCACCTTTAATTGACAATAATGAGGCTAAGATGGAATAAGGTCAGCTAGTCTGCTTTTCAAGGATAACACATAATACTCTGATGCTTTTTAGACACTGAAGTTATTCAGGATAACAAGTTTCTGTTGGCACAGAGTAATTTGCAGGTGATGCTGAGATAATAATTCTCATAGAATGTTTTATGAGAGAAATTAATGTCTAAACTTTAGTTCAGCATTCTTTGGACAGCAAACCAGATATCCTTGAAGAATTGCTTGATGGTGTTGTAAAGAAACAAGACCAGACACCTTTGTGTCCACCCACATTCCCCAGGTATAGCGGAATTCCTTGAATCAAGAATTGAGCAGTAATTAGAGAGAGAACAGGATTTCTAAACTTAATTCATTTACAGGCTAGCTGAATTCTGGTCTAAGTTCATATATAGTGAACCATAACTTTAGTAGTCACAGGACAGAATTAATTAATTGTAAATAGGATTAATAAAATGATACAGAATTAATTTAAGCTTCAGAGGCAGGGTTAAAGTTTGAAACTGCTGAACTTGATTTAACCATACAACCTATGTTGTATAACTTCAGAGACAGCATTCTTTCTACTGAAGGAATATATTAAATATAATTTACTAAGTCTGAACATGGAGCACATTTAATAAAGAATTATGAATGTCTAGTTTTAAGCAATATTTCAGGTATGTTATTGAACTCTGACCAAATGTGAAGTGGGAAACTGTTATTTTTAATTAAAATTCTTATTATATGTTTTATAACACTGGCACACACACTAACAATTCTACATTTATTTATTAGTCTTTGTGTGATTTCTAAACTTCTTAGATATTTATTTTTATTTTTGTAAAGTAACTTGATTTGAAATAAACACCTAAGTTTTTAAATGGAGTTAATTAGAGCTAGCTCTAGGTTTAAGGTAAGAGGTGACTTTAGATGCCATCACTTGCCTAAGGTCACACAGACTGTATCAGAGGCAGCATCTTCAGGCTTCAGTTTATTTATCTGGAAAATAAGAAGATTAGAAAACACAACCTCTAATGTCCTTTTTTTTTTTTTAGCTCTAAATAAATGACTTTAAAATAGAATTAAAATGACAAGTAACCCAAAAGACACTAGAAAGACTCTAGGTGAATTTTAGCAAGCTATGCATGTTACCAAGGATACTAGTCAAGGTGTGGAGTAAGAAAATACTGAGATATACATGAGTGAAATGGAAGTAAGTTGGTCAGGTAATGAGAATGAGAGAATACTTATGGGCAGGCCAAGCTGGAACCCCTGAAAAATTTAAATGGATCTGTGATCTCATTAATTTGGATGTTACCTTCAAATATGCAGATTGTAACTCATTCATTCCTGCCTATAGACTCTTGTCTATATCCTCCCAGTAATTTACTGGTGGGGGTCCACTAAAGTTCTATAAGCTTTTCTCATTTTCTTTTGGTATAGAGAAGGCCACCCAGGCTATAGACATATTATTCCTCACTCTCACCACATGACTGGCCCATCTTTTTCTATCAGACTTTTCCCTGATGACATTTTAGAAAATAGGGCTTAGGATAGATATACATCCTGTGTGTGTGTGTGTGTGTGTGTGTGTGTGTAGGGCCCAAGAGTTCATAGAAAGGCTTGAAGAAAGAGGTGAGCCAATGCTAAAGACAGATTTCTTCTACTTTGTGGCCAGCTCTGAGGAAGGGGTGCTAGTTACATTTTCTCAAAACATGCCACTCAAGAGAGCAGACTAGACCTTATAGTGCTACAAAAACTCTCCTCACTCCCCCAAGAGCTCTGTTAATGACAGCATATCCTTTTAGCAATGAAATGTCACTCTGATACTTCCCTGAAGTGAATCATTGCCTACATATCTCCTCTGTAATCTTAATCAAGTCATAGTCTTTTGCATGGTCTTTTTTAGCTCTCTTCTCTGCTCAGTCCTGTATATTGCCACTGGTATGCCATTTACCAACAGATATGATAATGCAATAATGTCTGATAGTGATTAAGTTTGTCTGAGAAAAGTGTGAATGGAAGTCAGGGTGACTGTATCATAGAAGTAGCTGTTAAATTAAAACTGCAGTTGTCAAAAGAACTAAAATGAGGTCTTTTTAAAAAAAAAAAAGCATGCTAAGCAGTATAGCTACAGTAACAGAAGCAGCTCTGTACTTGCAAATGGTCAGAAATATTGGAGATGATGACTAAAGAATTAGAAGAATATCAATTTCACTTCAGTCTTCTTTATTTGCTTTTAATAAGCAGGCTAATTCAACCATCAAATGCAGAGACAGAAAGATACATTTTGCAAGCTTGTTAGGTTGATGTTATCTATGGGTATTAATTTCCTTGTTTGTAGAAGCCAACAGGCCCAAAACATCTCTGAGCTGATGTATCTGTATTTTATACATGTGTTAATAGATGCTATCTTTTCAACAATTATTCTATTCAGCACTAAATAATAGAGGAAAAGTGAGGCAGAGGATTTGTATGGGCAAATTATAGGAGAGAGTTAATGCTTTCAAAGGCAAATATACAAATCAAAACATGTTTCCAAGCCAATAAAGAAATGTTAATTTATGAACATATTGAAATAGGACACTGGAAAACCAAGAGATTACACAGAATGTTGTAATAAAGATAGCACGTCAAAAGACTTGAATCTTTATATTCTCTTCACTCCAAGTTCATTTTTCCCCCCATTACATCCCACTGACTGTAAGTAAACAAAGAGTTTTATATCGATATCTGATAGAATTGCAAATCTGTATTCACAGTGAATTATCTCCATAGGGGAGATTATTTAAATAATAGGAGTAGAAGAGATGTCCACTGGAAAAAGTTTCAATAGAGAAGAGAAAATTCTTTAAAAAAAATAACCCTAAGGAATGCCTACCTTTAGAGAGTGGATGGGGGGTGAAATTAGCAGGAAGAGGAACCTATATATGTAACAGGAAGAGTGACTGAAGAAATAGGAGATACACCAGAGTGATATAATTTCAAAGAAAAGAGTGTCAAGAAAGAGAAAGTAGTCAAGGTATCCAGTGATTCAGAATTTAGGGATGTTGAATGAAGAAAAACCTTTGAATTATAATTAAGAGATTGCTTTTGAGAATATCCTTGGAGGAGGGGTGGAGCCAAGAAGGCAGAGTGAAAGAAGGGACTCACCTGAACTCTCCGACAAACTCCTTCAAATACCTCTAGAAAGTGAATCTGAACAAATTGTAGCGTGGCAGAATCCACAAAGAGAGAGTGTGACAGATTTTCAGCCCAAGACAACCTGGAAAGTTGACAGAAAAGATCTGTTGCTCTGGGTTGGAGAGGAGCACAGGCTGCACTAGCTCAGACTCAACCATGACAAAGCTGGGGCAGACCCCAGTGGACTGAATCACTGGCAGCAGTAGTGATTCCCAGAGTTCTCAGCGAGAGAGGGATCTGTTGGAGCTGGGTGAGAGAGAATTGCAATCCTGCACAGGGCCTGTGGCAGCAACAGCAGCTACTCCTGGAGCGATGAGCCACAGACTGAATGTTTGAAAGTTACCTATTTAAACTTCTGAGAGCCAAGATTATGGAGCAAGCAGTAAGTTGCTCCCACCCTCCCTTGTTGACCTTGAAAAACAAAGAGAATATTGCCCCAGGAAAAATCCTGAAATAGTGGAGCTAGCAGAATGATGGGGTACAGAAGTTTTTTTTTAGTTCAACAGACTAGGGAGATGTAACAGCAATACCCTAGCACATCCAGGATGGCTGCTAGCACAGGTTCTTTGAACTGCTTTTTTAAAGGAAAGCAACTCAAAAGGGGTTAAAATCTTTTAATAAAAAATATATATCATTCACTTAGCTCATGGGAAAAAGTCAACACCCTGAACTTCAGAAAATACAAACAGAAATTATAAGCAAACAAAAAATACAGACAGAGAAAATAACATCATTCAACAGAACAATGGACGAGTCTTCTAGCTGTCTGACCATTACATACATACATAGTTACCAGACAGAGAAGCACCAACATCTGGGTTTTCAAAGGGGAGGGGGGAGGGGCTCAAAGCAAAACCTCACCTCAGAGTGTGTGTGTATATATATATATATATATACACATATATATACACGCTTCTTCAGGGTCAGAGGACATCACAACCTTTGTGACCCACTGCCTAATTGCAAAGTAACAAAGGTGTAGACCTTCCTGAAAAACATGCCTCCCCTAGGCAAGCTTCTCTTGTTGAGGTACCCCTTTAAGGGGTAAGGAAGATCTTTAAATTCCCTACGTGTATTGAGGGGCAGGGAAAATCTTCAAATTCCCTTACCATTACAGGAGATTAATGGGGAAGGTCCCTCTTGCTGTGGTCGAAGAGGGCAAGTACAGGACAAGAGCAAGCTAGCAGTAATCCCCACCTCAGTGGGCCAGCAGGGTATGTGGAGTCCCAGGGTGGAGGAGCAGGAAAGTGCCAGGACCAGGTACACACCACCTCCAGCTCAACACCAGATAAAACTACCAGAACACTATAACATTCAACTGCCAGCACATTAGGCCCCAGCACAGAAAACCAATAAGCAGTTACCTGGTGCCCAACACAAGAAGTCTGGGACAGTGCTCCTGGGCTCCAGAAGCAGAGATCAAATTTAAAAGCCAGAATAAAGGGCAAACAACATGAGCAAGAAAAATAAACAGAAAATATCAATGACCATAGAGAAATAACTTGGTGAGAGGGAAGATCAAAACACAAATTTGGGAAAGGATAACATGGTCAATATGCCTACATACAAAACCTCAAAGGGGACTATAAATTGGTCTCAAGCTCCAAAAGCAAGAGCTCAGGAAGGATTTTAAAAGTCAAATGAGAGACATAGAAGAAAAATTTTAAAACGCAGTGGACAAAATGGGAAAAAAGTACACTGAAGAAAACAACTCCTTAAAAAGTAAATTGACCAACTGGAAATGGAGGTACAAAAGCTAACAGAAGAAAACAAATTGTTGAAAATTAGAATTGGGCAAGTGTGCAAGCTAATGACTCTGAGACATCAAGAATCGGTCAAACAAAATCAAAAAAGTGAAAAAAATAGAAGAAAGTGAGAGTATTCTTGGAGAGGATAGGTTAGTAGCATGTTAAGGCAAAAGCAAGATTAGAAGGGATTGAAAAGTGAATATGTAATCTGAAAGATTTGGCAGTAAAGGGAATGGTATATAGTGTGAAAACTTGAAGAGTTAGCAGGGCTAACGGAAGGCTTTTTGTTTTTTTTAATGGGGAAAATTTGAACATGCCAAAGGAGGAGCAGATGAAAGAAAAAAAACCAAACATAAATTGAAACAAAATATAATTGTCTGAACAAGATCCAGGAAGGTACTGGAAGGATTAAGAATGAAAATATGGTGAAAGGTTTGATTTGGAAAGGAGAAATCAACAAATAGACCCTGAATGAAACAATTCCTACATATGAATAGCTTGCAGATACCTTTCTTCACAGACAGAAAGATGTAAAAGATGAATGAATAAGGTAAAGGGAATGATTATTTGGATGGGAGGAAATTTAAGGGAGTTCAATCGGAGGGTCTTAATATTCTTAGTAAATTAAAGGGAGATCTCATCTACAGAAAGTGGGGAAAATATAGATGGGTAGAAAAATATAATGTTCAATGTGGGAACTTTGTTAGGGAATCAACTAGGAACTAAGAAAAGAATTGCTGAGTCTCATTGCAGATCCAGTCAAAATGAAATAGTATGTGTTTGATATAGACCCAATCAGTGCTTTCTTCAGGAATACTAAGTATCCTAAAATCAGAGGACATAGACAGTTTGTGGGTAGAGGTTAGAAAGAATAGAATATTAAGAGGTCAAAGGGACAGCAAATCAGAACTGATTGACCATGGAGTGCAGGTGGAGTTATGAAACAAAACAAAGTAAAATGCAAAATGATGCTGTAAGAAAATTAAAAAAAAATCATTTGAAGATTTGTAAGCTACAATAATCATAAAGAGCAAGTTTGTTGCTACTAAAGGAATGAGATAGAAAACAAAACATATAGGCTAGGTGCTTTTTTTTTTAACACTTTGGGATCTTATAGTTGGAGCTGTTTAGGTAAGAAAGTTCAAGGGCTATATTTCTTAGTGGGGTCATTGAAATGGAGTCATTAGGGAACTGTGAGGCCAAGGCAGTAGAGGGATTTGTTTAGTAACATTTCTTAGTCCTTTTATGTCTTTCTCATGGGTAAGGGGAAGGGAATAAACATTTAAATAGTACCTACTATGGGTCAGGTACTATACTATGTACTTTTACAAATAGTATATTATTTGATCATGGGATTGTTCTTCTTTGTTTTAATGTTTGTAAATGAATGAATGAATTAAAGAATGAATGAATGAAACATGACATTCTTTTATGTGTAAAGCACCATATAAATGCTGGTAAATAAAAATAGATAAGTAAGACATCATGCAATGTCGAAGAAAATAGTAGTGCCTCTTCTTTAGTATCATTTCCACTGATAAAATCATGTCAGTTTATGGTGCAGTAAAATTTAACATTGATAAAGGCCTTTGGTAGCAAGAACTTCTTTTTCTGGGTCTTCAGTATTGTCTTTTTGTTTAATTTTTCTATTATATGTACATATATATATATATATTTGCTGGTACCTTAAATCTATTTTCTGAGCATTGATTTTCTTTGTGCTCATTACTATCCTTTCAAATATCCTCTTTAAGGATATGTGTGTGTTTCCATATGTATGCTCATGAACATACACAGGTACTCTGGCATCTAGTGACACTCACCTCATACTTCATTTCCTAATCTGGGCATTTTTGCTTATATCTCTCATGCCTGGAATGCTTTCTCATCATTTCCACCTCCTGGCTTCTTTGGCTTCCTCCAAGTATCAGCTAAAGTTCTACTTTGCCTTTCCCAGTTCTATTACTGTCTTTGCTTTGTGATTATCTGTGATTTATCCTGTGTACTCACATAAACACACATATACATATGTAGATAGATCTGTATATATGTGTGTGTATCAAACATAGTTGTTTTCATGTTATATTTCTTACTAGACTGTGAGACAAGAGCACGGACTATTTTTCCCATTTTTATCCCCAGTGCTTAGCTTAGTGCCTGGTTCATCATAGAAGCCTAATAAATGCATATTGGCTTGACTTGACATACATGGTAGGCCTGTGATTTTTATTGATATAGGGAAGTTCTAATGAGGAACTTTTCTGTACTAATGTAGATTCTAAGATGCCTTCTCTGCAACTTTAGTTTTAGTGAATTATCTGGAAGCAAAGAGAACTTAAGTCACTTTCTCAAGTTTACACACTCAGTATGTGGTAGAAAGAAACACAAGTCTTCATGATAAAAAAAAGTTCGACTGCAAGATTCTAAAATATCTTTCATCATGAGTCCTTTGAGATTGTGATTGGTTATTGTGTTTATAAGAGTTATTAGGTCTTTTAAAAACTGTTTTATTTTCAGATTTAAAATCTCTCTCTACTCCCTCCCCCCCACCAATTATTAAGAAGTAAAGGAATACATTATACATATGAAGTAAAAAAAAACAAACATGTCCGTGTTATCTGTGTTCCAAAAATCAAAAATTAGAAAGAGAAATGAAGAGAAAAAATATGCTTCTATCTGTACTCTAAGTCTGTGGGTTCTCTATGTGGAGGTATATAGCATTTTTATCATGAGCCCATTGTGGTGAATCGTATTGATTATAGAGTTAATAACTTTCACAGTTGATTATCTTTATAAAATTGCTGTCATTATGCAGATATTTTCCTGTACTTTATGTCAGTTCATATAGGTCTTTCCAGGTATTTCTGAATCCATTCATTATTTCACACAGTATAATTCCATCATAATTATATATGTTAACTAGTTAAGCCATTTCCCAATTGATGGACAACCCCTCAGCTTCCAATCCTCTGTTATCCAGAAAAGAGGTGCTACAAATATTTTTGTACATATAGGTTCTTTTCCTCTTTCTTTTGTATCTTTGGAGTATGGACCTAGTAGCTCTATTGTTGGGTCAAAGGTATAGACAGTTTAATAACTTTGGATCACTGTTCAATTGCATAGTAGTATGGTTGGACTATTTTGCAGTTCAATTAATAGTGCATTAGTGTACTTAATGTGTTTTCCAATATCCCCTCCAGCATTTTTCATTATCTTTTTTATCATCTTAGCCAATCTTATGGGTATGAGATGATATTTCAGAGCTGCATTAATTTGTAATTATTTATTAAAGATTTAGAGTATTTTTTTTTTGCTACTGAGAACTTGGGATTTCTTCTTCTGAAAACTTCCTATTAATATGCTTTGATAATTTATCAATTGGGATTAGCTCTTATTCTTGTAGGCTCTTGACTAAGTTCCCTACATATTTCCCTATATATTTAGAAATGAGATATTTAGCAGAGTAATTTTCCAATTACCAATTTTTCTAATTTTATTTGTGTTGATTTTGTGTAAAACTTTTAAATTTAATATTATCAAAATTATCCATTTTACATCCTATGATACCCTCTATCTCTTGTTTCATCATAAATTTTTCTCTTACTCATAGATATGACCAGTAAATTATTCAAGGTTCCCCAATTTTGCCTATGATATCACCCTTTAAGTCTAAATAATGTGTGCAATTAAAAAAAATTAAAAATAAATTTTATTGACATATTTTGTCTTTATATCATCTACATTTCTCAGTATATCTCTTCACCCTTCCTCCTAAATAACCATCTAATTTTTTTTAAATTTTTTGGTCTTTATTAATTTGTTTGTTTACTTTGAGTTTACAAGATTCAATTCCACAATTCCTTGAGTTTCAAATTTTCTCCCCCCCCCCATATATGCATTTTGACCTTAAATTGGCAAATAGTGTGATGTGTTCTTCTGTACCTAGTTTCTGCCAAACTGCTTTACATTTTCCCCAGTAATTTTTGTCAAATAGTGAGTTCTTGTCCAAAATTCTTGGATCTTTGGGTTTATCGAACACTAGGTTATTGTGCTTATTCACTTCCATGTTTTGTATACCTAATCTATTTCCCTGAACAACCTCCCTATTTCTTACCCATTACCAAATTATTTGGATGATTAGAGCTTTATAGTATAGTTTGAGACCTGGTATAGTTAGCTCCCCTATCTTCCTATTTCTTCATTTATTTTCTTGAGATTCTTGACTATTCCCCTTCTAGATGAATTTTGTTGTTATAGTTTCTAGTTATATAAAGTAATTCCTTAGTAGTTTAATTTGTACAGTTCTTAATAAGCAAATTAATTTAGGTAGTATTGCATTGCCATTTTTATTTTATTTGCTCTGTCTACCCATGAGTAATTAATTTTTATCTAGTTATTTAGATCTGTCTTTATCTGTGTGGAAAGTATTTTGTAACTGTGGTCATATAGTTCTGGTGTGTGTGTTGGCAGGTATAATCTCAAATATTTTACACTGTAGCTATTTTAAATGGAATTTCTTTTTCCATTACTTCTGCTGGGTTTTGTTGGTAATATAAAAAAATTCAGATAATGAAGATGATGATGTATATGTTCCTGTCCTGTAGCTGTGCTGGTTATTGTTTTGATTAATTTTTTTTTTCAGTTGACTCTCTAGTTATCTCAAAGTAAACAATCATATCATCTGGTTTTTTTACTCCTTATTGCCTATGATTAATTTTTCAATTTCTTTTTCTGGTCCTATTGCTATAGCTAGAATTTCTAGTACAGTATTGAATAGTAATGTTGATAATGTATATCCTTGCTTTATCTCTGCTCTTAATGTAAGGCTTCTAGTTTATGCCCTTTAAAGTAATACTTGCTGTTGGTATATATTTATGTGTGTATGTATATGTATATATGATGAATACACACATACCTATATACATACATATGTGTATACTACTTATCATTTTAAGGAATGCTCCAGTTGTAAATATACTTTCTAATGATTAAAAGGAATGAGGGTTGTGTTTTGTCGAAAGTTTTTTTCTGAATCTATTAAAATAAGCATCTCATTTTTGTCCTTTATGCTAAGGATATATTCAATTGTACTTAAAATTTTCCTAACATTGAACTAATATTTCATTTTTGACATAAATCTAGTGTGGTAATACTGTGTGTTCTTTGTGATATATGGCTATAATCACTTTGCTAGTATTTTATTTAATTTTTTTGTTTCAAAATTTATTAGGAAAATTGATCTATAGATTTCTTTTTCTTCTGTTTTGATTCTCCGTGGTTTAGATGTTGATTGTATTTGAGTCATAGAAAATATTTGGTAGTACTCCTTCATTACGTATTTTTTGAAACAGTTTATATAGTATTATAACTAATTGCTCTTTAACCGTTTGGCAGAATACACTTGCAAATCCATCTGGTCCTTTTTTTTTTTTGAGAACTCATTGATAGCTATTTTGATTTCTTTCTCTACAAAAGGTTTATTTGAATATCCGATTCCTGTTTATTGGGGAAAGTTGAATTTTAGGTATTCATCCATTTGATTTAATTTCTTGGTTTTATTGTTATATTTTTGGGTAAAATAAGCTTAATAATTGTTATTTCTTCTAGAATTTAAAAAATTGGCCTGCTAGTAATTTTGTTTTCTTCTCTTTTATAAATCAAATTAGCCAATATTTCATCTAGTTCATTCTTTTATTTTTGTTAAAAAGATATGAGTTTCCAGTTTTATGTATTGGTGCAATTTTTTAAACTTTCAATATTGTTAATCTCTCCTTTTATTTTCAAAATTCTATTTTGGCTTAATTGGGGGTTTTGATTTATTGTTTTTCTGGTTTTTAAAATGTATACCAAATTCATTGATCTGCTCTTTCTCTCTTTTTTTAAACTGATGTAAATATTTAGAGATAAAAAATTTGCCCTAAGCACTACTTTTACTGTATCCCATAAATTTTCATATGTTGTCTCATTGTTGTTTATACAGAAATAATACCGCTTACAATTTTTTTTTTTAATAAAGTTAAATCTTTCAATTTCCTATCCCTTTCCTTGAGTTTTTCACCTTAACTTTCTATTGATGACCTGGTAAATCATGGGTTTACATTGAGATGAATTTGGGCTGCCTTCCTGGAAGGAAATATCATGCATCATTTCTGCTCAATAACCTCCTGGGGAACTACTTGTCTAGGAAACATGTTTAGTAATGTCAGGTTAAGATAGAAACCACATTCTTCTCTCTTTCATTAGAGGCGACTTCACTGAGCATGTGCCCAACCCCTCAAATCTTCACTTTTCAAGGTAACAAGATCGATGTCTATGAATTTTAGCCAACATGCTACATAGTAGAACCATGATTTTTCTAAGACTCGAAAGGAATATAAACCTTGAATAGTCTAATTCCAAGTTGACATTGACTTCAAAAGAGACCTTAAATAGTAACCAAATGCTGATAGGGAAATTTATAGATGGATATTATTTATGCATTATACCCTACCTTAAAGACCTCTAGAAATCACTGAGTAAGGTGTTCTTTTGTTACCTCACCTTAAGTGAACCTTAAGTTCAAGCCAAAGCCTCTTTCTGTAGTCTTCAGAAGTTCTCTAGAAAAGCTAAGGTGACACAGAGCCATTACCATGTTCCTATGTTTCTCATAGAAAACTAATCCAAATAGTAGAATGACATGATTGAATCTCTCCCCCTCCCTTGCCTTTTCACACACCTTAATGAGTTAATAATGAAAATTAGAGCATGTTTTATATTATTGTTTTTAGTTTACAATGTTCTTTCCTCATTAAAAACCTGATGATCTCTAAAGATAGATAGATATAGATAGATAGATAGATAGATAGTGCAATTATATCTGTTTTGCAGATGAGAAAACTCAGCCTCAAAAAAGTGTTGACACTTATACCAAGTCACATAGCCACTAAATATTGTAGCTCAGACTCAAAGTCATGTTTTTAACTCACAGTACAGTGCTCTTTTCACTATATCACAATTTTTATGGTTTCAGATGGTCAGTAATAGAAAGTCAGGGTGGGAGGGAGGAGAGGGGCAGGGCAGTGTTTACAGAATCACAGTGAAAGCAAATAGTGAAAAAAAAAGGCATATCATTATATTCTCAGGGCTCATGATTCTCTGCTTCATGCTAACTGGTAATGACATGTGTACTTGACCTGCACATTGTACGATCCTGTCAATGCATTCCTTACTAGAAATCTTAGAAACCTCCATTTATTGCCAGCTCACTAAGCACTCTTGACATATTTGATGACAGGAGAATAACTTCCAGCATCAGAAGACTTGTCAGCTTGTCGTACATCGTCATTCTAAATGATTTAGCTCAAGGCTATTAATGCTTTTTGGTAGTTAGGAAAGTGATTCAAAATAATAATGGGTTTCCATATTTATGCCCATAGTCATTTTCAAATCAAGTTATATTGTTTCACAAGTCACTCAAGCTGGTAACCCTAGAGCCATCATTGACTCCTCTCTTGGTCGCCTCTTTTCTTCCACATGCCCATCTAATAGGTTATCAAGTCCTATTGATTCTATTTCAACAATATCTTGAGCATCTGTCTCTGCTTTTCTGTTCTCCACCATCCTATTTCAGTCACTAATTACTAGAGACTTGGACTATGGATTAATACAGTAGCTTCCTTAATATTCTCCTTGCCTTCCAATGTGATCATCACTGCTATATATTTTTTTGCACTGGGTTTCCCTGTCTCAGTCTGGAAGTGCAGCAGCCATTCCCAAGCAGATCCCATTGTCATTCAGCATGGAAACTTGACCTACTCTGTTTCCAACCTGAACTTGTTTGCTCCTCCTTAGAGAGCCTGATGGTTTTCATTTCTGGAAAGGATGATGTGGGGTTCATGCTTTTTGTATAAGATTTAGCACAGTCTTGGATCAGCTTTAACTCTCCTGCAGCTCAGAAGTCCAAAACTCAAGAAATCTACTAATCTCAGCCTCTCTTATAGTCTTGTAACTCCATACTAGACTAATCTTCCTAAAGTGCATTACAGATCATGTCTACTCCTCACCTTCCCTATTAATCCTTCTTCACACCTTGCTCAAAAACTTTCAACAATTGGAAATCCTCTATTATCTACCAAACAAAATTTAAATTCTTTAATTTTCCATTTAGATTCTATATTCTGGATCAAACCTACATTTCCAGCTTTATTTCAAAATCTTTCCATAATGGACCTTACATTCTCACCAATTTAGACTATTCACCAATCTCTTAATGAGTATTTTTAATCTAAATTTTTCACTATAATTGAAGTGCTCTCTTCTTTCATTTTTTTCCTGTATAAATCCTATTCAACCTTCAAAGCTCAGACCAAATGCTATCTCCTTCACAAAATCTTCTCTGAGTCATGAACTTTGTAACTGATTTCTTCCTCTTCTAAACTCTATAAAGCTATGCTTCTACATCCTTTATGCCCTCATTGTAAACTTGTTATGTATATTTATATTATTGTTAATTGTGTCCATGATATCTTTCTCCTATTGAGATTATAAACTCCTTCAGAGTAGGGGCTTTGTCTTATTTATGTTTATATCTCCCTAATAAGTGTTTTGTTTTGTTTTTCCAAGGTAACTGAAATCAAAAGGCAGTCTCTTCATCTCAGTGCCCAACACCCTTATTTTGCTGATGAAATAAATTAAGGCACAAAGAGATTGTGAAGGGATCACCAAGGTCACATGAGTAAAAAGGGCCAGAAGGGATCTGAATTCCAATTCTCTGATTCTAAAGCAAGTTCTCTTTTCACTTTACCAGTTGTGATATACAATGTGTGAGGTCTAATTGCTTTAGTGTCCTAAGTTTAGATGTTCAACAAGGTTGGGGAACCTGCAGCCTTGAGGCCATATGTGGCCCTCTAGGTCCTCAAGTGTGACGCTTTGACTGAATCCAAACTTCACAGAACAAATCCCCTTAATAAAAAGGATTTGTTCTGTAAAACTTGCACCCAGTTAAAAGGCTGCACCCAAGGACCTGGAAGGTTCACCACCCAGGTTCAGTTCAATTTCCAGTGCTCTACCTGAAGTACTATTACAAGACATTTTATTTATCTTTTATAGTTTAGAAGGTAGGCCACAATTTATTTGGAGTGTAGGCTTTTTTTCTTTGAGCAATTACCCTACAAGGGGAAAAGATTCCATGGAGTTAGTATGTAAAGTGAAACTAATTTAGTAGCTTAAAATTTTTATTTTAAAAGGGTATAAGATGTTTTACTTACTTTTCATTAAAACTACCTAAGTTCTTCCAAGGATTTGGTCTTATTTCACCTGTCTGGCTACTCCTTCAATCAGTACAGTTAATAACTAACTCACTATTTCATTCTGTGTGATTCTTAGATATGCCATTTCCATAAGTCTTCCACAAGGGGTCTACTAAACATACTTATGATGATCTCGGTTTCTTGAAATTATGTAGGCAATTATACAGAATGTGGGCTGTCCATCTGTTATACTTTGTTACATTGCTAGCCCACCTCTGTTTCCAATTATGTCTTTTAAAAAATATTTTATTTTTAATTTATGGAAGAAAACAAGCATTTCTATAACATAATAGAATTAAAAACAGAGGATTACACATGAAACTGCAAGTCTACTATATATAATTTGCTATTCCTTTAACATATATTATAGAGTTATCATGAAAATTTCCTTTGTTCTCCTTTTTTCTTCCATACACCCTTCCAGAGATGGCTACTATTAGAAACAAATATGTATGTATATGTAAAATCACTCTATACATGCTTTCATTCATTAACTATCTCATTAATGATTCCCTTTTACTGTGGTGTGTGTGTTGCATGCACACACAATTCATTATTGCTAAAATGCAGAAACCCATTTTTGTCCACTATGCATCTCTCCATTGCTGCTTGGGTGACTCACAACCATAACTCTGGGTAGACTGCAATATTTCTTGATTCACCTTCATTATCTTCAAAAAAAAAATGCTGATGTTAGAAAACAAACAAACTAACTAACAGTGATGTGGGGCTCATCCAAAGTATACCTACTAATGGAAACTATTTTATGACCTGTCCTTCCAATTGTATATCAAAGTTTAGACAACTGAAGTTGTTCATCAACTTTTTCCCTCCTGTATGAATGAATAGTAGGACAATCTCCTTTTTAATGGTGATAGATCTCATTTAGGATACTCTCCAGTGTTATGAAGATTGATACAATAGAGGATATGAAAGATCTTATCATCTACAAAGAATATGCCTCAGGTATCCTATTTGATAGTGGCAAATAACTTTGGCAAGCCGTAATGGCAAGCACCTTGTTTCAGCTATTTAATTATTTAGCACCATGTTTCAGTTCAAGTTTCTTTTGAGCCTTGCCCATGATTATATCAAATCTTTGTTAAGAAACAGAACTTGTGAACCCCACAGTGGGAGGAACTTGTTGATACAACAGGAAGGCGTGGAACAGGGAGGAGCTAATGACCACATATAAGGAGAAGGCCAAGCTGGGAAAGAGCAGAATTGAGAAGTGGAACTTTGTGGTGGCCAGGCACTCTGTTTGTTTGTTCTGTCTCTGTTGATTTTTGTGTTTGTAATACTTTGTATAGAAGCCTTGGGATCTTACTGGAAGCCCTGAAAGAGGATCTTCTTGTTGTCTGTTTACAGAAGTCCTGGACGAGGGTTTTAGAGGTCCTGGAACTATACCAATGATTTGTGTTGAGGTCAGACCTTGTTTGTGGGATTGTGTTGAGTTCTCAGATCTTATATATGGGTCTGTGTTGATTTCATAGGCAGATAGTGAATTGATGATGGTGCCGGCAATGTGAATGAAAGTTATTGTGTCTCTGTTAAGCTTTGTCTTCCCACAAACAGAAACTTCAAAGGACTTGAGGTGGACTGGACAAGGAACTAGATGAGGAGCTGAGAACTGCCCACTTGTGAATCCAGGTGATGATTGGGTAGGAACTGGACCCATGGAAGAGGAACCATGGAATTTGGGAACCAGCCTCAAGTTAAGATGAAAAGACCTCTCCTTGGGTACTTAGTACTGACTGAGAAGATCGTGATTTACTGTGGCCTAAGGGTGAATGCTGGTAGTAAGAAACACTAGGCCTTGGGAGAACTTTGTACTCGTACCATACCTGGTACTATTGTACACTTGATGATTGACTTAAGGATGGTTGGAAATTAATCTCTAATCAAGAAGAAAGAAGACTTTTTGACTTGAGAGATGAAGATAATGTGACCTCCAGGTGGAGAACTTTGACCTTTGTACTTTGTGTCCTTTAAGGAGGATTGTTTCTTAAGGATGACTGAGTTAAGGACTTACTGAATGATATCTTTTGTTTAAAACTAGGTGTCCACTTTAGTGATAAGTTATGTTATAACATTGTGAATGCTGTACTTTGGTTTTAGTGAATGTTTTGCTTTAGTTTACTGCTGAATAAATAGAGAGTTCACGATCCTATGTGATCAGAACCTTAAAGCTATTCACAGCAGCAGTCCTCTGGAAAGCTGCTTGTGCTTGGCTTTATAGCAAGAACTAGTATTTCTACTTTATGTATTTTAACATATCCCTTGATGTTAATAAGTAGAGGACTACTGATAAAAGAAATTTTCTCCATTGTTATGCCTATCAAGAAAAAGTGCAAGTTGTTAATGTATCTATGGAGGAAACCTTTAAGGTGACATTTTGCTACACTGATTTAAATGTGTTTTTAAGCAGTCTAAACACCAGACCTTATATTTGTTGAACTTCTTAGTTGTGTGACTGCAAAGATCTTATTCTGCTATAAAATAGCATTTGCAAAAGGTTTTCATATTTTCTTTTCATTAGTCAAGTATTATTTCCTCATGTAGCAGATCAGACAAAGGCTGTAGTTTTAGAATACAAATATGGTAGCTCTATTGTTATTGATGAAGGAATTGTGACAAATTTTGTCTGTTCGTTGTCTTTCTTCCAGTTCATACTACAAGCTCTCAGGATGACCTTGCTGACTTGGATATCACATAATGTTTTTTGTAAACTTTATTTTCTTTCCTTTGCTTCTTGACATTTCATGGGACAATATTGCATTAATGAAAAGAAAGATGGGAAGAACAAATGTATAAGGAAAAAGGGATGGCAGAGGTTGAGATGGATAGATAGTATTATAGTAACAATGAACTGGAACTTGAACAGACTTTGAGAAATAGTGGAGCATAGAAGATGCTGGAATGCTCTGATCCATGGAGTCATGAGGAGTCGAACACAACTGAACAAATAAATAACAACAACAACAACAAGAAAATCAATTAAATGTCTGTAGAAGAATGTGATAGTTCGTGTTAATTTATTTTTTTTATTCTGTAGCCCAGAGCCTAATATCTCAACTCTGGTCTTACGGTAGCCAGGTTCAATCTTTGGGGCCTCTTAATTATGTTTCCCTTTGACTTGTTTTGATCTTGCAAAAGCTTCCCTGGGAATATTAGAATTAAAGGAGCTTCTTAGACTCCTAAGATACAACTAATAGGACTCTTGCTTCCTTGAAAATACTCAAGAAAGTAATTTAAATCACAATAAACAACCATAATAAGAGTGCAGTTAACACAGAGGCCTCTCAGGAACTTATCAGAACCAAGAATTCTTTCTTTTGGTGCATTGTCCTTTTTACTCCAAGTATCATACTGTCTTTCAAAAACGTTGTGCTATTCTGTTTGTTTGAGTTCCCTTTGGAAAGGAAATCAGTTTCAGATTTCTAGTCCTCTAAATTTCTCTGACTGAGTCAAAGCATTTTTATTACCTGTATAAAAAAGGGGAAAATCAGACTATGGACACAAAAGCAGGTCTCAGAGGTATGTTTCCACTCACGCAAAATATTGCTAACAAATTTATAATGTTTTAACTGTATCTGAAAGACAAAGGAGAAAGTGGAGATGATGCAGAATTAAAAGAAGTATGTACAATGTATAATGCCAGGGAAGAGATGTACAAATGAGTTTTACAAAAGTATGGCTTAAGGGGCAGTGATTGAGGTGTGATAAGAACATTCTAGAGATCAGTCCTACAATTTGATCACATAGTTTTTATTAACCTTTCCAGGTATGGTAATCTTTCCCATAGCACTACATTTTTTAAAATAGCTTCTTCTTGTTAGCAATACACAGGCTATATATAGAAATTTGCTGGGATGTCAAGTTCTCTAACAGCAGAGCAAAATATGAGAGTCCTTGGATCCTGATTGTATACTGTAGATTCATGTTTTGGTAGGTCCTACTTACTACTTTCATGTAAATAGCTTATTATTGTTTATCAGATTGAAGCTGTCTTAATTCTATATCATGTGTTCTAGCTTATATTCATTTTTGAATAATTTGACATTAAGACTTTTTGCTTTAAAAAGTTGATAGTCTGACTATGCACAAGAGACTGTCAAATGTCTCATGAAAATATGTTTCCTGTTGCACATGGACATGATTTTGTGCACATGACAAAATCAATTGAACCAACTCCCTCATTTGTCTCTTTAAGGAAAAATATTTTGAGCTATTTTAAAATTTTCTTTTAACTTATAATTTCTGGTTTTCTTCATAGTAAGGATTCCAATAACGATATAATTCAGTTCCTTCAATAATGTGTTGACTTGTTGGTCATTAATAAAATTAATTAAATTGATATGAAATGTCATTAAAATCATATGAACTTAATTTTTATGTATGGGTCATGAAAGCAACCTCATTACTTTTTGGCTAAATTTCATATACTTCAGCTTTATATTATAATAGATTATAAAAGAGTATGAGAGTAGATAGAAAAGGTAGAGGAGAAAAATGGATGAATACATATAGATACAATTGTGAAGACATATATATGTGATACACTGTAGTGCCAATGCAATATTTACAGTGCCCACGATCATGATATAGACCGTGACTGTAAGTATCTCATGATGTTCAATTGTAAACTATGTCAAACTCTCCAGATAGAATATAGAACTAAAACATTTATTTAGACATCAGAAAACCAAATCCCAAAACCAGTATGCTGATTCCATCATAGTACCAAAGGTATTCAGAAGCTATAATAACTCTGAGAGCCACAGCATCCTTTAGCCTTCCCACAAACCAATACAAGATCAATATTTACTCACAAAACTCTCTATCTCCTTTTCCTGAGTTCCTCTGTCCCCCACAGTCTGGCTAGTTCTCCCTACCAGCCTCCTGTGTGCTCGGCCTTCTGTTCAGCAAACTCCTCCCACCACAGGCTACATGTGACTACATTCAGACTATCAGGGGGCAGAGTTTATCTTCACAGCAGGGAAGCTTCCTGTGGGCTCTGCTGTACCCTTCAGCAAATTCCTTCCATCAAAGGCTCCACATGATTACATTCAGCCTATTAGAGGGCAGGGTTTACTTTTAAAGCAGGGGAGGTCTTCAAACTCCCCCCTAGGTCTATTAAGGGGCAGGGAAGATCCTCAAATTCCCATTCTCATTACATACATATATATATATTTGTGTTCCTTGTGTGCTTGTATATACATATATACTATACATGCATACATTATATATGTACATGTATACATACACACAGACACACATGGAGAGATCCAGAGAAACCAGAGACATAGAAAGATTATGGTGGTGTAGCGTCAGATTTTTTTAAAAAATGAAAAGAAATTATAATAAGATAAATTTCAGTGAGGAGAAAGGGAAACCATCTCAATCATTGATAACATGCAAATTTATCACGAGATGTGGGAAGTGACCCACAAATTTATGAGCTTATGGTTATAAAAATTCTATGCTGATGATGGCCAAAATACTGAGAGGCAAATATCTAATTCAGTTATTAATGCAATTAAATTAATATAACTCTATAGACTTTTAAATTGCAATAATGCATCAATTTTAAAGTACAGATATCCTTGAAGACCTATATTTTATTCATTTTTAATAAAGAAAATGTTCATTTTCCTACTTAACATTACATTTGATTTTACAAAGGAGGAAAAATACCTCTTTTTCTCCCTTGACTCCTTCTATAGATTTTTATGGTATTGATATTAAAGACTTTTAGAATCATCTTGTATTTTCATGACTATGAACATAAATTATATTCCCTTTTGATATTTGCTATATGGGCCAGAGGAAATTAAATTAGATCCAGAGGAAACTAGGTGGCTGAGAGGGTAGAGTTTTGGACTTTGAATCATCAAGAACTGAGTTTAAATAAGGAGAGTCAGTCAGAAGAAATAGGAATAAGACCTCTGGATATAAGGGATGCAACACTATTGTTTGGTTACCTGATATAGGAGGGGGAATGGGGATTTGTTTTGTAGGGTATTTATAGATTCTTCTAATCTTTTCTTTATTTCATCTTCCTTTATTCCAATTACATGCAAAAACAATTTTTTAACATTTTGAAAAAATTTGAGTTCCAAATTCTCTCTCTTGTGTCTTGATCTTTCCTGTCACCTTTCCATGGTGAGGTTGTTGGTATTGTTGTCATTGTTGTTCCCACATTTTTCCAGTCTATTTTTAAATTTTTGACTTTAATTTGAAGTTGAGTTTTGCTCTGAGGGTGGAGAGACACTGCCCCAAATTTCTGGTTTTTATTGTCCTGCTATTTAAAGAACTAGTACTTGAAGTCTATACACTTTCGGTTCTTCCAAGGTGGTATGATGTAAGGAGAGGTGTGATCATTGCTTTCTTGGCCTATTCCCTGGTCTGTGAGTGACCACAAACACTCTTTTCCACCTGGGGACCCTGAGCACTCTTTGTGTCTGTGTCCCCACTCCTCTTTGACTGCAAACTATGTGCTAACCTGCCTAGTGTGCTAGTGGTCCTCTTTGCCCTGTGCCTGCAACTCATAACAGGGTATGGGCAATGCAATAAAACCTTGTACCCAGTGCCAACAAAGGGTCCCCTGCAAGTTCCTTCTGACCAGTTGTTAGACACCATTACTATCTGAGGACTGAGACATCCAGAAGTCTGATGCTGGCTTGTCTGATGATGATCTGCAATACACTATTCTCCACTCTCACTCTGGTGAGATAGACTTTTCCTGATGACCTTCTTAGTTGTCTTTGGCTGGAAAATCATTTTTTTTTGGTTCTGCTACTCCAAGAAGGCAAATTTGGGAGAGCCCAGGTGAGTCCCTGGCTTTACTCTGCCATCTTGGCTTTGTCCATCTTTTATTTTTGATTACTTAATTTTCCTTATTTCCTGCATCATTGAGTCTCTCTTAATCATTGGTTGGCTGGTCAGTAAAAAGGTGGATGAAAAGTTTCTTGTTTCTACAAACAAAACAACAAGGATGTGATCTTCTTTTGATATTTATTGAGATAAACATTTCTCCTATATATTCAAATTTCTGTATGCCAAAAAGCTTCTCCAGTGTAATTCAAATCAACAGACATTTATCAGGCACCTACTATGTGCAAGCCAAAGGGCAGTGAGGTTTAATGAATAAAATTAACCTTCGAAAGTTTCTTCGAAGCACCTTCCAAGTCAAGAAAACTAGCTTCCCTCTTCCTCCCCACCCCCCCACAAAAAAATTAAAAGAAAAACACTGTCATTGTCACAAATAATCATAGTAAAAAAACCCTCATATGCCATACCTAAAGTTGTATGTCTTATTTTGCCTTATAGGTCTATTAGCCTTCTGCCAGGAAATCATCATCAGTCCTCTGGTGTCATAGTTGATCATTGTATTAATCAGAGTTATGTAGTTTTCCAAAGTTGCTTTTACTTACAGTGTTATTGTTACTGTATAAACTCTTCTGGTTCTGCTCATTTCACTTAGCATTAATTCATATAAATCTACATATAAGAATTCTCTGAAATTGTCCCTTTTAATATTTTTAATGGAGAAATATTATTGTTATGTTCACAGCCTACAATTTGTTATACTACTCCACAATTAATAGCCACTGACTTTCTTTTCCTTTTTCTTCTTCTTCAGTTCCCTTCTATAACAAAAAAGAGGTGCTATGAATGTTTGTGTATATAGATATTTTTTTCCAGTTTCTTTGATATCTTTGGGGAATAGGCCTAGTAAGAATCAGAGTAACAATTTTGTGACTTTGAGGTCAGATACTTCCTTAGATGTATCAAACTAGAAAAGCCACTTAACCTCTGTAGTACTCAGATTTTTAAAAAAAAAATTCTGTAGAATGCACCAACCTGGGGTAAGAATCAAACTAGATGACACTTATGCCTTTCAAATCTTAAAGAATTACATAAATGCTAGCTATTAATCACCTTTCATGCCAGTTGTATCTCATTCTGGAATATTTTATTTTCCAATATTAAGTCAAATGTGTAATGAAGCTTTATATCTCAGCAAGCATCTACCATTTGGGCAAAATATTTAACTTCACTATGATGAATTATGCAGCTTCTTAAATGAGGGATAAATAAATACCTGTACTTAACTATTTATAGGAGTGTTGTGAAAATAGCTAAGAACAGCTGTATGCTCTTATGGGGAAATAATGGTATAAATTGAAGATCATAGTACATTAATGATGTCGGAAATTTAATTTCTTCCATTTAAACTATATTCAATATGTCTTTCAAAACAACTTGAGGTACCTTGCTAAATTTGATGATAGAATCTGAAAGCAGAACTTTTCTAGTTCTAACTATGAGGCAGCGAGGTGGTTAGAGTGCTAGAACTGCAGTCAGAAAGTCTCATCTTTTTAAGTTCAATTCTGACCTCAGGTACTTACTATCAGTGTGACCCTGGGCAAGTCACTTAACCTTGTTAGCAACTCATTTAACCTTCAATTTTCTCATCTGTAAAATGAGCTGGAAAAGGAAATGGCAAACCATTCCTGAATCTTTGCCTAGAAAACCCCAAATCAGGTCATGAAGTTTCTTACATGACTGAATGAAAAAAGAATCTTTTCTATATCTTTAACCTACCCTCATCTGTTTTCTGCTTGAATATTCCCCCTTTTTAAGAGCCCACTACCTACCAACACAGGCCATTCCATTGAGGGATAGCGTCGATTATTTAGATATTTTTCAACATTGAACCTAACTCTACCTGTCTAAAACTTCTATCAATTAATTGAAGAATAGTAATATTTCAAAGGACCTTAAATTTGTTCTAGTCAAAGATTTATGCAAGAATCCCATCAACATTACGCTCAATGAGTTCTCATCCAGTCCTTGTTTGTACAACTCCATTGAAGAGAAACCATTACCTTCCAAAGCAGTTCATTTGGATAGATTTAGCTATTAGGAATTTTTTTGCTTCCATCAAACTTAAATATTTTTACTGCTGAAATTTAATGTATTTTTTCCTCCAGTTCTGTTCTCTGAGGCAGCAATCCTTCAAATACTCAAAAATTGTTAACATGTCTTCTCCGGGGATAGAGATTCCTAATTTCTTCAACTGATCTTTTTTTTATGCATGTGGTCAAGTCCTCTAATATTCTGAACTTCTCTGGATCCATTCCAGTTTCCTTTATCAAAATGGTCCCCAAAATTGGAAGTAATACTCCAAATGTCAGTATAATATTGTAGCAAGTATAGTGGAAACAATATCTTGATTACCCACCCCCATGAAAGCCAGACTATTTTTTCCTTAAAATGAATTTTAAACATGCACTTAATTTGTTAATTGCTTCCTGGTCATCCAAATGTAAAACAACTATCAGGAGCTCCACTAATAATTGCACACTGATATTTGGCCAGCAGACCACCATGAGCAACTCTGGTAAGGGAGCTTCTTTTAGCTGAATCAACTTATGATGTCTTTGATGACTGTTGTCAAATATTTTTATCCTGCTTTGACAAGAAATCTTTCAACTTTAAAAAAATTTCCATATTAGCCATGTTGAAGGAAAATTTTAAAAAAGCAAGAAAAATATTTTTTCTTTGCTTTCTCTTATTTGCTTTTTTAATTCTTTTTTAAGTTCTAAGATTTCTTTTTGGTGGCATTACTCTTTAGGGTAGGAGTGTTATTTTTTTTAGCCATGTTATTCTCCTTTAAATATGAACCCAGATCTCTTCTATTAATGATCAGGTTCTTTTTCCTTTGCTTACTAATTTAAAAAAATGTTTGTTTATTTATTCTTAGTTTCCAACATTTACTTTTATATTATAAGATTTTGAGTTCTAAATTTTTCATCTTTCCTTTCTCTTCCCCCTCCCCAAGATGGCATGCAATCTGATACTGGCTATACATGTACAGTCATATTAAACATATTTCCATATTAGTCATTTTGTGAAAAAAGAATAAGAACAAAAGGGAAAAACAACAAGAAAGAACCCCCCCCCCCCAAAAAAAAAACAGCAACAAAAAGAGAAAACAGTATGCTTTGATCTGCATTCAGACTCCATAGTTCTTTCTCTGGATGTGGATAGCATTTTCCATCATGAATCTTTTGGCATTGTCTTAGATCATTTGTATTGCTGAGAAGAACTAAGTCTATCAAAGTCGGTTATCATGCAGTGTTGCTCTTATTGTGTACAATGTTCTCCCGGTTCTGCTCACTTCACTCAGCATCAATTCATGCAAATCTTTCCAGATTTTTCTGAAGTCTGCTTGCTTATCATTTCTTATGGAACAATTGTATGCCATTACATTCATATACCACAATTTGTTTGGCCATTCCTTTGATTTCCAATTTTTTGCCACCACCAAAAGAGTTGCTATAAATATTTTTGTATTCCTTACTCATTTTTATTTTTGTCTTATTTTATTTTCACTGGCTTAATATTATTATTATTATCACTTTAATTCTGAGTTGTTGGTAATGTTGCCCTAGGTGTCAAGTCCTTCTTACAGCTACTTTCTAAATTCTGTCTGTCACCCTCTGGGACCCCTCTCTTCCTTCCCTGAGTCCCAGAAACAGTGTCTTATAAATATTCTTGATCTCTGCAGTACCGCACTCACCACGCTTGTGCTTGCTCTTCCTCACCTGCAGCCGCAGTAGAGAATCATGTCTGGACAACACAGGCTGGCCATCTGGAAACAGCAGGGGGTCCTTCAATCTTCCCTCATTCATAGTTTGCTGTTCTTTAGATGATTTTGGGAGGTAAAAGTTCCTGAGGTGAAATATTCTTGAGGCCAAATGAGGTGAAATTTCTTTTTTTTTTTTTATTTTTTGGAGGGGGAAATGTAAGGCAATTGGGGTTAAGTGACTTGCCCAAGGTCACACAGCTAGTTAAGTATAAAGTGTCTGAGGCTGGGTTTGAACTCAGGTCCTGTTGACTTCAGGGATGATGCTCCATTCACTGCACCCAAGGTAAATTTCTTGATGCCTATTCTGCTTCTCTTAGGGCCTACTGTTTATTGATTCAGTGGAGTTGGGCTAGAGCCAAACCTAAGCCCTAAGAGTCTTCTATGAGTTCCTCTCAACATGCCTAAGGAGGGCAAATCCTTTTTCCCTTTATTAAAGATGCTCTATTTCATTTTGCATGACTTTCTATCTTTTTGGAGGAAATCTAGAGAGCCCGGAACTTTTTGACCTACTCTGCCATCTTCCCAGAATGTATCCTTCTAAAAGTATAAAAAGGTTTCTTAACTGCTTGATTCATAACAGGAATTTGATAAAAGCTTGCTAACTGAATAAATGAACATATTCTCTTATGCTTCTGTGACATTCAATTTTGTTATTGTTGTTGTATGTTTTCAGTCATGTCTGACTCTTCATGACCCCATTTGGGGTTTTCTTTGCAAAGATACTGGAGTGGTTTGCCATTTTCTTCTCTAGCTCATTTTACAGATGCAGAAACTGGGGCAAACAGGGTAAAGTGACTTGCCCAGGAACACACAGCTAGTAAGTGTCTGAGGCCAGACTTGAACTGACTGATGCAACTCAATAAGTGTGATTTGTAGGTTAGAGGAGAGAAAGAACCTTTTGTTTAGTTCTGTACCCAGGCCTGTTCAACTATAGACTTGGAAAATACTCTTGGTCCATGAGGATTGGGAGTAGTTAGTATCATTTCTTCTTCAAAGATTCCTAGTTTCAAAGGCTTAGATATATCTGCACAAGCCTTTGGTAAAAGTTAGACCATGAGTGTGGAATGTGGGATTACAAGTCTAAGGGGTGATAAGTGAATGAGTAAATGAATGAATGACTGAATGAATAAATAGATGCAAACTAAAGTCCCCTCAGGTCCTAGCTTTCTATGTTTTTCAGTCTTCCTCCCATCTCTTCTCACCAAATCCCTTGGAAGTCAGAGAAGTGGGAGCGATTTATTGGAGGTGAGATCCTCTCTCTGGGTCAGAAGTACAGTAGTGTGCTTCCATTCTAAGTACGGAATCTGGATCTGTAATCCCTATTTCCTGTATAGTCTATTTCCCTTTCAGCCCCCCTGGGCTGAATTTTTTTACCTTGGACTGGAAAAGTGATTTACTGTGCCTTTTTTTGATGTCTAGATCTGGTTTTCTTCTTAGATGTTTGTTGACATAATTGTAGGAAGACCTGAGTTATACTGTGTCCTCCTACTATGCGACACCATCTTTGCTAGTCTCCTGGAAATAGCTTATTCAAGATCAATAAGAAAATGAGTATGTATGACTTGCATAAGTCACTTTATAATTATTATCTCATTTGATCCTTACAACGACCCCAGGGAGTAGGGGCTATTATTATGCTCATTTTACAAATGTATTAACTGAGGTAAGTAGGAGTTAAGTGACTTAGCCCAGGGTCACAGAGCTAGTGTTTGAGGTCACATTTGAATTCAGGTCTTTCTGACTCCAGTCCTGGCTCTCTATACACTGTGCTAACTAGCTGCCATAGCAAGTGTAAAAGTTGTAGGGTTTCCATTTCTTTATCATCACCTGATCCATTTTAGTCAGTTAAAAGACAAAAGATACCTACTAGGGATGATCCCATACCTCATGTTCAGAGTTTGAAGTAACTATCATTCTACTGTTTGATCTTCTTTTCTGGTTGGGTTAATTAGAAGAAAGGAACGCGTTATCAGTTTTCAACCCCTGAAGTCTGCTTAGACTGTGTGGAATGTGTGACTACTTAATTAACAGGGACTGCAATAATTTTCTAGTATTGCTATTTAAGCCTTTGAACATTTTTAACAATAATAACAACTGAGAGAATACTTTGCAAAGATAATCTCATTTGAGTACCACAAAGTCCCATGTGATCAATATAATTATTTTTCCCATTTTATAGACAAGGTAGCTGAAACTGAGAAAGCTCTTTACTTGACTGTGGCCACATAGTTAAGTGTCAGAGGTCAGATCTAAACTATTGACAGGGCCTTCTAGCAGACTTTTTGTTTTGCAAGCATCTTTCTTATCATTTGTGGTTTTGAGTGATTGGGTTTGCATTCTTGGGGTTCTTCCAGGCTGCCTCTCTAGTCACGTTCCTTGACTAAAGTACCTAGTTTCTTCTGTACACTAATAATAAAGACAATTTATGTGTATCTTAACTATCTCTAGGAACTAGAATGATGAATGACGAATGACTCTCTAACACAGACTTTTAAAAAAGTAAATTAACAATGTTTTAGGTATTGGAGAAAAAGTTTCAACAGTGTGGTATAGAGTAAAGAGTACTGAGTCTGCAATCTGAGAACTGTTATAGGATTTAAGTTCTACCTCTGTGTGATATTGGGCACATTAATCAATCTCCCTAACTTCAGTTTTTCAAAAAAATATATGAGATGATATGGTCTGAGACGTCCCTTTCTCCTCTAGCTGATGAACCTTTATAGTTTAATACCCAACTTGGGATATTTATCCTGGAGAAGAGAAGTACAGGAGTTTGTTGTTGTGGGAATTCTTTTTCAGGTACGGGCTAAACTAGGTGTCCAATGAAGTTCATTTCAGCTATGAAATTCTAATACCTAAGACTGCTGGTTCAACAAAGCAAAAGAAATTCTCTGTAACACTATCAATCTTAACACAACTGGAGTTTGTGCATAGGCACTTAAGAAAAGTGCAGATTATTTTAAAACAAATAAACACAGTAAAATCATTGTATTTCCTTGTACCACATATGTAGAACCAGTGACATTCATGACAGCAATTTCAAACCTGTCACCTCACTACAGCTGTCTAAAAGGAGCATAAATGTGCATAACCAAGATGTGAAAAACAGAATTCGAAGATATTTCAACAGAAATGATTATCTTGATATCCAGGGTGAAAGCAAACTGACAGCTGAACATTATATCAATAGCATTTGCAACATGTGACTCACAAACAAAATTGTCTGCCACATTTGTGCTTTGCTGATTCCTTTATTTCCCATTTCCCAGGTTTCTCTCTCTGTCCCCTCATGTTAATGTGCCTGGTGTCAGTTAATTGTGACATGGATAATATCACTGATGGATGAAATTTTATGCAAATAAAATCTGTTCTGCTAAATATGCAAGCCAGTCTTTTAACTTCCCTCACACATATATGCAAATTTTGAAAAATTAAAGCTTATGCCTAACTTCAGTGTAATTTCTAACATGCAGAAGAGATGAGTGTTATTATAATAATATGCTACAATAAAAGAAAGTATTTAATATTAGATATGCTAATGTCATTTAAAATAAATGTGCTCTTCTCACGTGGAAAAAATATAGTAAAAAGAAAACAATTGAGGATATAAAAAATTGACATGATTTCACCAACTACAGATTTATATTACCTAACTTCAGCTGCCAGGGTTCCAGTCCTATATATATATATATGTCTATATCTATATATACATATATATGTGTATATATATTTATGTAAATATGTATATAAATGTATATGTATACACACCCATACACAAACATTGGCTGCACGATCCTGGATTAGTCACATAACCTCTCTATATCCCCAGGAAACTCTTTAAGAATATAAATTGAGATGATGTGAGGGATATACATTGATAGAAGGAAGCTCCAGAGACTCATGAAATCATATTTCTAGACAAAACAATGGAAAACCTTAGCTAGGTTCTCAGTGTTGCTTGACAATCCTTCTACCATTATTGACTTCATATTTCATATTGAAGGCAAGTGAACCTTTTCTCTGCCAGTTCCTGGGCAATATCTTTACCTGTCCTTTCCTTATGGTCTCTGGGCCTTTTATTTTGTAGCACCCAATCTGAACTCTTTATTCTATTTTTATGTTGTTTCATTTGTTGATTGTAGAATAACTTCTTTTTAATTTTTTGTCCTTTACACTTAGAAATAGCAATTCACTGAAGTAATATCAAATGGAAGGAATGCTGGGGGCAGGAGTCATTCTGTGTCTCAAGTCATGAGCTCAGTCTTACCCCACATAAGGGCAAGTTATATGGCTTTTTTTGTTGTTCAGTCATGTCCGATTCTTCATGATCCCATGAATCATACTATCCATATGGTTTTCTTGGCAAGGATAATGGATTGGTTTGCCCTTTTCTCCTCTAGTGGATTAAGGCAAACTTAAGTTAAGTGACTTGCTCAGCTAGTAAGTGTTTGAGACAAGATTTGAACTGATTTCCTGACTTTTAAGTCCTGCATTCTATCCACCAAACCACACTACTGCCTCCTGTATGGCTCTATGTCTCTTCTAATACCTTAGATGGTGTCTGCATTTGGAACTTATACATCTTCTCCTGCCAGTGGATGCATTTCTAGGAAGTACAAATTTCCTTTGAAAAGGTCTTCTCCCAGTATGCTAATTCATACATTTTCCCAGACAAAAGCCATTAAAAATTTTTGTATCATTA
This sequence comes from Petaurus breviceps papuanus, assembly GCF_028583685.1. Lineage (NCBI taxonomy): Eukaryota > Metazoa > Chordata > Mammalia > Diprotodontia > Petauridae > Petaurus > Petaurus breviceps. The sequence continues at coordinate 1,903,353 of NW_027187391.1, forward strand.
TGGTTGTGCATTCATTTCTTTCTGACCCCATTTGGGGTTTTCTTGGCAAAGATTAATATCTGGCATGCCATTTCTGTCTTCAGCTCATTTTACAGATGAGGAAACTGAGGCAAATAGGGTTAAGGGGCTTGCCTAGGTTCACACTGTTTAATAAGTGCCTGAGGTCAGATTTGAACTCAGAAAGATGAGTTCCTGACTCCAGACCCACCACTCCATCCACCACACAACTTAGACATGGTATCTTCCCATATGGAAAATGAAAAGGGAACATGTATTAGATGCCTATTATATGGCAGACACTGTGCTAAGTGCTTTACAAATGTTACCTCATTTGATCCTTGCAATAATTCTGTGAGGTAGGTACTATTACTACTTTTATTTTAAAGTTGAGGAAACTTGGAGCAGTACATAGCAATTTGCCCAGTTATTATGTGTTGAGGCCTACTTTGGCATCAGATTGTCCTGATTCCAGGGTTCTATCCACTGTGCCACCTACCTACCTAAATATAAATGCTGTCCCTCCATGGGAATATTGCCTGGTGACACCATTTCCCCCCGCCTACCCCCCGGGGTAACTCCCTTTTTATTTCTCCTATCCCAGTTCCTCCCTTCAGAGTTTTCATCTTATTCTCTTCTAACCCCCATTCTTATTGAGAGATAAGAAAAAAAGCTGTTATTCCTTATTTGTTCATCTGTGGATGAAGAATTTGAGTGTTAGGGAAAGGACTGACTCAGGGTGTGAAGAATGATACTCAACAGAGTTCATGGTTCAGGTTAGATGTAAAAAAAAAATAAGACATTCAGGTCAAGTTATCTCTAAGCATTTTGTCTCCAAAGTGATTTGATTTTTATGAATTAGTCTCTTCTTTAAAGTTATTACTTTTATTACTCTTCTGTCAAGTTTTATTCCATTTCTATACATATATGTATTTTTTAGTCCAAAACCGTAATTCTCATTCTCTCTCTTTCTCCATGTTTGTCTAGATCTTAACCATGATGTATTTTGAATTAAAAAAATAATTTATGGAATAAAATAGGCATTTTCATAACATGGTAAATAAGAAAGAAACTGCAAATCTACTACGTGCAACTTGCTATTCAAAATATACAACATTATCAGGTAAATTTCTTTTTTCTTCACTCCCTCCCCCTACACATACTCTAGAAATGACTACTATTAGATAAAAATAATCTTATATAGGAAAAATCACTCCAAAGATACTTCTTTTTACCAGTTCTTTCTCTTGATGCAGAGAGTCTTTATAGTTAATTGGGGCTATTTGTAATACATATCATAAGCTATTAACTCAAAATCATTAAAAAAAAATATTGCTATTGGGGCAGAGCCAAGACAGTGGCATAGAAACAGGAAAACTCCATGAACTCCTCCCATAACCACCTCAAATACTTATAAAATATGACTCTAAACAAATTTTAGAGCTACAGAAACCACAGGCAGCCCAGAAGGCAGACAGAAAGGGTTCATCGCAGAACGCTGGGAGCCGAGCCCAGGCCGGCGGGAGACCATGGTTTCAGTCCTAGGGCAGGCCTGAAAAGGAGCTGCAGTGGACTTCAGGAGAGTGGATCACCAGCAGCAGCAGCAGTTGCCAGAATCATCAACTCATAAATGCCAAAGAAAAAGTGAGAGGTTAGTGTAGAACTCTATTAGAACTGGGGGGTATGGGGTGAAGGAGTGGGTCTGGCCCCTGTCCCCAGAGCTAGAAGTGACAGAGGTGTGGCAGCCCTGCAGCTGCCTCCATGTGGCTGCTTCAGAGCTCCTGGCCTGCAGATTATAGGGGGGCCAAGCAAACATTCAGAAGGTAATTGTTCTTGCTTTAACTTGCCTGGATTTGGATCACAGTCTTGGGTGGTAGTCCTGAGGTGTATGACTAATGAGCCTGAGTTTGTGGGGGCTGCAGAGATGGTGCCCTTATAATAGCTCAGGCATCTATGAAAACCCCAGCGATTTGGGACAAAGTTCTCCCCTTTGGAAGCAGAGTTCTACTGTGGCAAAGAGCTCAAAAGTCAAGTAATTGAGTGGCACCATGAGCAAGCAAAGGAAGCAAAGCAAGCATAGCAATCCAACTTTATATTCCATTTTTGGGGGCAAAAAGGATCAAAGCATGGAATGGGAGGAAGACAACAAAGTCAGAACTCTTGCACCAAAAGCTTCCAAGAAAAATATGAATTGTTTACAGGCCATGGAGGAGCTCAAGAAGGATTTTGAAAATCAAGTAAGAGAAGTGGAGGAAAAATTGGGAAGAGAAATGAGAATGATGCAAGAAAATCATGAAAAAAGAGTCAACAACCTGACTGAAGGAAATAACACCTTAAAAAATAAATGAACTCAAATGGCAAAAGAGGCCCAAAAAGCCAATGAGGAGAAGAATGCCTTAAAAGGCCAAATTTGCCAGATGGAAAAAGAATTTCAAAAGCTCTATGAAGAGAATAATCCTTCAGAATTAGATTGGAGCAAATGGAAGCTAATGACTTTATGAGAAATCAAGATACTATTAAACAGATCCAAACAAATTAAAAAATAGAAGGCAATGTGAAATATCTCATTGGAAAAACCACTGACCTGGAAAATAGATCCAGGAGAGAGAATTTAAAAATTATTGGACTACCTGAAAGCCATGATCAAAACAAAAACAACCTAGAATTCTCAAGGAAAATTGCCCTGATATTTTAGTACCAGTGGGCAAAATAGAAATTGTAAGAATTCACTGATCACCTGTTGAAAAAGATCCCCAAAAGAAAACTCCTAGGAATATTATAGTCAGATTCTGGAGTTCCCAGATCAAGGAGAAACTATTACAAGCAGCCAAGAAGAAACAATTTGAATATTGTGGAAACACAATCAGGATAACACAGGATCTAGCAGCTTCTACATTAAGCAATCAAAGGACTTTGAATATCATATTCCAGAGGTCAAAGGAGCTAGGATTAAAACCAAGAATCACCTACCCAACAAAACTGAGTATAATATTTCAGAGGAAAATATGATCATTCAATGAAATAGAGGATGTTCATGCATTCTTGATGAAAACAGACTTGAATAGAAAATTTGACATTCAAATACAAGAAGCATGGAAAGCATGAGAAGGTAAACAGGGAAAAGAAATCAAAGTTGAACTATTTACATTCCTACATGGAAAAATTATAATTGTAACATAGGAAACTTTTCTCAGTATGAGGATAGTTGAAAGGAATATAAATTATATACACACACACGTCTATATAGGAGGATATATATGGGCATACAAATACATACGTGAGTGTGTATATATGTGTGTACAGGTATACATAGGGATTAATTGAATGGGAAGGGATGGTATTTAAAAGGTGAAATTGAGAGGTGGGAGAGGAATATAATGAGAGGAGATGGGGAGAGACAGAATGGGGTAAATTATCTCATATTGAAGAGTCAAGGGATAATTGTTACAATGGAGGGGAAGAACAGGAAGGCAAAAGGGAATGGGTCAACTTTATTTTCATTGAATTTGGCTCAGGGAGGAAATGACATACATGTTAAATTGGGTATCTTACCCTACAGGAGAGTAGGAGAGAAAGGAATGAGAGGGGGGGTGATGGAAGGGAGGGCAGGCTGGGAAAGAGGGAAGTTGGAAGTACACACTTTTGAAAAGGGACAGGATCAAAGTAGAGAATAGAACAAGTGGAGGGGGCGGCGTGGGATAGGATGGAGGGAAATATAGTCAGTTTTTCACAATGTATCCACTATGGAAATGTTTTGTGTAACTACACATGTGCAACCTATATTGAATTTCTTATCTTCCCAGTAAGGATGGTTGATGAGGGAGGAAGGACAAGAATTTTGAATTCAAATCAAATGTTTAAAAATATCATTATTATTATTATTATTATTTACATGCAACTGGGAAATAAGATATACAGGAACTGGGGTATGGAGATCCATCTTGCCCTACCAGAAAATCAGAGGGGGTATATGGAAGGATATAGGAGAAAGCAGATTGGGGGAGGGGGCATACAGTGGGATAACTTTTGGGGTGGTGGGTAGGGGAAAGAATGGGAGAAAATTTGTAACTCAAAATCTTGTGGAAATGAATGATGTAAACTAAAAATAAACATAAAATTTAATTTAAAAAACAATACTATTACCATATACAATATTTTCTTGGTTCTGTTAATTTTACTTTTTATTATTTCATGAATCTATATTTTTTCTAAAATCATTGAACTCATTTCTTATAGCACAGTAATATTCTATCACAAACATATGCCAGTTTCTTCAGCCATTCCCCATAATGTCTTAAAAATTCTATACATGGATGTTTTTATTTTTTATCTTTCATTTGAGAAATTTATTTTTTACCTAATTTTTCCTGATTTCTTTAAAAAATTTTTATTTCTCCTTGGAACCATTCTGCAGATTATTTTTTTCAATTTTTCAATGATTTCTGGGGAGTTCACATAATTTTCTTTTTGACTGGAGAGTTTGGGTTCATCTTCCTTCAAAATAAACTACTTTTTTTTGTAGTTTTCTGGTTCCTTTTAAAGTTTTTTTTGCTCAGTATTGCCTCTGCCTTTATAAGTCTCTCTATTGGTTCATCCATTTGTGAACTGGATTTTACTCAGTTGTTGCGGGCGTTTGCCCTCACAACAGATCTAGACGACTAGCCCCACGGCCCTCTCACTTACCCATCCCGGGTCTTCGGTCGTCACCGGCCCCTCACGGGGAAAAACACCAGACAGAAGGCGGAGGAGTGAAGCGGGGTGGTTTATTCTTCAACAGTTACATGGCGGAGAGAGAGAGAGAGAGAGAG
>NW_027187391.1:1908167-1912144 GCF_028583685.1 Petaurus breviceps papuanus
TCAAAGCAACCATGGCACCACCCAAAACCCCTCCCCCTCCCCCATCACTCAGTATTTCTTCTTTGGTCTTTTGTTTTCTCAAACTTTCCTTTGCATTTCTAAGTAGTTTGTCTCTGATTTATTTCCTCATTTCTTTGTCCGTCCCTCTTCCACTATTGTTGAGTTCCTCCCCACTTCCCCTTCCCTTTAAGCTAAGCATTCTCAACCTCCACATGAACTGGAAAAGTATGTGTATCAAACATTGGAAGCCTGCCTCAGTGAGGTTTTTATTTCCCTTTCTTTCAAGAATGTAAGTCTCCTCTCTAGGAGGCTCTGTGCTCAAATCTCCTATCTTTTTCCTTATTCTCCTCTCTTTCCAGTTATTCTCCCTTTCTTGTCCTTGGTTGGGCAGAATTAACTTAGGATGTCTCTTGTGGGAGTTTAGGTTCAGTCACTGATAATAGTGGACTGAATAGGAACCCCCATAACTGGATCCTAAAGCAGAAACCTGTGAACCTACTTGTACACACTGTGTGTCTACCTTGAAGTTTTGTTGCATTTGATGGAGCAGGGATATCAGCAGGAGTAGAAACTCTGAGCATGTAAGTGCTATGTAATTTAATGATATTAAAAAAATTTGGTGTGATGTTTCATTTCTTTTTCTAAGGTTTTTGGGTTGGAGAATTTTGATGGTAATAACTATTCCTACATCTTGCTGGCCAAGTGATTTCATGTAACTTTTAACAAAACCTGACAATGCTTTCCTACTAAAAACTTTCCCCCCTTGGTTTCATCATTTTTGCAATCTTTTAAATAAAGGTTCCTAAACTTTTGGGTCATGGATGTCCTTGGTAGTCTGTTGAAGCCCTCTCAGAATGTTTTTAAATTTATAAAATACAAAGGCTTACAAAGGAAACCAATTATATTGAAATATAATTATATACATACATATGTATAATTATATACTTGTACATACACACACACCCCTCCACAAATTATAGGTGTAGGTTAAGAAATCCTGCTTTAAGGGCATGCTGCTTAAGGGTCTGAGGATCTCTTAATTTTGCTTGTAATACTCCCTACCTTGACAACCTTTTCACTGTCATAATATTAACTACCATTTTTATAAATATAAATCCCTAACATACTCTTAGTCCTGCTCTTCATCCTGAGATACAGATCCATACCTCCATTGTCTACCCTGAATGTATATCAGATTGTCCCACTGACATCCCAGACTAATCATGTTCCCGAATCATAATGATCTTTCCCCTAAATCTATTCCTCCTTTGGATTATAGTATGTATCTCTGTCACCTGTGTTAACTCTGTCTCCTTGTAAACATGGTATCTTGAAATATTTTTTTTGTTTTAATCAGACAAGAGTAGCCTTCTTACCTTCCTACCCAAACCTTTCTTCAATTGCAATCATAACAAAAACAAAACCCACTACAAATGTGTAAAGGCAATCAAACAAATTTCCACGTGATATTAAAAAAAATTGTCTTGGTCAGCAGACTGAGTCTTTCAACTCTCTATCTGGAAGTAGACCATACTTTTGTTCATTAGTGCTCTGGAATACTAGTTAGTTATGGAATCAAAAACAGTTTTCCATCATATTTATATGCCATAACTTGGTCATCCATTCCCCAATTTATCCCCTCAGATTCCCATTCTTTTCCACCTCAAAAAGAGCTATATATATTTTTATGCATCCTTAAAGTTTTGCTGAGGGCTAATGTCTTAATGTACCTTCCCTCTTTTCTGCTTTCTTTCCTATTTCCCTATTGAATGAAATAGAGTTTTGTTATCAAACTTTGGGTGCATGTGAATATATTCTTCCTCCTTCTAACCAACTCTGATAAGAGTGAGATTCAAATGTCAGCTGTTAGCTTCACCCCTTGCTACTTGTTTGTATAGATGTCTACTTGTGTACCTTGATTATATGTGAGATTATTTCCCCTAACTTTGTTTCAATATTTTTTGTTGTCTCATTAAGTCATTTGCTTCTATTTGATCTTTTAGAATTTTCATGGAGTTTGTTGCTTTGGCAAGTTTTTGAATCTCTCGAGCCAAGCTGATAGTTTTCTTTCCAATTCTTTCTTTTGTAGCCCTCATATCTTTTCTGTTTTCTCCCTTTGGGTACTATCATTCTATTTATAAAAGCATTTTTAACTTTTTAAAATGAAACTCTTGTTATATCTCTTTTAGGAATTCTTAAAATATGACTAAACTGAATCAATTAGTCAGTGATGTAAACACTAAGTGGGAATAAGCCTATGAAATAAATTCATCAGTCATAAGCTTAATATTAAGGTAAAAAATTTTTGATAAATGTATATGTCTTTGAATGACTTTGAATAAGTTACAGTAAAGTTGCACAGAGAATATGTTTGACCTGGTTGAGGAAACCTCATGCCCTGTGGGTTGTCTGTAGCAAAGGTCAGCAAAATCTTTCCCAAGGATAAAATTTTTGTATCACTGGTGAGCTAAATATGTTTTTTTTGGATCATTAAATAGAACAAAAGTTTACTTAAAATGTAAAAACAAACAAACACTTAGCTCCTACAAAATATGTGGTGTGTTGGATTTGTCCTTAGGACCTAATTTGCTTACCCGTGGTCTATAACAGAGAGAGCCAGATCAGAATCTGGAGATTCAAACGTCTTTTAGCCAAGCCCCTGGGAAGGAATCACTATGGGAGTGTAGGAAAAGAGACAGTCTCTGACCCTGCCTCCCACTCTCCTAATTGACTTTGAATCTTAAGGACCTTGTGAACTTTGGAAGATAATATGATTGAGAATTCTCATAGGTATTCTAGCAATGTCTGACTGCAAAATCTGCACCAGGAGTTGAGAACAAAGTAGATACACTGAGGAAAGACAACTTCCTAAATCTTTAAGGAGACTAAGACCAAAGCTACAGAATATCTAAAGGGGATTTCTTAAGTACATCATGAAGGGGAGAAATAGAATTCTGGAATCTAGATATTGTGATTTACTTAATTGCCATATGGGTTCAAAGCTTGAGACCACTTTCTCCTTGCTTTTGTATGTACAAATACACATATGCAAAGTTCATAATATACCTTAGGTGGGATGGTATGGGTGGCAAATGTTTTGTATAAACTATTTTTGTTGTTGTTCAGTCATGTTCAACTCTTGGTGACCCCATTTTGGGGTTTTCTTGGTAGAAATACTAGAGTGGTTTGCTAATTTCTCCTCTAGCTCTTCTTACAGATAAGAACTAAGGCAAACAAGGTTAAGTGACTTGCCCAGATTCACACAGCTAGGAAGTTTCTGAGGCTGGATTTGAACTTCTAAAAATCAGTCTTCCTGATTCCAAGCCCAGTGCTCATGTAGCTGCCTGCATCAACTATACTACCTTAGTAAATAACCATTTCTTAAAGCTAATTAAGTCAGACTGGCTAATTGCTATTAATTGCTAATTGTGGAAGGAAACTGGTGGAAGTTCATGAGCTATCCTACTACACATACAGCATCACCCCCCCCCAAAAGCCCCACAACAACAACACAACAATAATAAAAACAAGAAAATCTTTAATATATTACAGCTATTTCTGAAGAAGACTATGAAGTAAGGTTAAGAAGCTAAGCTCTGAGGATTCAAGCTGCATATGTGTTTGAGGTTATTAGAGTTGTGGCCACGCTAGGAATAGGGCATTATAGTACAGGGGCTCCCACCAGAATCTCTGGCCCATTTTAAAGATTTGATTTTGTTCCCTACTTAGTTACCCACTCAACACTAGCAAACCAGAGACTTTTCTACTATTGCAATGGCAGAGACAGAGACTGGGCACTTGCCACATAGGAGCATAAACAGTTAAAAAGAGAGAGGTTGGACAATATATATACATGCATATATATCTATATATATATAGATATATATATATATACACAGACAGAGAGAGAGAGAGGAAGAGGTGAGAGAGAGAGAGAGAGAGAGAGAGAGAGAGAGAGAGAGAGAGAGAGAGAGAGA
>NW_027187391.1:1912154-1973313 GCF_028583685.1 Petaurus breviceps papuanus
AGAGAGAGAGAGAGAGAGAGAGAGAGAGAGAGAGAGAGAGAGAGAGATTAGAAGAGAAGGAAAGAAAGGAAGAGAGATAGAGAGAAAGGAAAAAGGAGATGGGGAGAGACCAAGAGAGAAGAACAGAGTTGAAAAGAACAGAGAAGAGAACAGAGGAACTGATAGGGGGAGAGGAAAGGGAAAGGGAGAGGGTTAAGGGAGGGTGTGTGAAGACATAGCTACCACTAATAGAATAATTAAGCTACCAGGATTGAATTGGTTGATGGGAAATATCTGGGTCATCCAGAAGTTTTTCCTAACTTAATTTTAGCTTTCCTTTTTTTGCTATGAGTTGTAAAAATGGAGGCAGAAACAAAAGTGTTTGTACTGGGGATGTCCAGGACACCTGGACAGAAAGAGATAATTCCTCAACATCCTAACCCAGAGGCATAATGTAATAGAAATGGGGGGCTCTTATCATCTGAATATTTGCTGTTTCTCTTTATCTCTGTCAAAAGCAGGGTAGCTGATCATTGACTAATTTACCTTAATGTTAATTTCATCTTTCAATATGTGGAGGACATAGGGGAAATTCTGTTCAGTATCTGATGTTCAATAACATGGAAAAGAAATTGTTGCTGGATTAGAAAGAATGAGTACATTGAGAAGACCTGATTCTTTGATCTTAGAGTTTATTATAAAAGGGGAATCTCATTATTGTGTGAGGCATGCATTCTAGGTTTGGAGAGTGGTGATTTCAAAGGGTTCAGAGGAAGAATAGATGGGATCCAACGTATTAAAATTCTCCATGAGAAATTCGTCAAGGAAGAATTGGAAGTAGGAACTCTGGATCAAAGTTGTAAATACTTTGCTAATTTTCTTTAACATAATTCCAAAGTTCTCTCCAGAATTGTTACTATTTAAACCTAGGGATGCCCAAAAGTGTTGAGGTGGTGACTCTGCCCCCCCTCAACAACTGTTGTGATTTCATGATGTGTTGTGGTAGAACTATGTCAAAGAATTCAGAGTCAGACCACCTCTAATCCAAGTATAGGCATTTATTGAGATTGACACTTCTCATGAAGCTGAGGAACCATCAACTTTAGAGAAAGCAAGATGGATTTTTATAGGGTAAAGATGAAAAAGAAATTTACATAGAATAGAGGAATATCATTACTATTAAAAAAGCAGGAGGTGTTTGTTAAGGGATTAGGTAATGGACGAGGGGTCCCATCTATGGTTTGGTGGTTAAACATTCTGGTAATTCTGCCCTCCAACTGGCTAGCTATTGTGGTCTTGTCTTGGGCTAGATGGATGATGTGATTGTGATTGAATACAAGAACACGCGTGTTTCCGTGGGAATGGGTTTGAAGGCAGTGACCAGGTAGATGCAGTAGCTATTCCCATAATATGGACACACCTGCTGTTTCTGTGGGAAGTAAGAGTTCAGGGACACATGTGTTGTTCTAGTGAGCAGTGAGGAATACATGAAGAAGTTAGGACATTGATGGGGGGGCGGAGGATAGGTAGGTGCAGTGGGCCTGCTGTTCAGTAGGGCCAGGCCTATAATGAAGTTAGAATATTGGGGCTGGGGGGCAGCTTTATTAGGTTTCCATCAGAATTTATTGTACAAATTCATAGCTATATCACAAATTCATTGGTCTGCCCATTTTGCCATAAATTCTCAGACGCTGTTTCCATCTTTTTCATCTATGCCAATTTTCTGTGTGTGAGGTGAAAACTCACAGTTGATTTGATTTTAAATTATCTAGTCAGTAATTTGGAGGATTCTTTGATACCATTATTAATAGTTTGAAATTTTTATTTTGAGAATTTTTAAATACTCTTTGACAACTTCTGTAGGGAGATTATTTTAGTCATATATTTGTGTTAATGCCCTATAAATCTTACATCTGATTATCAGAGATTGTTTTCATTTTTCTTTTCTTATTCTTGCTGTATTGATTTTGTTCAGTAACTTTTATTTTTCTTGCATTTGAAATAATCTTTCTATTTTTTATAATCTATCACTTGCTTGGTTAATAATTCATCCCCTTGCTATAGTTGTGAAATAAACCTGATTTCTTTTTATTCTTTCTTTTTATGGTTTGAACTTTTATATTCAATTTGTGTTTCTATTTTGCATTTATTTTTGTATACGGTATAAGATGTTTAAACCTGCCCCCTCCCACTTTTTTTGTCCAACTATGTTTCAGTTTTTCTGGCAGGTTTTTGTTTGTTTATTTTTTGGTGGCAAGTAGTTCTTCCCAGTTCATGTTTTGGTGTTATTGAGCAAGCTTTACCCCCCCCCCCCCCCCAATCTTTTTGCATAGACAATCCCATGTTTTTAGAACATACACCTTTTTCACTTCTTCCTCTTAGGATCCCTGGATTCATTTAAGACTTAAAGTCATGTGCTACCTCTTATGGGAAATCTTTCCTGATACCCCTATCTATTAGTGCCCTATTTCTTCTACTTACATTCCATGACCTAAGATCATAGAATCATAGATCTAGGACTTAAATGAAGCCCATTTTCTTCCTTTACCATTTTAAATATGGGAAAATAGAGGCCCACAAAAATGTAATCAATGATTTGTCTAAGGTCATACTTTCGTAAGTAGCAGGACCAGGATTCAACTCATGTACTGTGACTCCTCATTCAACATTTCCATGCCACCATGCTATCAGGTATATATTTAGATTTTTATTTATTATACCTCATCCTGTCACCCTATGATAAAATGTAACCTCCTTTGTTCTTCATCCACTGTTAATATAACCATAAGCACCAAGCTTATATCTGTCTTTTCCTTCTTCTTTCTCAAAATATCCATTCTTTTCCAGTCCTGACCCCTTCTCTCTCACTTCTCTCTGGGCTTTGACTCTCCTGCAAGAATTCTTATAAATCCATGTCACCTTTTTATGTTCTTCCTTGATTATATACTTTTATTTTCATCTTTTGTATCTATGTTCTGACATCTGAGCTTGCTGGAGAGAGCTCTTTGTGTAGGCAAACTGATATTTGTGGGTACTTATTAATTTTCTTCTTCCTTGGGATCATTTGTGCTTGTAACAGTAGAATGTCTGTTTTTCAAGTTTCTCATCTACTTGAGCTGTCTTCTATTTAACAAACCCAAGATATATGAGTTTATATATATTTTCTCTTAATGTCTTTAAATGTGCCTTGAAAATTAATTATTAACTACTAATTTTTAAGCTATTAATTAAGTCCACTTCTTTATTACCTTTAGTTTCTGGAGGTATATTTTATACTCAAGATTTAAATGATCACATGTATATATATATTTTTTTCAGCAATTTTAAGTAGGTAGAGGGATGAAAGTTATAAAGTTCACCTAGATTTTATCTCCCTTTTAGCAGAATTTACCATGCCTGGATATACCTAAAGGAATCATTACTGTTCAAAAGTATCAAATAAAGAAAGGTAAACAACTTAGAAACAGTGTATTTAGGTTGGTATATTTCAGTACTTGTGATAGTTGTTATTTCATATTTTAACTTTTAGCTCTCATGACTTAGATTTTTATGCTGTTCTAGTCAGCTTCCCACAGGGTATTACTAAAACTAAGTTAAGCAAAAGCTATTTAGCTGAATCATTATAGTTTTTTGAGATGTTACAGTTTTTATCATTCTGGGCTTATTTTACTTTTTCATGGTGGATTTAATGCTAACAAAGATAAGGGGGCAAGTTAACATAGGATAGTCACTTTTTAATGATTAACATATGGTATAGCCAGGGCAAATTTGGTAAACAATCAAAACCCAAATAAGCAGTAAATAATGACTGCTATTATCAGTCTACTACAGATAGAATAGTGATATAGAGTTCAATAATAAGTATTCAAAACTTAATATTGAGTCTTTCAAGTATTATAGAGCCCTATATTTTATTTTAGTCAAATATTTGGATTACTTTTGTTTGTTACAAGTGATAGGTTGTGGTAGAAAGAATGTTGGACTTGAAATGAGGAGAGGTCTAGGATCAAATACCATCTCCAACATTTGTTAGCTGTGCAAACTGAAAAAGTTAGTTAACCTCTCTGAGTCTCACTTTCATAATTTGTAAAATGGGGATAATCATATCCAAATTATCTACCTCATAGAATTGTGGTGTGCATTATTATATTAGAATGTAAGCTCCTTGAGGGCAGTGATTGTCTTTGTTTGTATTTGTGTCTCTAGTCTTAACACAATGCCTGGCACATACCAGGCAGTGGGACTGAGGTGAAGGGAACTTCATTTTCTTAGTGCCTACTGTGTACCAGATACTGTGCTAAACACTTTACAGATGTCTCATTTAATCCTCACAAAAACCCTAGAAGAAAGATAGTATTATAACTAAATTTTAGAGTTGAAAAAAACTGAGACAGAGAGAGGTTAAATGAATTGCCCAGGGTCACACAGCTAATAACTGTCTGAGGCCAGATTTGGTCTCAGGTCTTTCTGACTCCAGGAAAAGGAGTTTTAATCACTGTACCAACTAGAAAGCACTGGAGAAATGGTGACTAGTTATTGATTTGTTAGATAATGATAACAATTACCTCCCAGGATTGGTGTGAGGGTCAAATGAAATAATAACTGTAAGTTGCTTAGCATAGTTCCTGGTCCAGAGTAAGCACTATATATATTATTGCTATTGTTGTTATCTGTAAATCTAAAACAAGAACATCTGTAAAATACTCTCTAAATCTCAAATCACTATAGTTATTATATTAATATAGGCCATTATTATTATTTGGCTGTCCAATGCATTTGTAAAATGAGAACATGTGCTATGCAGTTGCTTTTATTACTTAGGTTCAACTCTATTCCACAAAGTTTCCACATTTCTTATGTTCCAGGCATTGTTCTTTATGCCTGGTGACAAGAAAAATCTTATCCACTTTTTGAAGAGTTTCCAATCTATTGAGGGATGCAGTAAGTATACAAATGGTTATGGTGCAAAGGAAGGGGGAGGAGAGAGAGAGAGGGAGAGAGAAAGAGAGAGACAGAGAGAGACAGACGGAGACAGAGAGAGAGAGACAGAGATAGAGAGACAGAGACAGGGACAGAGGGAGAGAGAGAGGGGGGGAGGGAGGGAGGGAGGGATAGAGACAGAGAAACAGAGATAGAGAGGCAGAGAGAGACAGAGACAAAGAAAGCATTGTTGCTGAGAGAGGAATCAGGGCATCGTCTTAGAGGTGACACCTAACTTGAATTTTGAAGGAAGATAAGGATTTTGAAGGACAGAGATGAGAAAGATGTGAATTCAAGTCATGGGGAACTGTTTATTGAAATGCACAGAGTTGGAAAATCGAATATTGAGTTTGGGGAACACCTAGTAATCTAGACAGAATACAATATAGAATTAATTAAGGAAGATAGTATGAAATAAATCTGTAAGATAGAAGCCACATAATAGAGGACTTAAAAGGAATTTTTACTTTATTCCTTTGACAATGGGGAACCATTGAAGACTGGAGTAGAGGAATGATATCGTCAGAACTATTGCTTAGGAGGATTATTTTGGCACCATGTGAAGAATGGATTAGGCATCAATAGGGAAGCTGAGAGACCATTCAGGATGTTTTTATAGTAGCCCAAATGAGAGTTGATAAATGCCTAAACCAGGGTGAAGGTCATATAAGGGGAGAAAAAAGTAAAAGTTATTCAGAGGATCACAGTTTTAGAGCTAGAAAGGATCTTAGATGTCATCTAGTCCAACTTCTATTTTTAGATACAGATAAGGAAATTGAGGCTTTATATGATTTTGCAACTTGCCCAGGTTCACATAGGCAGTAAATAACAGCTAGAATTCAAACCCAAGTCCTCTGATTCTATGTATAGCACTCTTTTGTTTGCTTCCAAATACTTGTTAATTAAGCTGTTTGTGGGACTTGTCGAATGTTTTCAAAACTGGCACAATTATCCTCAAATATGCTTTTGAACTATTGGCTATTAAATTTAGAGTTTTAATTTTTAAAAAAATGTTCTTTATTAAACTAGCTGTGTAACCTTGGGTAAGTTGCTTAACCCCAATTACCCTCCAAAAGGCAAAAAAAACATTCTTTATGTCATTTAGAATGTGATATTTTTGCATTTACCTGATTAGAAAGCCTAGGGGAAACTTTTTAGTCAATACATCATGTAGGAGTAGAATTCCGGCTGTGCTTGGAAATAATATCATCACCCTTTGAGAGAGTCTATAGTTAAGTAGAAGTTGGCACTATTGTAGCAGCCTTGAAAACTCCCACACAGAGTGTATTGTTGGATATATTTCACTTTCCAACACTTTACATGCCAAATGTGTCTAGAGTTTTCTTAACTAGAGAACCTGACTCTCTGCAAGGTTACCTTGCCTATTGTGGACTGGATTTAGTGAGCTTCATGGTCATTCGAATTTTAGCTAACTTTTAAATTGTTTGGCAGAAACAAAATATTGAGCATTCTAAAGTAAGATCAAGCTATTTATTATGGCTTCAATGAATACATGATTCACTTGATTTCAAATTACCATGCTATTTAAGAAGTGCTAACATAGCTAAAGAATTTAACTGAACATTCTCTATGCGGAAGAGAATAAGGCAGTTTAGTGAGAGTGCTTGGGACTGTGTATGGTAGAGGTGGCAAATATAATTGTAGTAAGATGAATGTGTTTACAATATTTGTCTTATACAATCCCCCATTCATGCCTCTCAAATATGACAGAACTGAATACTTTCTCAGAAAAAAAGTACTTTATTATATTCTTACTCTTGTTCACAACTCAATTATTTCAGAGAATGGCATAAATAAAATGTTTAGAGCTATTCTCCAAAACATTAGGGATTCATAAGTCAATAGGAAATTTTTTTCTTTGTTTTTATTGAAACAATTTGTTTGGAGTTATTTAATTAGTAACATACATCACTTCAAAAGCTATTCCACCCTACTGAAGAGGTAAACCTCGAAGTTTTTGCCAGTTACTTCTATGAAATGCTACTTCCCATAAATCTAGTCCTTTTCCTTCTTCAATAACTTGATACATCAGAGATATTTGGAAGCCAACAGATCGACATGGGTAAAAATTTTTCCAGATCTCTTTTTCATTGGTTATATTGCAGTTCTAAACTATGATTCTTGGGCAATGATTTTAGTACAGATAATCTTGTATTCATTTAAAATATCAACAATCATTATAAAAATTGTTTAATAATTATCAAAGGTAAAATATAAAAGTTGGATGAAAACAAATGACTAGACTCTTTAATATACATGGTTATGTTCTCCTTTAAGAAAAACAAATATGGAATGCTTTGATGTTAACATATTTGCATCATATATCTCTGCCACATAATCATGACAAGGGCCTATGACTTTTGTGACTGTCACTTAATAGTTTTGGGTTTGCAAAAGTAGCTCTCTAACAAGTATTATTTCCTTCTGGGTACTATTTTTGCAATTAAGGTAGCAGATAACACATTCCAGCTAGCTTAGTTAACTGCATGGGATATTGGTATTCTTAATGCATTATATTTTTTAATACAATTGTGGATCTGTAATGTCATCCATGTGGGCACTTCTAGTGATGCAGACAGCAATCAATCCAACTCAAATTGTGAGATTCATGTCCATGTCTTTATGGAAATTGTCAAAACTGGACCTTCCTAACATACTTGAGGACTTTCTTTACTCCATTTAATATCTAGTGGCTGCTAGTATAATTCTTGGGCTGTTTATCTTTATTTTCTCATTTCATGACAAAGCCATTCTCTCTTCTGGTCACACGTTTCATGAAGAAGTCTCGATCATCATTCTATGCAAATTCATTGCTGATATGTTTTATTCCACTTATAAATATCATATATGTCTTTCTATCTTTACTATTTGGGTCACCACCTTTATGATTCTTCTAGATGAGTGTCTTCCATAATTCATAGCCATATGGAATCATCAACTATTTTTTGTTAAATAAATGAGCTTTTGCTGTAGCAAGAAACTTGCAATCATTATTATAATTAGATGAGCTACTTCTGTTTGATTCTGGGTCCAGGTTATTGTTCACTTATAATACTTGTCAAATGTAAGTTATTAAAGTTTAAAAGTAGATAAAAAGTTTTGGGACACCCTATATACTAATGGATGAATTCAATTTATTGCTCATCTAACTGCATGTTGCACTCAAGTCAATATTCATAATACAAACTTTATTCTTTCTATAAAAATGACCATAAAAGGCCATAAAACATTGACAAAAAAAACTCAAGAAAAATAAACTAAAACAAAAGTGTGCTTCAGTCTGTATTCGGACACCATCAGTTCTTTCTCTGGGGATGAAGAATGTTTTTCATCATAAGTTCTTCAGAGTTGTCTTGGATCATTGTATTGCTGAGAATAGCTAAGTCTTTCACAGCTAATTATCTTGCGATATTGCTGTTACTTAGTACACAGTACATTTCACATTGCATCAGCTCATTTAAGTCTTTCCAGGTTTTTTCTGAGAGCATCCTGCTAGTCATTTCTTATAGCATAATAGTATTCCATCATAATCACATACTACAATTTGTTCAGCCATTCCCCAAATGACAGGCATCCCCTCAATTTCCAATTCTCTTCCATCAGTAAAGAGCTGCTATAAATATTTTTGTACATATAGATTCTTTCCTTTTATTTTTTTAATCTCTTTTTGGATACAGCCTTTGCTAGAACAAAGGGTATGCATAATTTTATAGCCCTTTGGGCATAGTTCCAAATTGTTCTACAGTATGGTTGAACCAGTTTACAACTCCATCAACAATGCATTAATGTTTCACTTTTCCCACATCCCTTCCATCATTTCTCATTTTTCTTTTCTGTCCGATTAGTCAATCTAATAGGTATGAGGTAGTATTCTCTGTATAAAATGTGTTGCCATAATTTATGCTCATATGTGCTATATTTGTTCTGAGAGGATTTCATTGTCTAATAAAGGGAGTGTGAATAATTTTAAAGTAAATATTGATATTTTGTTTCTCATTTATTGAGAACTACTTTTCACATATTTTGACCACTTATTTGTTAAGAAATAAGTCTAAAAGGGGTGGCCAGGTAGCACAGCGAGTAAGAGTACCGGCTCCAGTGTTAGGATGACCTGGAGATTGAATCCCGGGCTCAGACACTTACCACCCACCCAGAAACACCTGGCCATGTAACCTTGAGCAAGTTACTTAACCCCTATTGCCTTAAAAAAATAAAATAAAAAAAGAAATAAATCTGATTGATATTTTGAATTTGTCAGGAGGCATGAGATTTTTGCAGGTCCCAACTTCATAATCACAGTCATAGTTGTATAGAGAATATAATATCTTACTGTGTTTATTATTTTATAGTCACTAAAATGCATTGGAATTCAGAGATTAAAAGAATTTTAAATATAATTAAAAAAATGTATTAAGAAATACATATGCAAATATATTGTGATCATACATGACTCCAATCCATTCAATTATGCATATTTAATTAAACAGAACTATATATACATAGCTAAAGAGAAACCTTAAACTCATTAATGAAACACTATTTTAAGGTAATATGCAATTTAAATTATTTTTAATTTATGGAATAAAAGAGGTACTTCCATTACCTAGTATAATAAAAAGATGATTACACATGAAACTTTAAATGTATTATGTACTTACTAGTTGTGTGACCTTGGGCAAGTCACTTAACCCCAATTGCCCTGACCTCTCCCTCCAAAAAAGCAAAAAGGAAAGAAGAAAAAAGAAAAAAAACTATTATGTAAACTTGCTATAATAAATATATTGCTATTATAAATATATAATGCAATTTTATATATAAATAGATAATACAATTTTCATGTAAACTTTTTTTCTTTTCTCCCTTTTTACCCTCCCTGGAGATGACTACCATTAGACAAAAATAAGTATGTGTGTGCATGTATATTGTAAAATTATTCTATATATTAGTTCTATTTATTAGTTTTTTTGGATACAGAAAACATCTTTCTCCATATGTTCTGTTGTGTTATAAGAATATTTGAAGAACTCAGAGCATCAAGGTGCATTTAGGTATTCATTTTACCAATCTTTATTCACTGCTTAATCTTATTCTGGGTCCCTACTGAGATTTTCTTGCTGTGAAAGTGGAAGGTGAGAAAAGGGAGAGAATAAATATTTATATAGTACCTATTATGAGTCAGGCACTGTGCTAAGTGCTTTACCAATATTATTTCATCCTTACAAAAACCCTGAAACATAAGTATTATTATTATTCCCATTTTATAGTTGAGGAAACAGAGGCAGTCTAAGGTTGTGACTTTCCCAGGGTCCCACAACTGGTAATATCTTAGGCCATATTTGACCTCAGGTCACCCTGACTCCAGACCCAACACTATATTCATAGCACCACCTAACTCCTGGGGTTTCTTTGTAACACTGTCTGTACAACCTTAATTGTTAATTGAGTTCAAGTCTTTACTGAGGTATGTACATGGCTCTGATTTGTTAATCTGCTGTAGAACCATCTTCTCAAAACTTTTATTCATATTTTAAATGAGACACTAAATACATGGATAGACTTTAGTTTCCCTTACTAATAATCAATCTTCCCAAAGAGTTCTGTCTAGAAGCAGTTATTTTGGCATTCCTCCTAGCCCCTCCTCTCCACCCCTTTCCTCTCCCCCTTTTTTTCTTTTCATCCATTGACTAGGGAAGAAAGAGAGGGAAAAATGTTGTATTTGCCAGTGCGAAGTCTAACATTGTCTTTTTCATATAAGAAGGGAGTAATTTTGTCCTCTCAACTTTAGCTTTTGTCTCTTAAAAACTAGAGCTCATGTTATTAAAAAAAAAAAAACCTTTTCCATAGCAACCATTGTCTTATAAACTTGGCTTGACTTCAGATTCCTATCTAATGCAGGACTTGTACTTGCAAAAGCAAGTTTTTTTGGAATACAGTTTTTAAAAAGATCATTATAGATATTACTTTTAATTTTTTAAATTTCTAATATATAGATGAAGGATATTTTAATTCAAATGAAATTTAATTCAGAATAACTGTTCTGTTTCAAAAAGCAAAGTAAATAAAAACAAATTATAAATGCAATTCAACAATAATTTATGACAGACATGGTCTTGGGAATTGGTGATATAAAGATTAAAATAACAAAAACATAGCCACAGTACATAATTGATTACTTTGACAAGGTACCTTAGTTATTGTGAATTGGGGTCTACTATCCATTTTGACCTTAAAAAAATTTGGTATTGACTCATATCCAAATTGCAGATTGCTTACTTCCACTGTCATTGTTCCTATCCACCTATTATTCCCCAGAAATGTAATGAATCTTTTTAAAAAACTTACTTTTTTGCCTTGAAAATACAAAAATGAGACTATAACCATCCCAAATGGCTCCATTAAATAGTTACATTATTTATTATTAACAGAAAGGAAGGGCATGTATGTTAATTTTGAAAGTTTAGTCCTAATATTGATTTTTATGTTTGACCAGATTTTTGTCTCCATGTTGATTATTGTTGAAGTCAATATGTATTTTATAATTTTCCTCTTCTTTCTTCACTTTGCATTACCTCATATGTCTTTTCACATTCTAAGTTCTTTTCATTTGTCATTCTTTATGGTGTAGCAGTAATTAGTCCACCATAAAGGCAGAGAAATATATTTCCTAGATGTTCTTCAATAATTCTGTATACATTGTCCTTCTAGTTTTTTTAATTTTTAAATTTTTTTTAATCATTCATTTCTGCGAGATTTTGAGTTACAAATTTTCTCACCGATTTTGCCCTACCCACCACCCCAAAATAGCTATCCCATTGGATATTTCCTCTTCCAATCTGTTCTCTCCCATATCTTCCCCCATCTCCCCTCTGATTTTCCACTAGGGCATGGTGGATCTCTATGCCCCAGTGCCTGTCTATCTTATTTCCCAGTTACATGTAAAATAATATTAATAATAGTATATATATATATATATATATTTAATATTTGATTTTAAAACTTTGAATTCCAGACATACAATTCAATATAGGTTGTATATGTGTAGCTTTGCAAAACATTTCCATAGTGGATATATTGTAAAAGACTATATTTCCCTCTATCCTATCTTACCTCCCACTTGTTCTATTCTCTACTTTGATCCTGCCCCTTTTCAAAAAAGGGTGCTTCCAACTTCCCTCTCCCCCAGCCTGCCCTCCCTTCCATTACCCCCTCCTCTAATCCCCTTCCCTCCTACTCTCCTGTAGGGTGAGATGCCCTATTTAGTGTGTATGTCATTCCCTCCCTAAGCCAAATTAAATGAGAATAAGTTTGACCCATTCCCTTTTGCCTTTCTGTTCTTCCTCTCCATTGTAACAGTTTTCCCTTGCCTCCTCTATAGGAGATAGTTTACCCCATTCTGTCTCTCCCCATCTCCTCTCATTATATTCCTCTCTCACCTCTTAATTTCACCATTTAAGTATCGTCCCTTGCTATTAAATTGGTCTTCTGCCCTCTATCTATGTATACCTGTACACATATATACGCACACTAACATATGTATTCATATACTCATATACCCTCCTATATAGACATTTATAAGTATGTATACACATATACATATATACATATATTTGTACATTTCTATTCCCTTCAACTATTCTCATACTGAGAAAAGTTTCATGAGTTACAATTGTTTTTCTATTTAATGTAAATAGTTCAACTTTGATAAGTTCCTTTTGATTTCTTCTCTCTGTTTACCTTCTCATGCTTCTTGTATTTGAATGTCAAATTTTCTATTCAGCTCTGTTTTTTTCCTCCCCAGAATGCTTGAAAGTCCTCTATTCCATTGAATGACCCTATTTTTCCCCTGAAACACAATACTCGGTTTTGGTGGGTAAGTGATTCTTGGTTTTAATCCCAGCTCCTTTGATCTTTGGAATATCGTATTCCAAGTCCTTCAGTCCCTCAGTGAAGAAGCTGCCAGATCCTGTGTTATCCTGATTGTGTTTCCACAATATTCAAATTGTTTCTTCCTGGCTGCTTGTAATATTTTCTCCTTGATCTGGGAATTCTGGAACCTGGCTATGATATTCCTAGGAGTCTTCTTTTTGGGATCTTTTTTCAGGAGGTGATTTGTGGATTCTTTCAACCTCTATTTTGCCCTCTGGTTCTAAAACGTCAGGGTGATTTTCCTTGAAAATTTCTTGAAGGATCATTTATATGTTCTTTCTTTGATCATGACTTTCAGGTAGTCCAATAATTTTTAAGTTATTTCTCCTAGATCTATTTTCCAGGTCAGTGGTTTTTCCAATGAGATATTTCACATTGCCTTCTATTTTTTCATTTGTTTGGATCAGTGTAACAATATCTTGATTTCTCATAAAGTCACTAGCTTCCATTTGTCCCAGTCTAATTCTGAAGGAATGATTTTCTTCTGTGAGCTTTTGAGATTCTTTTTTCCATCTGGCAAATTTGGCTTTTGAAGGCATTCTTCTCCTTATTGCCTTTTTGAACCTCTTTTGTCATTTGAGTTAGTCTATTTTTTAGGGTATTATTTTCTTCAGTCAGGTTGTTGACTCTCATTTCATAATTTTCTTGCTTCATTGTCATTTCTCTTCCCAACTTTTCCTCCACTTCTCTTATTTGGTTTTCAAAATCTTTCTTAAGGTCCTCTATGGCCTATAACCTGCTCATATTTTTCTTGGAAGCTTTTGGTGAAGGAATTCTGGCTTCTTTGTCTTCCTCATTTCCATGCTTTGATCCTTTTTGTCCCCAAATTAGGAGTGTGAAGTTGGATTTCTGTGCTCGCTTTACTTCTTTTGCTTGCTCATGTTGCCACTCAATTACTTGACTTTTGAGCTTTTTGCCACTGTAGGTCTCTGCTTCCAAACAGGGGAGCTTTGTCCCAATAGCTAGAGTTTTCACAGCTGTGGGAGCCATTAATTGGGTGCCCTCTCTGAGCTTCCACATGCTCTGGCAAGCTGGTCATGCACCCCAGGACCTCCACCCTAGACTGCAGTCCAGATCTAAGCAGGTTAAAGCAAGAGTGATTACCCCCTCAGACTGGTCACTTGTTCCCCCTACAATCTGCAAGCCAGGAGCTGAAGTTGCCACATGGCAGTGACTGCACAACTGTAGCATCTCAGCTGCCTCTCCCTCCATGGGGTAAAGGCTGGACCCCACTCCTGGACTATTGGATCCCAAAGTCCACACTGCAATGACCTCTTACTTTGTCCTTAGCATCTATGTGTTGTTAATTCTGGAAACCACCACAGCTGTTGGTGATCTGAAGTCCCTCTAGGGGGTGGCTGGTTGTGTTTGCCTGGAGGTTAAAACCTCGGGCTCATGCTTGGCTCCCAGATCACTGTGCTGTCCCCTTCCTGCCAGCCTCCTGGACTGTCTTCAGTGAGAGTTTAGTTTCTCTCTGTCATTTGTTGGGTTCTCTAGCTCCAAAGTTTGTCTAGAGTCATGTTTTTTACATGAGTTGGAGCAGGTAGAAGCCAGAGCCATGCGGAAGTCCTATTTCTACTCTGACATCTTGACTCTGCCCCTCCTTCTAGTTTTTAATTATCACAGTAATTTTATTATGACACTTTTGTAGATATGTTTTTTTTTCTTATAAACTAGTTGGACATGTGGTCCCATAAGTAAGTCAAAAGACATGAACAATATAGCAACTTTTCTTGCATAATTCCAATGTTTCATAAAACATTTTATAGACCTACCAGTAGTTGGAACACCTGTTCCAATGTTTCCCCATCTTTTCCCATCATAAGTCTGATGAATTCAAGATGATTTCTAAATTTTTTAAAATACAGAATTTCTCTAAGTGATTTTATACATTTTCCAATGATTATTAATAATTTCAAAAATAGGTTAAAAGGAAGTGATTCTCAGCCCTCTTGTTCCCTTTTCCCAAAATTCTGCCATCAACCCTGAGGAAATATAAGGGAGATGCATAGGGTGAAAGGTAATATTGCATTTTTTATTTATTTGTTTCATGAATGGTTATGGCCATAAAGTTCATTTCCAATTTAGTCATATATCCACAATGAAAAATGGGAAATGTACAGTATAAATGATAACAATACTTGATTATGATTGATATAATGATTTTATACAGAACTTTAATTGAGATAAATTAATTGAAAAAATAAAGAGACCAAAAGAACCCAGAAAAATCCATAGCAAGAAAAATTGGATGTTCTTGATAAATGAAAGGAAGTGTCAGCTAACGGCAATACTGTATTTGATCACAAAATAGTTTATAAACTTTTAAACCTTTGAGGAATTTTATCAAGAAGGATGATGGAAATTTTTGTGGCATCGTCTCATAAAACAGAGAGTAAAACCAATTTAGAAAAATCGTGGCACTATATATAGATATTCACTCCACAGAAACTTTATGTTAAAAATGCAAAGAATACCACAAATAGAAGAAAAATGGAAACAATTTCCCAATATTGTTGTCACAAACTCTTTTTCTTTGAGTGGAATCCCTACAGATAGGAGTGCACTTGAGAAGTATTTGCTAAATTTTGGACATGAGCATTTTTCCTATGAAATTGCCCATTGTGAGGTCTTGATTTATTGTGTTGTTTATTGTCTAAATTTAATGTTTTAATAACTCAGCTTAATCTTAAAAGTCTATTGACATACATTTCATTCTTCTCTGTGGAGTTCAGTTTTTAAACATTTATCAGCACCCTCTTGTATTGCTCTATAAACATTGTTTGAGTTTGTCAGAAGTATAGTAGAAGGCTCAGGGAATGAAGTCATTACCAGATTAGAGGCCTAGGTACTATGGGCTAATAATAATGATAACATAACAAATGACATCGGAGGTTTGCAAAGTGCTTTATATTTATTATCTCATTTGAGCCTCACAACATGAGCCTCTTTTGCACATATCTGAGGCAGACAGTATAGAAAGAAAATGAGTTGAACCCAAAGATGCAAATGAAGGGGTTATAAATTACAGAAGCAGCATTTCAACCTATGTCCTCTGATTCCAAATCTGGCATTTTTGTCATTATGCCACACTACTCCTACATGTTATTGCTGCTCATAGATCATTAAGTATCTGATGGATAGCCTAGAAAGGTTAGCAGGGCAGAGATAAAGGCATAAGATTAGGCCTAAATACCTGTTAAAGATTAAATAGAAGTTAAATTAACAAAGCATTTCAACACCTCGGAATAGGCCATGAATAGAAATTTTATGTTGTGGAAGCTTATCAAAATTACACACACACACACACACACACATTTACAGCATACCTTTTTGGCAAAAATTATTTTATCTAATTATCTATACAATATGATTTTTCCAGAGTTGCACTATTAAAATTTCTATGATTCAGCATTTAAAGGACTTAAAAATAGCCCATTCTTTTGTATAAAATACCAATACATACATATACATGTTTAAATGTGCGTATTTAAATATAAGCAGATCTCTGCCATCTAATTTGGGCTAAGATCTGTAAGTTAATAATCAGTATTTTGTTCCTTATTACTGTTGCCTTGTTTTCTATTTCATCATAACAGAAAAATAACTCTGAAAATTAGTGTTAACAGCAAATCATGTGGTATTATTTCCAGAGTTCCAGGCACTGTCTTCAGCCTTGTCTTCTTTGTATAGGAGGTGCATCTGATAATATTGTTTTCTAAAGTGCCCAGGTGGATTAACCAATCTCACATTTATCAAAAGCAATTTCACATAAGACTCTCTAGTTCTAGATTGTCTGTTAATAAGCAATTCAGTTCAAAATGGTACAATGAATTTATTTGACATGTGGCTGAAAGATAATATTTTCAAAGCAAGTTAATCAACTACTCATTTATCTATGGTTATTAGTATACTAGATACTGAATTCCAACAAATTTCATAAACTGTATTTCCCCTAAAGGTTCAACATCTTGACCTATAAAGTCTTTCACTAAGGCAGCTAAAAGGACATAACTTTAATGTGCAGCAAGTTCTTATTCTCCTGGATTGATTACATGGAAGCAATGAGGAATAGTGGAAAGAAGACTATCTCTGGAGTGAGAGAATCTAGGTTCAAATCCCCCAGATGCTTACAATTGAGTACTTCAGGGCACCTCATTTAATCTTAGTGGGCCTATTTTTTTCATCTATAAAATGAGAGTGCAGAACTAGGTAACCTCTAAGGTCTTTTTAAACTATATATTTATAATCCTCTGATTCCGTAAATTATGAAGAGAAAAAGAAGTCTTCCTACAGCATCTCTGACCAAATGTATGATCAGGATTCTATTGCCATGAAACTTCTTGCCCTATATCTGTGTGCTCAGGAGAGGTTCCTTTTAATATTCTGTTGTAAGCTGATTCATCTTCTCTCTCTGTCCTTTAGAGAAATGATGTCAAACTTAAATCAAAATGGGGGCCATTACTCTATACATAGGCATCCCTGAGGGTTCCACATTGACAGTTTTAAAATGTAATATTATCTATGTTTTATTGGATTTTTATTAATTTTGTTAAACATTTCACAGTTATATTTTAATCTGGTTCAGGCTGAACCCAAGAGTGTTATAGGCTGCATGTGTCCCGCTAGCCATGTGTTTGACACTTTGATCTAGAAGTTCTAAGGGAAAGAAAAACACAAGCATTTCAGAGGACAGTGACTGTGTCAGTGAGGCCAGGAACTAACACACACTCTCTGTCTCTCTATCCCTCTGTCTCTCTCTCTCTGTCTCTCTGTCCCTCTGTCTCTCTCTCTGCCTCTCTCTGTGTCTCTCTGTCTCTGTCTCTCTCTTTTAAGAGGGATTTTACTGGTTAGGAAAGGATAGTGAGTAAATTAAATAAATGTCTGACAAGAAAGCAATGAACAATTGTTCCCTGCTCTCCAGTTTCTGACTTAGTTTGTTCTCTTATCTTATATAGTTCTCTAGTAGAAGTGGTAATCAGTAGGAGGTCAAATAGGATTCCAAAGTAAGGCATGAAAGAAAGTCTGAATGATCTATATATTGGATTAAATCAGACTCTACACTACTAGAATATGAATGAATAAAGTCTTGCATCAATCTAATAGCACCTAGAGTTTACACTACTTGTTTGGCAAATATCACACATATATAATCTTGTGAGGTTAGTCATGTTTACACAGCTATAAATCCTGTTCCCACTAAGGACTGTAAACTCCTAGCTTACAGAAACTGTATTTTTTGCTTCCTTATATTTCTATAATACCTATTATGATGTCTTCCACTACTCAATAAGCATCTTGATTATATGAAACCTTAAAGACCTTTTTATTCTCTTCTTTTCCTCATTACTCATTCTATATCTCCACACCACAAACCCCAGATTAGTACTTTTGAAGACATTTGTGGTAAAATTGTGGGAAGCCACATGACATGAGTGCCAAAATGCTTGCTACTCAATTTCTTGCTACTTAACCTTGCATTCAATTTTAAGCAAATAACCTTTGTATTACTTTGTTTTATTCTTTCTTTTTTAAAACAAGTTTTTATTTGTTTTTTTTTTTTTTTACGGTACTGTAGTTTCTTAGAGTATCCTCTTTACCAGAGAGTTACAATTCCTTATAACTAATAGTATTTTTTAAAGACAAAGGAAAATGAGGAGGAAAAAAGTCAGCAAATCTAATCAATATATCAAAAGAGTATTTAAAGTTGTATAATGTGAAACACTTGTAAATCTCCCACATTTGCAGAAGAGTAGGGTAGGAGTGTCTCTCATTTTCTTTTAAACAATACTTGTTCTTTATAATTTTCAACATTCACTTTTGACGTATGTGTGCATGTTTTCTGATTATATTATTAGTATTTTCAAAGAAGAAGCTTTTGTTTTTATTTATTATAAATACCGTTTTAAAAATTTTCAGTTTTCTATTTTCCTCTAATTTTAGTATCCTCTTTTTTGGCTTAGTTTACATTTGCTTATTTGTTTGTTGGTTTTCTGATTTTTGAATTATATACAGTTCATTAATCCTCCCTTTTTCTCTTTTGATAATGTGTATTTTTGGGAATTGTTTTATCATTATTTTCATTTACATAAATATAATTTCTATTATTTCCTTTTTGATTGTGTAGTTATTATAACATTGTTTACTCTCCACTTGGTTCTGTGTCTTTTGCTTGTGGTCTTTGCACCAATTACTATTTTTGTTTATCATTTAATAGACCATATATTTATTATTACTGCCATTTTATATTTGTTTTCAGCATCTCTATGTCTTAACACATGGTTAATTTTTGTAAAAGTTCCATGTGGTACTGAGAAGTATGAATATTCTTTAGCAGTACTTTTTAGATGCCATAAATCTTTTATTTCTAGCTTTTCTAGAATTTTTTTCAGTTCTATATTTTTCTTTTCATTCATTTTTCTTAGATTTATTCAGACATTGAAAATGTTCATTATTGTATTACAATCATGTCTTCTTGAAGCTCAAATTTTTCTTTATGAATTTAGAAACATTTGGAACATATAAGTTTAATATTTATTTTTTATATGATTCCTTCTAGAATGATGTCATTTCTTCTGTCCCTTTCAGTGTTTTGAATGTTTGTTTAGCAGAGAAAATTTTTTTTCTAGCCCCTTATTTATACTGTATATGTCTTTGTTTTGAAAATGTGTTACTTGGAAGTAGAAGGTTGTAGGATTTTGTTTTCTTATCCAATCTATCATTTATTTTGTTTTATTGAATCAGTTGATCCATTCATATCTAAAGTTATGATATTTGGCTTCATATTTTCTCCCATTTGTCTGTAATATGTTTTTTTTCCAAATTATGATTTCCTTCTCATTTTTGCAAATGCAGTAATATGTATTTTCATTTAAAAATTAGTATATTTTAAGATAACCCTATTTCAATGACTGTCATCCACCCCATAGTACTGCCTCCCATTTGTTAACTATTTTTCTTGTTTTGAAGTATAATTTATTAGTTCCTTTTTAATGTTTGCTTTTATTTAGTTATTTAATTCTTCCACTCTTTTTTCCTTCTTAAGGAGTCAAGTAGAATCTACCTTCTTACCTTTAATATATTTTATACATATATTTTCAAGTGTTTTAGTAAAAATGAGTGTTAGACTTTATAAAAAATTCTTTTTCTTCACCTATTGATATAATAATATGATTTTTGTTACTTTTATTTTTGATATAATCAGTTATAGTAATTATTTTCCTTATGTTAAACCATCCCTACATTTCTGGTATAAATGCTACTTGATCATAATGTATAATCTTTGTAATATATTGTTGGAATCTCCTAGCTAGTATTTTTATTTAGGACTTTTGCATCCATATTCATTAATGAAATTGGTCTATAATTTTCTTTCTGTTTTTACTTTTCTTGATTTAGGTAGCAGTATCATATTTCTCTCATAAAAAGAATTTGGTAGGAATTTTTCTTTGCCTATTATTCCAAATAATGTGTTTGAAACTGGCATTAGTTTGTCTTTAAATTTTTAATAGAATTCACTTGTAAATTAATTTAGTCCTGGTGCTTTTTTCCTTGGGAAGCTCATTTATAGTCCGTTCAATTTCTTTTTCTAAAATAGGTCATTTTAGGTAGTTTATTTTCTCTTCTGCTAAAATAGGCAGTTTACATCACAAACTCACACACTCATTCTTCCTTTTCCCTTAAATTGTTAAATTTATTGATATATAACTAGGCAAAAAACTCTTCACAATTGCTTTTGATTTGGTCTTTGTTAGTAGTGTATTCACCCTTCTCATCTTTAATATTAGTGATTTGGTTTTCTTTTCTTTCATTTTAAAAATCATATTAATCAAATGATTTGTCTATGCTATTGGTTTTTTGTAAGATCAACTGCTAGTTTTATTTAATTCAGTGGTTTTCTTACACTCAGTTTTACTAATCTCATCTTTAATTTTTAGGATTTGTAATTTAGTGGTTAATTGGGGCTTTTAGTTTGTTCTTTTTCTATTTTTAATTGTATACTCAATTCATTGATCTCTTTATTTTATTGATGTAAGCATTTACAGATATAAACTTTCCTCTGATTATTGCTTTTGCTATAATTTGCTTTTCCCATTAGGTTTGATATGTTGTTTCAATATTGTCATTCTCTTTTATAAAATGATTTGTTGTTTCTATTATCTGTTCTTTAACCTATGCGTTCTTCAGGATTAGGTTGTTTAGTATCCAATTAGTTTTTATTCAATATTTCCATGGCTCCTTCCATTATTAAATGTAATTTCTGTTGCATTGTTATTTAAAAAGGATGCATTTAATATTTTTACTTTTTTGCTTTTAGTTGTAAAATATTTGTACTCTAATATATGGTCAATCTTTGTAAAGGTTCCATGAACCACTGAGAAAAAGGTGCATTCCTTTCTATTCCTATTAAATTCTCTACAGATAATTATCATATCTAGCTTATCAAAAAATCTATTCACTTCTTTGACTTCTTATTTAGTTTTTGGTTAGATATATCTAGTTCTGAAAGAGGAAGATTATAACCCTCATACTCTTCATTATTTATCTTCTATTTCTATATATTCTAAATGTATTCTTTGGTTTGGCACTCACTCTTAGAAATATCTATTCTTTGAGATAATAGAGAAGATTTCGTCCCCTGGCAGGAATCTTCCTCTGCCTCTGATGGTGCAGTTCCTCACTGATCATTGTTATCACCTGAGTTTTTTCTCCTACCTATTTGCCACAAAATTTTTTCCAGGTCAATGCTCTCCCAGTCTTGCCCCCAGAAGTTTTGATACCCCAGGCAGAATAAGTGATTTGCCTAAGCACCAATACTGAATAAAAACTAATGGTAATAGAAATTTGAAAATCTTCCCTGCCCCTTGTATTGGCAAGCTAGCAGGTACTTAGCACTTAGTTTCAAGTTCATAATTGTGTCAAGTGTTAAGACCTAGAACTTGTGAATCCCACAGTGGGATGGATTTGTTGATGTAATAGGAAGGGGCAGAACAGGGAGGAATAATACTCTCTATAAGGGAAAACCCAAGCTGAGAGAGGCCAGAACTTCTGGGAGCAAACATTGTGGAAGCAGAGCAGCTACTGCTGGAGAGAGAGAACTGCCAAGAATGAGAAATGCTGACAGAGAGAGAAGTGAGAACTTCTTAGGACTGCTACAAATTGAGAACAGAAGGGAGAACAGAACTTGTGGTGGCAGAATGGAGAACTGAGAACTTCTTCTGAGAACTGAACTGAGAACTTCTGAGAGATGAGAAGAGAACTGGGAGGAAGCATAACTCTGGTGCTGGTACTTTGTCTTTCTGTTCTGATGTTACTTTGTCAGACTCCTCTGCTGATAGAGGATATTGCTGATGTTACAGAAGCCCTGCTACCTTACTGATGGTTCAGAAGCCCTGAAAGAGGATTTTCTTATTTTATGTTTACAGAAATCTTGCTGGAGGATCTTATTGATGCTTTCAGAGGTTCTGGGACCATACTGATGATTTGTGTTGAGTTCTCAGACCTTGTTGGTGGGTCTGAGTTGATTTCACAGGCAGAAAGTGAATTGATGAATATGCTGCAATGTTAATGAATGTTATTGTGGCTTTGTTAAACTTTGTCTTCCCAGGAACAGAAACTGTGAAGAACTTGAGGTGGACCAGACACTGTGAACTTCAGTGTGGAACAGGAACTGGATGAGGAACTGCACAAGAAGCTGGACAAAGAACTGAGGCCTCTCTGTCTTTGAACTCAGGTGACAGTTTGATAACTTTGGGCAGGAGCTGGGACCATGGAAGCTAAGAGCCTGCATTGAATCAAGATGAAAAGATCTCTCCTTGGGTATTTATGCAAACTGAGAAGATCATGATTTACTAGGGGTGGAGCACTTTTGACCTTTGTATTTTGATGATTGAGTTAAGGAATTACTAATTAAGGATGAATGGAAACTAATCTCCAATTAAGAATAAAGAAGATTTATTTTATTTTATTTTTCATTTACATCATTCATTTCCACAAGATTTTGAATTACAAATTTTCTCCCCATTTTTCCCCTACCCACCACCCCAAAACAGTGATCCCACTGAATATACCCTCCCCCAATCTTCTCTCTCCTATGTTTTCCCCAATCCCCCCTCCGACTTTCCAGTAGGACATGGGGGATCTCTATGCCCCAGTGCCTGTATATCTTATTTCTCACTTACATGTAAAATAACAATAGTAATAATTATATATATATATATATATATATATATATATATATATATATATATAAAAATAAAACATTTGATTTTAAACCTTTGAATTCCAGATTCCTTCCCTACCTCCCTTGTCACCCATCCTTACCAGGAAGAGAAACAATTCAACATAGGCTGTGCATGTGTAGCCATGCAAAACATTTCCATAATGGATATATTGTGAAAGACTTAATATATTTCCCTCTATACTATCCTACCTTCCACTTGTTCTATTCTCTACTTTGATCCTTCCCCTTTTAAAAAAAAAGGTGCTTCCAACTTCCTTCTCCCCAAGCCTTCCCTCCCTTCCATCACCCCCCCGTCCCCTTTCCCCCTACTCTTTTGTAGGATGAGATACCCCATTTAGTGTGTATGTGATTCCCTCCCTAAACCAAATTCATTGAGAATAGGGTTGACTCATTCCCTTTTGCCTTCCTGTTCTTGTGCTCCCTTGTAACAGTTTTCCCTTGCCTCTTCTATATGAGATAATTTACCCCATTCTATCTCTCCCCGTCTCCTTTCATTATATTCTTCTCTTGCCTCTTAATTTCACCTTTTAAGTATGATCCCTTTCTATTCAACTGGTCCTGTACCCTCTGTCTATATATACCTGTACACATATATACACATTCTCACATATGCATTCACATGTCCATATACCTTCCTATATAGACACATATATGTATGTATACATAAATATATATATATATATATATATATATATGCATTTTTATTCCCTTCAACTATTCTCATACTGAGAAAAGTTTCATAAATTACAATTATCATTTTTCTGTGTATGAATGTAAGTAGTTCAACTTTGATAAGTTCCTTATGATTTCTTTTCCCTGTTCACCTTTCTATGCTTCTCTTGCTTCTTGTAATTGAATGTCAAATTTCCTAATCAACTCTGGTTTTTTATTCAAGAATGCTTGAAAGTCCTCTATTCCATTTAATGAACCTATTTTCCCCTGAAACATGATACTCAGATACTCAGTTTTGCATGGTAGGTGATTCTTGGTTTTAATTCCAAATCCTTTGACCTTTGGAATATCATATTTCAAGCCCTTCAATCCCTCAGTATAGAGGGGGCCAGATCCTGTGTTATCCTGATTGCGTTTCTACAATATTCAAATTGTTTCTTCCTGGCTGCTTGTAATATTTTCTCCTTGATCTGGGAATTCTGGAACCTGGCTATAATATTTCTAGGAGTTTTCTTTTTGGGATCTTTTTCAGGAGGTGATTGGTGGATTCTTTCAACCTCTTTTTTGCCCTCTGGTTCTAAAACATCAAGGCAATTTTCCTTGAGAATTTCTTGGAGGATGATTTCTAGGTTTGTTTTTTCATCATGGCTTTCAGGTAGTCTAATAATTTTTAAATTATCTTTCCTGGATCTATTCTCCAGGTCAGTGGTTTTTCTTAATGAGATATATCACATTGCCTTCTATTTTTTTTCATTTGTTTGTATCTGTTTAATAGTATCTTGATTTCTCATAAAGTCTCTAGCTTCCATTTGCTGCAATCTAATTCTGAAGGAATGATTCTCTTCAGTGAGCTTTTGAGAATCTTTTACCATCTGGCAAATTTGGCTTTTTAAGGCATTCTTCTCCTCATTGCCTTTTTGAGCCTCTTTTACCATTTGAGTTAGTCTATTTTTTAAGGTCTTATTTTCTTCAGTGAGGTTGTTGACTCTCATTTTATATTTTTTTGCATCATTCTCATTTCTCTTCCCAATTTTTCCTCCACTTCTCTTATTTGGTTTTCAAAATACTTCTTAAGCTCCTCCATGACTTGTAAGCAGCTTATTCTTTTCTTGGAAGCTTCTGGTGCAAGAGTTCTGACTTTGCTGTCTTCCTTCTGTTCCATGCTTTGATCCTTTTTGTCCCCCAAAAAGGAGTCCAAAGTTGGATTACTGTGCTGGCTTTGCTTCTTTTGCTTGCTCATATTGCCACTCAATTACTTGACTTCTGAGATTTTTGCTACAATAGAACTCTGCTATCGGAGGGGGAACTTTGTCCCAATCGCTTGGGTTTTCTTAGCTGCTGGAGCTATTAGTTGGGTGCCTTCTCTGAAGCCTCCCCATTCTCTGGCACACTGTTCACACACCCCAGGTCCTCCTCCCTAGATAGCAATCCAAACCCAAGCAGGTTAAAGCAAGAGCGATTACCCCTCAGACTGGTCACTTGGTCCCCCTGCAATCTGCAGGCTGGGAGCTCTAAAGCAGCCACATGGTCTTGGCTGCATGGCCACAGCACCTCCGCCTCTTCTTGCCTTGGGGGCAAAGGCCGACCTCACTCTCGAATTCCCAGGTCCCAAAGTCCACACTGCACTGATTCCTCACTTTGTCCTTAGCATCTATGTGTTGATAATTCTGGAAACTGGCACAGCTGCTGGTGAACCGAAATCCCTCCAGGGGGCAGCTGGTTGTGGCTGCCCTGAGGCTTAAACCTCTGGTTAAAACTCTAGGGCTGGGCACAGCTTCCAGAGTGTTGTGCTGGCCCCTTCCTGCCGGCCTGCTAGACTGTCTTCAGTGGGAGGTTAGCTTCCCTCTGTCATTTTGTGGGTTCTGTAGCCATCTCTGACAAGTCCCAACCCTGTAGTGATAGACCTGGCAATAGCCCTTTTGGTTGGTGGGTCAACTTGTGGCCAAGTTGATCAGGCCTTGTCAGGGCCTCTGCACACCCTGGCTTTAGGGCCATAAAGAATACTTTTTAATTGAGGAGATTAAGACAATGTGACCTAGGGGTGGAAAACTTTTGACCTTTGTACTTTGTGATTGACTAAATGAATGTACATTATTTAAGAAAGAAGACTTTTTGATTGAAGAGATTAAGACAATATGAACTAGGGGTGGACTTTGTGATTGACTAAATGAATGTACATTGTTTAAAACTATTTAAAACTAAACCACTTTGGTGAAAACTGTCTGGCCATTTTAGTGATAAATTGTTATACCATAACATTGTGAGTGCTGTACTGTGATTTCTGTGAATGTTTTGTCTTAGTTTGTTACCAAATAGAGTTCACTGTATTATGTAATCAGAACCTTGAAAGCTGTTCACAGAATCAGTCCTCTGGAAAGCTGCTTGTGCTTGGCTTTATAAACACCTGAGATAATTGAAATAAAATAAAGGTTAAAAAAAGTACAGGACCTAAGGGGGGAAAACAAAACAAAAAAATAACAATCACTATTAAGTAGTTTTCCCCCTTTCTTCCCCCTTTTAGCCTTTGATTTGATAATGAAACATTGCATATTCCCTTCTATTTTCTTCTTCCCCTCTCCTTTTTATAAATCCTCTCATTTTGTAATTTAATTCCTCGAAAAAAAAAGAAAGAAAAACATAGATTTACCTGTAGGAGAAATGTTACAAATTCTAGTCCATAGTATTTCAGGGAACTTTCTCCATCATCACTTCTTTTTAACTTTTGCTTTTACCTCTGAATCTCTGTATACCTTTAGCAAGAAACATCTTGGTCTTCATTGGATTTTTTTTTGTTTGTTTTCTTTAGTTCCTATACTTTTTTACCCTTTAAAAATTTCTATTGCCTCAGATGTTTAAAAGTCCTAATCATTTTTCTTAAATTATTTCTTGTATTATGGCGTTCAGGATTTTTTATTTGTTCTGTTCTTTTGAGAGACCTATAGTCCTTAAGCTGTCTCTTAGCATCCTATTTTTACCATCAATATGCTGTTTTTTGTATTGAGATTTTACTTTCTTTTAATCTTTTTGTTTCTCTTCTTCCAGAGAGTCCTTTACTTCCATGTGTTTGTATTTCTAGATATCCTGTCCTCTCTTTTACCATCAGATTCAAGATTTTTTTTCCTGTTCTTCCAATTATTTATTCTGTGTAGTTTATAAACCATTTTAAACCACTCTGGAACATCTTGCAGAGGTTCCATTCTTTCTTGAGAATCCACAGGGTTTTATGCTTTATGAGGTACTATTCCTTTGTGTTGCAACACTTAGTCATAGATGCATGAAATCTTTTAACTGATCTGGACACAGTATTTCCCTCTTCTATTAATTTCTTCACTGTTGATTTATATACCTACAGTAGGAACTTCAATTGAGTTTTCTTATTCCTGAGATCTTTGGTAATTTCAGTCTTTTTTCTTCCCTTATTTTCATCTCTTGATCACTTTCTGATTCCTTCTTTTTTGATGGTCATTTCCTTGGGAAATAGACCTCAAAATATCTCAGCTTCCTCCTACATTGAGCAATTCAGTATTCATAAGCCCCATTCTCTGATAGGAGTGACATAACTGGTACAAGCTAGATAATGAACTTTTTCACTTGGTTTAGAAGAATGCCACGAATTTCCCCACCTCCTTTCCTCTCGCACTTCTTTTTGAAATCAATCAATCAATTTAATTAATTTTTAGTTTTCAACATTCATTTCCACAAGATTTTGAGTTACAATTTTTTTCTCCCTGTCTTTCCCCTACTCGCAACCCAAAAAACAAACCTACTCAATACCCCTTTCCCCAATCTATTCTCTCTTATATCCTCCCCCATCACCCGCCTAACTTTCTAGTAGGGTAAGATGTGTGTCTATACCCCAGTACCTGTATATCTTATTTCCCAGTTACATGTAAAAAACAAGTATTTTTAAATATTTGTTTTTTAAAATTTGAGTTCCAGATTTTTACCATTCTTTCCTCCTCACCCAACCCCACTAGGAAGATAAGTAGTTCAATAGAAGTTGTACATGTGTAGTTACCCAAATCATTTCCATAGTAGTTATATAGTGAAAAATTAACTATATTTGCCTCGATACTATCCTGTCCCTCCACTTATTTTATTTTCTCCTTTGACCCTATCCCTTTTAAAAATGTTTGTTTCTAACTACCCTCTCCCCCAATCTGCCCTCTCTTCTATCATCCCTCCTGTAATCCCCTGCCCCCTATTTTCCTGTAGGATAAGATACCCAATTGAGTGTGTATGTTATTCCCTCCTTAAGCTAAATTCAATGAGAATCAGGTTGTCACATTACTTTTCATCTTTCTGCTCTTCCCCTCCATTGTGACAGTTTTCCCTTGCCTATTTTATATGAGATAATTTACCCTAATCTATCTCTTCCTTTCTCCTTCTCCCAGTTAATTCCTCTCTCACCTCTTAATTGTACTTTTTAGATATCATCCCTTCATATTCAACTCATCCTGTGCCCTCTGTGGGCATGAACATACTATGCCATGAATATACATATTTCCACACTCACATACATATTTATATACACATACACCTTCCTATACATACATATATGTATGTGTGTATATATATACATATACATATATGTATATGTATGTGTGTGTATATATATACACACATATACATATATATTCCCTTCAACTATCCTCATACTGAGAAAAGTCTTATGAGTTACAATTATCAGTTTTCCATGTAGGAATGTAAATAGTTAAACTTTAATAAGTTCCTTATGATTTCTTTTCCCTGTTTACCTTCTTATGATTCTCTTGCTTCTTGTAGTTGTAAATCAAATTTTCTGTTCAGCTCTGGTTTTTTCATCAAGAATGCTTGAAAATTCTCTATTTCATTGGATGACCATATTTTCCCCCATAGCATTATACTCTGTTTTGCTGGGTAGGTGATTCTTGGTTTTATTCCTAGCTCCTTTGACCTCTGGGATATCATCTTTCAAGCCCTTCAGTCCTTTAATGTAGAATCTGCTAGGTCTTGTGTTATCCTGATTGTGTTTCCACAATACTCAAATTGTTTCTTCCTGACTGCTTGCAGTATTTTCTCCTTGACCTGGACACTCTGTGATTTGGCTATAATATTCCTAGGAGTTTTCTTTTTGGGATCTTTTGCAAGAGGTGATTGGTAAATTCTTTCAATTTCTATTTTGCCCTCTGTTTCTAGTATCTCAGGGCAATTTTGCTTGATAATTTCTTGAAAGATGTTGTCTAGGCTCTCCTTTTGATCATGGCTTTCAGGTAGTCCAATAATTTTTAAATTATCTCTCCTGGATCTATTTTCCAGGTCAGTGGTTATTCCAATGAGATATCTCACTTTTCCTTCTATTTTTTCATTTGATTGGATCTGTTTTATTGCATCTTGATTTCTCATAAAGACATTAGCTTCCAATTGCTCCAATCTAATTTTGAAGGAGTTATTATCTTCAGTGAATTTTTGAAATTCCTTTTCTGTCTGGCAAATATAGCTTCTTAAGGCATTCTTCTCCTCATTGGCTTTTTGGGACTCTTTTGCCATTTGAGTTAGTCTATCTGTTAAAGTGTTATTTTCTTCAGTACATATATATATAAATATATATATATACATATATATGTATATATATATATATATATATATATATTCAAAATCCTTCTTGAGCTCCTCCGTGGATTGTAAGCAATTCATATTTTTCTTGGAGGTTTTTGATGCAGGAGTTCTGACTTCACTGTCTTCCTTCTGTTCCATACCTTGATCCTTTATGTCCGCAAAAAACTGTTCTATGGTCTATTTGTGCTTCCTCTGCTTGCTCATATGCCAGCCAATTACTTGAGTTTTGAGCTCTTTTCCATGGTAGAACTCTGCTTCCCGAATGAAGAGAGCAATGTCCCAAATTTTGCAGCTGTCAAAGCTATTAGGAGGGTGCCCTCTCTACTGCCCCCACAAGCTCTGGCTTACTTGTACACACCCCAGGACCACCACCCAAGACTGTGATCCAGATCCAAGCAAGTTAAAGTAAGACCAATTACCCTCTGAATGGTCGCTTGGTTCCCTTACAATATGCAGGCCAGTAGTTCTATAAACAGCCATGTGGTGGTGACTGCAGGCCTGACACTTCTCACCCTGGGGCAGAGGCTGGACCATGCTCTTCGGTCCCTCCCTGTTCCAACAGAGTTCCACACCGACCTTTTACTTTGTCTTTGGTGTTTATGGGTTTAGAAGTCAGGAAACCACCACAACTACTGATGATTCACTCTCCTGAAGTCTGCTCTGGTGGCCACTGATTGGGGCCCCCCTGTGGCTGGGACGCTATGGCTCATGCCAGACTGTGCTCGGCTCCAAGCTCAGTGAGATAGACCCTTCCTGTCTACCTGCCGGGCTTCCTTAAGTGAGAGATTTGTTTCTCTCTGTCACTGTGTGGGTTCTGTAGCTCTAAAGTTTGTTGAGAGTAATGTTTTACATGTATTGAAAGTGATTGGATACACCAAGTTTGTGCTTCTACTCTGCCATCTTGGTTACACCCCTCCTCCTCTTACACTTCCAAACTCTCTTCATTCTGACTTCTAACTCTGTCATTCAAGTGAAACTCCCCATTCTTTGACCCTGTCCCACCATCCATTTAGTTGTTTCTACCTTTGTAGCATCTCCTATATATACTCTGACGCTACCACTTTCCAGGTGCAGGTCCTCATCACCTCACATCTGGACAATTACAATGACCAAACTGGCTTTTCTCCCTGCCTTAAATATCTCTCCACTTAAATCTATCTACCAAATTGATCTTTCTTTAGCACAGGTCTGACCATATTTAACTTCTTTCAACTCTAAGTCAATTCCAGTAGATCCCAATTACTTCCAAGATCTAGTATGAAATCCTCTGTTTAGCTTTTAAGACTCCTCATAACCTACAGCCTTCTACCTTTCCTGCTTTCTTACACTTTAATCCCCTTGATATACTCTGTGATCCAGTGACACTTACCTGGAGCACTTTCCCTCCTCATCTCTACCTCCTGACTTCACTGGCTTCCTTCTAGTCCTAACTAAAATCCTATTTTCTGCAAGAAGGCTTTCCCAGTTCTTTTACCTTAATGCTCTCCCTCTGGGATTATCTTCTATTACCTATCTATATACACATGCATACATAAAACCATATATGTATATGTAAGTACATATCATGTATGCACACATATATCATATGTATACATATATAAGATATATACTTGCTTATATTTGTTTATATATAGCTATTTACATGGTGTCTCTCCTTTTAGACTGTGAGATACTTCAGAGCAGAGACTATCTTTCTTTGTTTTCTTTAGTTTTTTACTTTCTTTGTATACTCAGCACTTAACACAGTATTTGTCACATTCTAAGGTATAAATAAATGCTTTTCACTGACTGACTTTTTAAGACTTCATTCTTAGTATATCAGACCATATTAGATTTTTTAAAAAGTTATAGTCATACAAGAGAGGAAAAATATCTTTAGTATGTGTAGTGTGGAAAGAATTTAAAATTCATCAGGATTTCCAGCCACAGCAAGAACAAACCTAGTAATTACTGTCAGGCGTATCATATCTGAATTACAAAGGATGGCAGTAGTAATTGTGTGCTGATTTTGAGAAGTAAAATTACTTACACAGATTGAAGATGCTAGCATCCTTCCAGTCAGGTTCACAACCTTGCAGCCACCCTTGAGTCTTTGTTTTCCCTCATCCCTCCATATCTAATTAGCTGTCAAGTCATGTTGAGTCTACCTCCATGTAATGGGAATGCAAATTTGGAAGATCTTCCCTGCCCCTAGGCTAAAGTGCACCTGAAGCCTGGGGTGGGACGCTTGTTTTTCAGTAGATACTTTTTGATTGGCCAGTGGGTCAATAAGGTTGTTACATTCTCTGAGCCAGGAGAAGGCTATATAAGCCCTGATGTGAGGCTTTGTTTTGGGG
This sequence comes from Petaurus breviceps papuanus, assembly GCF_028583685.1. Classification (NCBI taxonomy): domain Eukaryota; kingdom Metazoa; phylum Chordata; class Mammalia; order Diprotodontia; family Petauridae; genus Petaurus; species Petaurus breviceps. The sequence continues at coordinate 1,943,910 of NW_027187391.1, forward strand.
GCTCACTTTGAGAAGTGCTCTGTGATTTGATATGGATTCTGGGAAGCCGTTGTCTTGAGCCCCCCGGCTTTGAAGGAACCCAGATGTTGACTGGATCCAAGAACCTGTGCTGGCAGCAAACCCTGAGGACGCTTGGGGTGCTTGCTGCTATACTCCACAATGTGTCACTTATCATTTAGCCTTACTCTATGCTCAATCATTGCAGGATTTGGAATCAGAAGATATTTTTTAAAATCCTAACTTGTCCAATTCAACTTTATGGTCTTGGGAAGTGGTGGGGAACCCGTGACCTTGAGTTCTTCTAGGTCCTTGGGTACTGCATTTTGACTGAATCCAAGTTTTACAGAACAAATCCTTTTATTAAGGGGATTTGTTCTGTGAAGTTTGGATTCCCTCAAAGGGCCATACTTGAAGGCCTATAGGGTCACATAAAGCTTCCAGGCCCCAGATTCCCCACCCCTGGCCTTTGGCAATTCACTTAGGCTCTCTAAGCCTGTTTCTGCCTCTAAAATTAATGGGGCTTGACTAAATGGTCTCTGTCTTCTGAATCTGTGGTCCTATGATCCTATGTATTGTTTTTTTTAATACCATGGCAAACACATTCACAATTCCTTTTCCTCCTGTCTCTCAGATTCAAAGTCAACCTTTGCTGAAGTGAAAAAACTTTCTTCTTCCAGTCTTTTTTCATACTTATATTTCTCTCCACTTTAACATTTTCCTTTACCAGTCTGTTTGACCTCTTCTTTCCTCCCATTTCATTGTGCTTTTTTATAATTCCCACTCCTTTGGTGATCTTTCCTTCATTACCAATTTCTTCTTCATAATCTTACAATATTCAGTGCTAATGGAAATGTGGCTCTCCTGAGAAGATACTGGGATCCAAACTCCCAACCTTGGATTACTGTATCTGTTCCTGCTTATGTGCAGGTGAACACATTTAGAGAAAGTCACACCATTGGCTCAGTTCCCCATTGATTGTTTCCCCTCGATTTAGTGGCTCAAGCATCCCAGTTCCATTTAACCAGTTAACAGTCAGATTAGCTCTTACAAAGACTATATACCTCTAAGGTATAATTGGAAAAAAATACTAACATTCCCTCTCCTCAACACTTGAGGTGGAATAATCCCTTGTACATCCCTATAGTCCTGGGGAAGTGGAAGAAGACTAGTTTTAACACTTAACTCAGGTCCTTTATAGCATTGATCCTAGAAATTTCCAAATCTAAAGACCCCTAGGCTTGTGTCCACTTCCTAAGTACTTCCCTACTGGGTCATTTACAATATCTAACCTTTAATCCTGGAGTTAAAAGTCACCAAAGCTTGAGTTTGAAATTCCACTCCTTATAGCTAGAAATGGAAAAAAGGAAATGAAACCAAAATCCTAAATTCACTTTTGTAGTCATAGGGCCAAGGGAGAAGGGGAACATAGTACTTCCCCTGCCCAGATTACTGCATGATGATGACATTGTTTTAGGTGAATAAGTTCTTCATGCCTAGATGCTACTAGAGGGAGAGACTGTGCTTTAATCAGATAACTTTAAAGAAACAAGTACTTAAAGCTTTATAGCCAATGAAAAGGGATTGCTCTCACACATGTGATAGGCCAATGCAGAAGGTTCCTAACATGTGGTGGTGCTCATAGCTGTAGGATTCTAGTGTCTCCCATATGGATACTTCCTTTTAAGGGGATCTGGGCATATACCAAAGTCCATTCATTTACTATCAAGGATGAAAGAAAAGATGAGGAAGAGTTATAGACCCGGCAGGCAGTGGAGCAGGTAGTAGAGAGAAGGAGAGTGAGAGAAAGAGAGAGTATGTAGGGGAGAGAGAGAGACAGAGAAACAGAGAGACAGAGAGACAGAAACAGAGAGAGACAGAGAATGAGAGTAAAGTTGGAAGAACCTTTAGAGATTTTGTCTAATTCTGTTTTGCTTTTTTTAATAGATGAGGGCAACTGATGATGAAGAAGGTTATGTAATTGGCTTCTGGGTACACAATCTGTTTCCTACCTACCTTACCAGTCATGTCTTCATATACCTTCTATTTCTTCTCTATATACTCCTATCTTAACCCTGGAATACGCTCTCTCATGACTTCTGTCTCATGGAATCTCTCTAAATAGCATGTTTTCTGATCCCCACCATTAATATTTTCTTCTTGAAGTCACCTTGTATTATATAAAAATTTTGTATTTATATGTATATATATATATATATATATATATATATGTTGTACAATTTCTACTCCACCACACCCTCAAAATTTAAGTTCCTTGAAAAGAGGAATTATTTCATTTTTATCTGTAGCCTCAGTACCTAGAACCGAGCCTTATGTATGGTGAGTGTTTAATAGATGTTTGCTAAGTTGAACTAAGATAATAGAGCAGGATTTAAAGCTGGGTCTACTTTTTCATCATACCATATTTCCTCTCATATTAATTCACTAGGAACAGCTAAATTCTAGCAGCCAATTTTGGCATCAGAAAGTTCCCGTAACCAATATAATATCAACGTCTGATATATCCTGAACATGGCATGAGGAATTCAGAACCCCACATTCCCAAATTCTCATTATCCTTTATCGTTTTTCTTTTCTTGTTTTGTGTGACTTCCCTCTCTCATATATCTTTCATCTCTCTCTGTCTTTCTCTCTCTCTCTGTCTTTCTCTCTCTCTCTCTCTGTCTCTCTGTCTCTGTCTCTCTGTCTCTGTCTCTGTCTCTGTCTCTCTCTCCGCCCCCCTTCTCCTTCCCTCTCTCCCTTCCTCCCTCTCTCCCTCCCTCCCTCCCTCTATTTATTCAAGAGCAGCCTTGGGAAAAATTTCAGTTCACTATCTTTCTGGTAACCAGTCTAGGCTCCTCTTCCTGTACCATTTTATTCCTTAAGTTGTTGGTAGCAGCGTCACCCCTCTCAGAAAACTTATCAAAAGTTGCTTTTAGAAAGAACTCTGATATATGATTTGTAGCTTTCTACAAATTTGTCAAGGTATTATCTCTCTAGGTATCTAGGTGGTATAGTTCTGGGCCTGTAGTCAGGAAGATATGAGTTCAAATCCAGCCTTAGATATGTGTTAATTGTGAGATCCTGGATAAGTCCCTTAAACTGTTTTCTTCAGTTTCCTCAAAAGGAATAATAATAGTACCTACTTTATAGGTATGTTGTGCAGATAAAGTGGCATCATGATTGCAAAGAGCTTAGTATAGTGGCTGGCACATAGTAAGCAAGATTAAAGTATTAGCTGCTATTATTATTATTGTTGTTGTTGTTAATGTAGATTGCACAGTGCCTGGCATGTAGCAGCACTCAATAAATACTTATTCACTTCCCTGTCTCAAAGGGATTTACATTGAAGCCTAAGTCTTCAGTTGTGAAATGAAAGACTGTTGCCTTTTAAAAGATTTTCAGGCATCATTGTGGTTCTGATTAAGTTCATGGGCAAGAACGTTGTTTTCCTAGTCTTGCTTCATTGCTTAATGCGTTTTAACTTGTTTTAATTCAGAGCAAAGAAATGTTTAAAACCCTAATGATAAAAACATAGGATACTCATTGTGAAAATGGATATCTTGATTTGCTTGTGTGGCTCCAGAACAATTATCCAGGTAACCAAAAGAACTGTATGAGGACTAGCTCTCTTGGCTTGACATACCAACAATCCTTTCTGGTGACCAAGGGTAAACTCAACTGGACTTGCAGAAAATCATCAACCCTAAAGCCAATTAAACACATGTGAGCCATGAAGCAGGCTCTAAGCCATTTTGTGGTTTGTGATCCTGGAGGAGACACCCTTATTTCTAGAGAGTCCCCTAACTTTGGTTATGGGGCTGTCAGAATTATCCTGTTTTAGGGTGGCTAGGTGACAGAGCTCTAGCCCTAGAGTCAGGAGGACCTGAATTAAAATACTGCCTCAGATATTTAACACTTACTAGCAGTGATCTTGGGCAAGTCATTTAACCCCATTTGCCCTGCTTTCCCCCCCTCCAAAAATTTTTTTTCCTGTTTTTGGAGATATCTCCTTATCAAGCCTTGAATTATGAACTGCCAATATGATTTATGTATCAAAAGCCACAGCCTTGATACCTGGAATTCCTAACTACTCCTCTTTCCTTCATTAGGGCTCATTGATTTATTCCTTTGTAAGCCCACATTCCCCCCAATAAAAAAATCCTTACCTTCCTTTGCTCAAAAGATATATAAACTCTCCCCATCCATTGTTTGGTGGGCTGTCAGTATAGGCTGGCAGTCCCCAGTGTTCATGTTTATTCTTCCCTGTTTAATAAAAACCTTTCTTTAAGTTCACAAGCATTGTCTTCCTCTGGTTTTCTTTTCTTTAGGGAAAGGGGATTTAAAACTGGAGAACTAACTTTTGCCTTCTCTGGGCAGCCAGCATCTTTCCTTTTGGGGGAAAGAGAGATCTAAATTCCTTCAGAAGAGTTTTGCCTTTGTTTACATCATAAAAGGCATTGTATCTAGTCTATATTTCCTGGAAATTTTTTTACTTTAACTTGAAATTTTAAAAATTGAGGATGGAATTTAGTCAAATAATTAGTTTTCAGAGAAAATAATAATAATATCCATTCCCTTTGCAGTGAAGTATTTGATAAAATTCTGAAGAATAATTATTCATAAAATGATCAAATGCCATCAGAATAATACATAATTTAAAGAATATAACTTATTATGAAAAATAGCTATATTTATCTCTCACCTATGATCATGCCAAAGTATAGCTACCTTCACCCACCCCAAGATAAAATAATAGAATCTTAAATTTATTAGGAAATTGATCAATTGTCTAATCCAGCTAATTAACCAATACACAGTCCCTTCTATGACAACAACAAGCACCACAACAACATAATAGCTAACATTTATATAACACTTTCTACTTGCCAGCTATGGGCACATGGGAGACTCAGTGGGTAGTGTGCTGGGCCTGGAGTCAAGAAGAACTGACTTCAAATTCAGCCTCAGATACTTACTGGCTGTGTGATGCTGGGTAAGTCACTTAACCTTGTTTGTCTCAGTTTCTTCATCTGTAGAATAAGCTGGAGAAGTAAACAGCAACCTACTCCATTATCTTTGCCAAGAAAACCCTAAATGGGGTCATGAAGAGTTGGATACAACTGAAACAACTGAACAACTGTGTGCTGATACTGCAATGGGCTCTTTACAATTATTGTTTCATTTGATCCTCAAAACAAACCTCTCATGGTAGGTGACATTCTTATTCTTATTTTACACAGGAAGAAAAGGAGAGAGAAGAAGAAAGAAAGGAAGAAAAGAGAAGAAGAAAAAGAGAGAGGCCCATGCAGAGAGAAGGCCCAAGCAGAGAGAGGCAGAAGAACTTTTGGGAGCAGCATTGTGGAGGCAGAGAGAGAGGATTGCTGAGGGCCAGTTGGAGCTGCCCAGGACTTTTGAGAGCTGCCACCTGGAGCTGCCAAGGACTAAGGAGACATGGCTGTGATGCCGGTATTTTGCCTATCTGTTTTGATATTGCTTTGCTGGATTCGTCTGCTGGTAAAGGACAGTGCTGTTGTTGCAGAGGTCCTAGAACCTTGCCATTGGTTCAGAAGCCCTGAAGAAGGATTTTCTTGTTGTATGTTTACAGAAATCCTGGAAGAGGGTCTTGTTGATGTTTTCAGGAGTCCTGAGTGTGTTCTGCAGACAGAGTGAATTGATGAGGACACTGACAATGTATCTTGTGGCTTTATTAAGCTTTGTCTCCCCAGGAACAGAGATTGCTGAGAACTTGCCTTGGCTCAAGATGAAGAAAAGACCTCTCTTTGGGTATTAAATGCTGTGAGGATATCTTAAGCTTGTTGTAGTTCAGGGGTAGATGGCCTTTGTGCTCTCCACTGCCCCTTTTGAGAAGGTGCTGGGCGTTAACTGATGATAATTGTAATTCAGTTGTTATACAGGGGTGGGAAACTTTTGACTTTTTTGTGATCTGTGATTGACCAAATGAATATACTTTTTTTATGATTGGAAACTAATCTTAATCTCCATTTGAGAAGAGAGACTTTGTGATTGACTAAATGAATGTACTTCCCAGGGGTAGAGTAGTACTTGGAAATTATTGAATTATGCTTGGTGAATGCTGTATTTTGATTTTCTCTTTTCTGTGAATGTTTTGCCTTAATTTGTCACTGAATAAAATAGAGAGTTACTATGCTGATATTCTGAACCTTGGAAGTTGCCTCTGCATTACAGGGATTAACATTCATACATAAAGCATGTTCTGAATGCAAGGAAATTGAACAATGGTTTAAAGAGGATTTGAAAGCAGGGTCTATGTGGGTTTACTATCCAGTTCATTTGAGCATGGTTAGTAACATATTTTACTATAGACAACTTTTGATACAACTGGAATTATTTCCTTACTCAATTGAGATACCCCACCACAGCCTTTTGTTAAAATAGGCATCTTTTGGGTGAACTAATTTGTGTGCATAGAAGTCACCTACTTACAAAAGGTGTAGTTACTAGATCCTTAGCAACATCGTATACTCTTCTTTCTTATTTATTTTGAGGTTAGATTTATCTAATGTGGAAAGGGGGAGCTTGAGGTCCCCTACCAGTATAGCTTTGCTGTCTACTTCTCCAAGACTTTGGATCTGTTGACCCGAGTTTGGTTAAAAGAAGAAAATAGATGGCATATAAATTCATGTTATTTATTCCCTTAAAGCTAGCCAAAGCTAACTAACATGTACATATAAGGAGCCAGAATGTAAATTCTGACTGACTGATGAAAGAATGACAAGCTTTTTATATATTTTAGGACAATCCCAGAATGTCTGTTTCCATCAGAATTTCAGTGTCTGTATTACAAATCGACAAGATAATTGACAAAGTAGTGTCAGTTATGATCCTAGGTTATCTGTGTTTCCCCTGTATAGCATATACCCCTGGGATACCAAGATAATCTTGTTGCAAACATCTTGTCATTTAATGGTTACAGACAGGAAGAATACTACTTATTATCCTTATTTGGTCTTTGAAGTTGCTGACACAGGAAAAGGCATTTTTAGAGCTAAGCATGTCTGGTTGATGTGATAGTAATGGCATTTAAAGATTCCCCCTGTATTGGCTTGGTTTTCAAATTGATTGTGTTAAAACCCAGAGCTTGTTAATCCCACCTGTGGGATGGGCTTGTTGATGTGAAAAGAAAGTCCTGAACTGGGAGGAGCTGGTGATGTAGATTTGGAGAGACACTAGAGAGAGGCGGAAGATTTTTTTTGGAAGCAGCACCTCGTGGAGAGAGAGAGACTAAGAGAATTGCTGGTGGCCGCTTTGAATTGCCCTGGACTTTTGAGACCTGCCCCCTGAGCTGCCAAGGACTGAGGAGACATGGCTGTTTTGCTGGTACTTTGTCTGTCTGTTTTGATGTTGTTTTGCCAGATTTGTCCACTGGTGAAAGACAGTCCTTTTGTTGAAGAAGTCCTGGAACCTGGCTGTTCGCTAAGAAGGCCTGAGACTGTCCTGCAGACAGAGAGTGAATACTGTCCACTGGTGAGGGACAGTGCTGTTGTTGCAGGGGTCTGGAGACTGTCCTGCAGACAGAATTAATACTGTCCACTGGTGAAGGACAGTGCTGTTGTTGCAGGGGTCTGGGAGCCTTTCTGTTGGTTCAGAAGCCCTGAAGAAGGATTTTCTTGTTGTATGTTTACAGAAATCCTGGGAGAGGGCTTTGCTAATGTGTTCAGGGGTTCTAGGACTGTTCCACAGACAGAGGATAAATTCATGAAGGGACTGGCAATGTATCTTATGGCCTTGCTAAGCCTTGTCTCCCCAGGAACTAAGATTGCTGAGAACTTGCCTCCTGTCAAGATGAAGAAAAGACCTCCATTTGGGTATTAAGTGCTGTGTTTAAACTTGATGTAACTCTGGGGTAGATTCAATTGTGATCCAGGGGTGGGGAACTTTTGACCTTATGTTTGGAAACTAATCTCCATTTGAGAAGAGGGGCTTTGTGGTGGACTTAATTAAGGTATAGCCTAGGGGTGGAGAAGTATTTAGAACAGAGACTTTGTAATTGATTGAATGATTGGAAGGTCCTGGGGTGGGGTAGTACTTGGAGATTATTTAATCATACTTAGTAAATACTGTATTTTGAATGATGTCATGTTTTGATCTTCTCTGTTCTGGGTTTGTTACTGAATAAAATAGAGAGCACCTATGCTGGTATTTTGAACCTGGGAAGTTGCCTTTGCTTGGTATTACATTACAGTTGATTAGTTCTGGCTTCGACTTTTATTGGGGTTCAAATGATCTGAATTGATTATCAGATACTATACCACTTGTTGCATATATGTTTAGTAAAGATATTAGTTCATTGTCTATAGTGCCCTTTAGCAGGATATATTTCCCTTCCTTATCTCTTTTAATTAGATCTATTTTTGCTTTTGCTTTCTGTAACGGGAATGTAAATTTTTAAGATCTTCCCTGCCCCTAGGCTTAAGTACACCTGGAGCCTGTGGTGGGAGACTTGTTTATCAAGAGATACTTTGTGATTGGGCAGTGGCAAGAGGGTTGCTACATTCTCTGAGCCTGGAGAAGGCTATGTAATCCTTGAGGTGAGGCTTTGCTTTAGGGCTCACTTTGAGAAGTGTTGTGTGATTTGACCAGATGAGACTCTAGGCAGCCATTGAGAGCCCCTCAGCTTTGAAAAACCCAGATGTTGATGCTTCCCTCTCTGGTAACTGATTTGGTATGGATGTAATGGTTGAACAGTTGGAGGCTTGTCTGCTTGAAATGTTTCCGTCTGTATACTCTGAAGTTTGGGGTGCTGATGTTTTTCCCCCTGAACAAGGTAAATGATATATTTGATTGATTAAAGCAAGATTGTTAAACCATTTTGCGTTGCTTTCCTTTAGCAAAGCAGATCTAAGAACCTGTATTGTCAGCCACCCTGAGGATGCTGGGGTGCTTGCTACAACACTTTCTCTGAGATTAAATTGCTACCCACGCTTTTTTTTTTTTACTTCAGCTGAAGCATAATATGTTCTACTCCAGCCTTTTACCTTTGCCCTGCGTCTATCCCGCTGTTTCAAAGTGTTTCTTGTAAATGACATATTGACGACATACTGTGGGATCGTGGCTTTTAATCCATTCTGCTATCTGCTTCAGTTTTATGGGAGAGTTCATGTCATTCACATTCACAGTTATGATTACTGTCTGTGTCTTTCTCTCCATCCTATTTCCCATCTCTCTTCTTTCTCTCCCCTCCCCCATTTATGCTTTTATTTTTCCCTTCTCTCTTTCCTGGAAAATGCTGTTCAGACTCTTTTTTTTTTCATGAAAGGTTCTTTCAGGTAGACCGATAATTCTTAAATTATCTCTCCTGGATCTATTTTCCAGGTCAGCTGTTTTTCCAATGAGATATTTTATGTTTTCTTCTATTTTTTCATTCTTTTGATTTTGTTCAACTGATTCTTGATGTCTTCTAGAGTCATTAGTTTTCACTTACTCAATTCTAATTTTTAGCAAATTGTTTTCTTCAGTTAGCTTTTGTACCTCCTTTTCCGTTTCCAATTCTGTTTTTTAAGAAGTTGTTTTTTCAGTGTACTTTTTTCAATTTTTCCAATTGTATTTTTAAAGGAATTGTTCAGTTTCTCTTCTACCTATCTAATTTGACTTTTAAAATCCTTCTTGACCTCTTCCAAGAAGGCTTTTTGGTCTTGAGACCAATTCATATTCTCCTTTGAGGTTTTAGGGATGTTGGCATACTGACAATACTGTCCCCTTCTGAATTTGTATTTTGATCTTCTCTGTCCTCATGATAAGAATCTATGGTCTTTGATTTTCTATGTTGTTTCTTTCTCATTGTGCTTGCCTTTTTCCTGGCTTTTAAAGTTTATCTCTGCTTCTGGGGCATAGAAGGCACTGAGCTACCCTTCTTGTGCTGGGGGTTAGGGAGCTTGTTATTGGCTTTGTGTGCTGGGACCTCAGGTTCTGGCAGATGGAGGCTGTAGCTTACCTGGTGCTGAACTGGATCTGGTGGTGGTAGCTGGTATGTGTTGCGGTCCAGTGGGGTTTCTCTGAGTTTTCCTTAAGCTACACTGAAGCTGGTGGGTTGAGGTGTGGGGGTAAGAGTGGTTGGGCCATTGGAGGTCACCTCCTTGCCTGGAACTGTGCTAGAGCACAGGTAGTCTCAGCTGCTGGTGGACACCCATTTGTCTCCATGCTGGTGCCTACAGTTTCCCAATGCTTATGTCTATTGCTTCCCCCGTCTGTGTGAAGGCATGCTGGGAGAGAATGGGAAGGGTTTCTGATGCTGTCTCCACCACTCTGGGGCTCAGGATCTCCTGCTGGTTTGCTGAGGTGGGGCTTGCATCTGATTTGTCAGGTAGCCTCCTGTCCTGTACTGGTCCCTTTAGCCACAGCAAGATGGACCTTTCCTGTTAAGTTCCCTAGCCTCATGAGCTAAAAAACTGCTGCACCCTGGCTTCCTTTTTTTTTTTCATTTTTTTAAAAGCAATTGGGGTTAAGTAACTTGCTCAAGGTTACGTGGCCAGTTTTTTCTGGGTGTGGTGCTAAGTATCTAAGCCCAGAATTTGATCCACAGGTCATCCTGATACTGGGGCTAGTGCTCTTACTTGCTAAGTCACCTGGCTTCCCCTGCACCCTGGCTTTCTGCTCGTCCTACTGTTCCAGGATTTTTTCTGGCATAATATTTTCTGGGTTATTCAAGGTCAGTAAGGGAGAGTGAGAGCAACTTACTTCTTACTCCTCCACTTTGGCTTCCAGAAGTCCCAGCATCTTATACTCTTGAGAAGGGATATATTTGTCCTCTTAATGAGTTGACAGACATTTTGGGTTTTTATTCTCTTGACATTCAAATATTAGAATGACTCTGTGTATTTATTTGATACTTTTTTCATTGATATATGCTTGACTAAGTCCTTTGGTAAAACATATCTTTTATTCAAAACAAGATTTAAAAGTAATAGGTACAGAAAAGCATTATAGATTAGGTGTCGGGTTCAGTTTTTAGAATTGTAGAAAAGTATGTGTAGGAATATTGTTTTGTTTCTTAATAGAATATTCAACTAGAATTTCTTTTATTATGATCAGGTTTTTTGTTTCAAAGCACATTTATATTATTTTAGCCTTTTTCTTTCCATTAATATTTTTTTTTCATTGCCAGATTTGTAAACTTTGGCAGCTGGTGGCACGTGTTTTGTTTTGTATTTTTGTTGTTGTTGCTTTTTTCTATTTACTTTTTAAATGTTGTCTTAACTATGTCACTTAAGTATGATATTTTTAGGTAAACTACATTTTCATACCAAGTATGACTTATGTATGATACAGTCTCCATGAGGTACTGTAATGGGAATGCAAATTTGGAAGATCTTCCCTGCCCCTAGGCTAAAATGTACCTGAAGCCTGGGGAGGGAGGCTTGTTTTTCAGTAGATACTTCTTGATTGGCCAGTGAGTCAATATTGTTACATTCTCTGAGCCAGGAGAAGGCTATATAAGCCCTGATGTGTAGCTTTGTTTTGGGACTTACTTTGAGAAGTGTTCTGTGATTTGATCTGAATTCTGGGAAGCCGTTGTTGAGAGTCCCCCGGCTTTGAAAAACCCAGAATGTGGAAACCCAGATGTTGACTGGGTATGGATGTAATGGTTGGACAGTTTGAAAATCTGTCTACTTGATGTTTCTGTCTTGATAATTATGCCTGTATACTTTGAGGTTCAGGGTGCCGACCTTTTCTCCTGAACAAGGTAAACGATATATGTCTGACTGATTAAAGTAAGCTTGTTAACCCATTTTGAGTTGCTTTCCTTTAACAAAGCAGATCCAAGAACCTGTGGTAGCTGCAAACCCTGAGGACGCTTGGGGTGCTTGCTGCTACAGGTACCTTCTATCTTTATTTTTTCTTCTTTCTTGAAAGGTAATTAAGTGCCTCTAAGTCTAACCAAGTAGTGAAATACTTATAAACTGCTCTGGCAGTATATATACTACTCAAAAAGTTTCTGATGATTAGTATTACAATTAATTTTTAATGAAAATTTTAAAAAAATGCTGCTAAAAGCATATTGTACATTTAACTAAATCAAGATGACTAATGTGATTAACTTTCAATACTGATCTAAGCACCAATGCCAAATGACTTAAAGGACATCAAGACATTTTAATCAATCCAGTAATGTTGCATTTTGTTGTTGCTGATGGCATGGAACAGTAAGTTCTTCATTGAGTGCTTTGCAGTAACTTAAAATCAAGCCCATGTAAAGTACTGTGTTAGATGGTGGGGTTTAATTTTCATATTCATATATATATATATACATATATGTGTACATTTTTTTTAAGCAATTGTGGTTAAGTAACTTGCTTTTATATATATATATATATATGTGTGTGTATATATATATACATATATATATATGTACACACACACACACAACCTAAAGAATCATCTGTTCCTTTTAAGAATTTGGTTGTAAATTTACCACCCTGAAAATTATATGTACATTTCACTGCTATTCATCATCATGAAGAAGTTTAACAGTGTTGCCAAATCATTCAAATATTTTCATGGAAGAAGTTGCTCTGAGTATACACCTATTCCAGAATGCCTAGGATGGGAGATTTCCAGAAGACCAAATGACTGAGTGCTATAGGAGATGTTCTTAAAAACCAAATGTCTGAATGAGATGTCTGAAGCTTAAAATATGATAGACTGATTAAATAGAAAGTGAAAATGGGTTACCCTTCCCTTTCTCTTCTTCCCCCTTCCACCATTTTTCTTTGTAAGGCCTACTTGCTGAAGGGGACTGCTCCTAATAGCACTTGTCAACTTCTCAGTCACCTTAATACCTCCCTTGGTCAGGTATTGTATTGGCCTTGACCAAGAGTGGGGAATGTTGATGCAGCTGACCTTGTCTGATCCCAGGCTGTGAATTGCCTACCAAAGATCTCAAAACCAGAATCTTCCCCCAATCTCCTTTTTTTTAAGTTTTAAAATTTATTTTAAATACAAAATAAGAGGAAAAAACTGCCATTTACACAATAATACACAAGGATTCAATATAAAGGAATAAATTTCCATTTCAAGAAAGCCTGTAAAATGAATACTATACATTATTTTCAAAGCTGTCCATCTTTGCTTCCTTGTAATGTGTTCTCTTGTCTTCTACTGTGTACTTTTTGCTTTATTTTCCCCATTCCTTCCCCCCACCCTAAGAAGGCTACAATTAAGCACAAATACACATATATACATACACATACATATATCCATATATATTAACAAACATACACATATATACAGTCAAACATATATACCTAAGACTATATTATGCTTATTTACACTTCTCATCTGTTTCTTTGAAGGTGGATAGCATCTTCCTTTCCTGTCTTCTTTGTGGACTTTTGTTATGCAAAACAAGTTATGTAACAGCTTTTGGAGGCTATGCCACCCATGAGACTCCCTCCCTGTTGAAACATTTAACCTGATCCCCCTCTGCTTCACTTGGATATTCCTGTACCCTGGTGCTGTGTGGTACACCCAAATTCCAATTCCCTTGCCTCAGTTAAAAGACCCTATTTTTTTTTTTTATTGTTTTGATAGTTGTCTTTATTTCAGATTGACTCCCTCATTTGAAAGTAAAAGGGTAAATACATCCTGGTGGGAGAAATTCTAGTTGTTTGGTTTCCACAGATTCTATAGGAACAATGGATGTTCCAGAAAGAGATATTGCACAGGATGGGCAGGAAGGTGTAAGTCAGGATGAGGGGAAGAAGGGCAGAGTGACCCTATCCAAACATAGCTGGAAGAAATCTGTAAGTTTCCATTTGGAAGAGACCTGGGTTAAGCTGGCTCTAATCTGCTAGTGTTAAAGGATAGTCACCAACTTTTCATTAACATGCATGCTTAACTAGCCTCATACATATTAACTGACACCCGGAATAGAATTGGAGCCTCATTATCCCATAACAGGACTTATGTCAGTTCATGTTGGGAGGAGGAAATGCATGAAAGAGTAGATATGTAATGCTCAGGTTGGAAAAATTTTAACCCAGAAGAGCTGGAACCAATCCCAGTTCTGAAGGGAGGAACAAGGCAGGAAATTAAAATGGAAACAGCATAAAAGAGCTTGCATTTGTCTGATTTTCTGTAGTCTTTTGAAGAGGCTACCCATTTATTCAGGAAAAAAATAAATGTAAAATAAAGGTAATTAAAAACCTTCCTGGTGCTCCAACAAGTATTGTTGAATCCTAGACTAAGTAAGTTTCTAGCACTGGCTTTAAATTCCCTTTTAGATATTTTATTTAATTGACTCCAGAGTTGATCATGGCTTTTCTACTCTGTCCTGGTGTATGAGTCATACTTGAAGGTGAAGGTGGGAGTCTCCAGAAATGACTCAGAACCAATCTTACCTTGTCCCATTTTGGTTAGATATTTCCTTGGGTTGCGGGAGAGGGCACATAGAAGTAAAGCCAATTAAATTAATCTTTTATTCTGCCTTTGCCCAAATGAGGTCTGTGTTCGTGGTGTTATTTAAGTTGATTTTTCCTTCAAATCTGGACTTATATTAGGGTCTTGCTGAGATTGTCAGTCAATCAATATATGCCAAGAAAGGTGGAGATTCTCTCCAGGATCAGAATCAAGGAAAGATTTTTCTTCTGTAAATAGATTGGCATCTTGGCAAATATTTTACTGTTTGAAATTTCCTTGGAAAAAAAAGGTTTGTTTGTTTTTTTCTGGATGGAAAGGCAACTTTTCCCTGGTAGAAAAGCAATTTCCTAATCCATTCAAAAGGAAGTGAGTAGTCACATGAAATTTTGAAGATTTTGACAATTAGAATTTAGGACATTATGTTCTAAGGTATAGAAGTCCCACAATTCAGCAAGTTGAGTGATGTGGTGAGCTGTTGTTAGGTTGCCCCTAAATTTGCTCCATGTGGACTAGAGAGATATTAAGCTATGTATAGGACTAATTGTGTAACCAGAGCAACTCTCTCATTCACAAAATGGTCAGTAACTCCAGAGCCTATTATGGCTTTTTCTACTTTAGCCTGGGGTGTAGGTGAGTCATATTTGAAGGTAAAGATGGAGGTCTTCAGAAATTACCTTGTACAATTGTGGTTGGATAATTCCCTGAGTTGTGGGAGAGGACACTTAGAATCAAAGTCAATGTAGTACCATCACTGTCCAAAGTAGATAGCTACATAGCAGGTGGACACTGTAGCAGCTCCTTTTGGTCTCTGATAGGTGATTGCAGGTGTTTATTGCGTACTTATAGTTTCAGAGTCATTTTATACCACAGGTTAAAGAGTGGTTAATAACAGAATAGTTTAGAAGTTAGTTCTTCTGTGGTAATCTGAGGCAGAGCTGTTGCAAGGATAGTGTTCTGAGAAATATCCCACAAAGATTTCCTTAAAATAATAATATGTGTACCACTATAAATTAGTCTTATTCAGATTCAAACTATCCTATAGTTGTTGAGGAAATGGGGGGGAGGGTGACATAGGGAGACCTCTAAAAAATAGCTAATCATTAGATGAATGGTGCCTACAGCTAAACTTGCTTGGAAAGAACTTTGAGACATATTTTAGAAAGTGGGATGTAAAGTCCTTGAGGGCCTAGACTGTTGAGTGTGGTTTCTATCACCCCAGTCCAACTCAAGCTCCTACTCAAGGTTTGTTGAATTGAATGAATTGAATTGAATTAGCCAAAGGCAAAAGTCCCTTTCTACCCTCAGATTAAATTAATTTATTAAAAAACTTAAAATCCCACATAGAAAGAAGCTTATTTTTTTCTCCAGGGTTTTGTAAATAACTGCATACTTCCTTTAGAAATAACCCAGAAAAAATAGCCTCAGGGCTTTTCTTTAAAAAAAAAAAAACAACCCAGGGAGATTTAGTGAATTGTTAAGGTTTCCACAATAAATTAATGAGAGGATTTAGATTAGCACAGCTCCTCCCTTGATACCTATCTGTAACTGAACTTCTTGACTCAAACCTTGAAAGAAAAATAATAAAGCCATTTCCAAAGCTTCTCTGTGTGAAGACTGGGCAGGTAATTATGCTTTCTATTAACTAAATACTAATTGGTTTCTTATTTCAAGCATTCAGTTAGGTGAGGCACTAATTAGGTGTTCCTTTTGCATTTTAACCCATTTTTCTGAAAACAACAAAATATCTAATTATCTCAAGAACCAGAAAATCTTATGGTTTTTTGTTTGTTTGTTGGTTGGTTTTGTACCAGGTAGATTTGGAAGTCAAACTTAGGAGAGTACAGTGAATAGGGATTCTGATTCCTTGGAGTATTTAGTTCAAAACCTGAGCCAAATTAGCTATGTCTCTCTCCTCCTGTCTCTTAATTTCTACCAGTCTATCAGGCATATTCTTAAACTATAAATTGAGAAATAGATGCTAATGTGGCAGACTGGGTTTATTCAGTGTGAATTCTCTAGACCAATTAAATCATACTTCTGATCCACAGTTTGGAATCATTTGAAGATGCTGTTTGTATGTCTAATGTGGGCTTCCATGCTTTCGGACATAGCTTAATTTTTCCCTTTTAGAGAATCCTATTATCATTCAGGGCCTCTGATGTCAACAACTGCATCTTAGTGGCAATGAAAGACTGGGAAATATGATAAACTGGATGAAGAATATCCAGGAAGCCCTATATTTGCAAAGAACTACTTGAACTTCTTTCATATTTCCTTCATACTCTTCACTATTTTAGAGTGCTTGAAAACACAGCAGGTTGAAATCTATTCCTGCTGTGTGTGTATGTCAAAGTTCAAGTATGTCTGGAAACAGGCCAACAGAGAATGGTTTTCAGTCACTGGCAATTCTAGGATCAAGTGTTGCCATGGATTTTGCTGATTGATTATACTGGGTACTCTTTGTTGAAGGAGATGTTGATGATGGAAATGGGTTCTTATGAGACCCCGAGACTTCTCAAGGAGAAGAATGATTTTAATAACACTTGGTTAGGCCTCTTTAGCATGATGAAACAATTACATAGCAGTTAGTAAATTTTGTTAAAAGCTAAACAGCAAAATAGCATTTCTTGCAGTTAAAAAAAAAGCACAGGGGCAGCTAGGTGGCACAGTGAATAGAGCATTGGCCCTAGAGTCATGAGGACCTGAGTTCAAACCCAGGCTCAGACACTTAACATGTACTAGCTGTGTGACCTTGGGCAAGTCACTTAACCACAACTGCCCTGCCCTCCCCCCTCCAAAAAGCAAACAAAAAAAAAAAAGCACAGCAAACTATGCATGACTATGAAGTAATATACTATTAATGATACTTACTGTATATTGGTACCTATATTATCCGTTAACCTCTGTGAACCTCATTTTTCTCATCTATGGATAGAATAAAGGGAAGAGGAAGAAAACAAGCATTTATGTATCTAAATTTTAAGCCTTCATTTCATATTGTATTTCCCTGTTACATGTAAACACAATTTTTAACATTAGATTTTAAAACTCTTGAGTTCCAAATCCTCTCCCTTCCTCCCTCCTCATCTCCCTCATTGACAGAGCTAGCAATTTGATACATGTTATACATGTGTAGTCATGTAAAATATATCAATAATAGCAATGTTGTGAAAGAAAACATAGACGAGGAAAAAAAACTCAAGAAAGATTAAAAAAGTGTAAAAATAAACATGAGGAGAGTGGGGCCAAGCCACTATGGCAGAGTAAAAGCAGGAATTTGCTTGACCTCATTCAACAACGACTTCCAACCAGTAAAAATGACTCTAAACTAATTTTCGAGCTATAGAACCCCCAAAATGACAAAGTGAAATGCATCTCCAGCTGAGGAGAGCCTGGTGGGCCAAAGGGAAAGGTCTATTGCACTTGGCTCAGAGCAGAGTACAGCACCACATGGGCCACACAAGCACAGACATGGGCCACACAAGCACAGACTGGTGGCACAGACTGGTCAGAGCAGACCTCAGGGGACTGAATCACTTGCAGTTTTACAGACTTCTCATAAACCCATAAACTTCCATAAACTCCAAAGAGAAAGTAAAAGGTCAGTGGGGAAACACTATTGTACCTGGGTGAGAGAAAAGCGAGGTACAGCCCGTGCCCCCAGGATGGAGGAAGTGGTAGTAGCTGCACTGCAGCAGCAGCAGTGGTGGCAACAGTGGCAGCAGCAGTAGTGATTGCTTCCAGGGCTCTAAGTCCCACAGATAGTGAGGGGACCAAGTGATTGACCAGAGGGCAATTGCAGGAATATCTTTGCTGGTGCTGAGGAAGGATTCTCTTGCTTTGCCCTGCTTGGATCTGGGTCAGAGTCTTGGGTGGTGATCCTGGGGTGAGGGGCCCTGGAGTGGCAGAGCTTGTTGAAGCTGTGGAGAGGCAGTCCTCCTCACAGTTTTGAGGCAGGTGTCTAGAAAAAGCTGTGACAACAGTTATACAAAACCCCAGAAAGTTGGGACACAGCACTCTCTACTCTGGAAGCAGAGTTCTACCATAGCAAAGATCTCAAAAATCAAGTAAACCATGTGTCAAGATGAGCAAACAGAGGAAGAGAAATCAAACTATAGAATCATTATTTGGTGACAAAGAAGATCAAAACATAGAATGAGAAGAAGACAACAAAGTCAAAACTCATGCATCAAAAGCTTCCAAGAAAAATATGAACTTGCAGGTCACGGAGGAGCTGAAAAAGGATTTTGAAAATCAAGTAAGAGAAGTAGAGGAAAATTTGGGAAGAGAAATGAGAGTGATGCAAGAAAATAATGAAGAATGAGTCAACAGCTTGATAAAGGAGACTCAAAATAATACTGAAGAAAATAAGACCTTAAAAAACAGAGTAACTCAAATGGAAAAAGAGGTCCAAAAAGTCAATGAGGAGAAGAATGCATTAAAACGCTGAATTGTACAGATGGAAAAGGAAGTTTAAAAGCTCACTGAAGAAAATAATTCCTTCAAAATTAGACTGGAGCAAATGGAAGCTAATGACTTTATGAGAAATGAAGATATTATAAAACATCCAAAACAATGAAAAAATAGAAGTCAACATGAAATATCTCACTGGAAAAACAACTGACCTAAAAAATAGATCCAGGAGAGATAACTTAAAAATCATTGGACTATGGACAGCTAGGACATGCAGTGAATAGAGCACCGGCACTGGAGTCAGGAGTACTTGAGTTCAAATCCGGCCTCAGACAGTTAACACAAAAACTAGCCATGTCACCTTGGGTAAGTCACTTAACCCCAATTACCCTACCTTTCCCCCTCAAAAAACAAACAAAAAATTATTGGACTATTTGAAAGCTATGATCAAAAAAAGAACCTAGACATCATCTTTCAAGAAATTATCAAGGAAAACTGCCCTGATATTCTAGAATCAGAGGGTAAAGTAGAAATTGAAAGAATTCACCAATCACCTCTTGAAAAAGATCACCAAAAGAAACCTCCTAGGAATATTATAGTCAAATCCCAGAGTTCCCAGGTCAAGGAGAGAATATTACAAGCAGTCAGGAAAAAACAACTTGAATACTGTGGAAACACAATCAGGATAACATAAGATCTATCAGCTTCTTCATTAAGGGATTGAAGGCTTGGAATATGATATTCTGTAGGTCAAAGGAGCTAAGATTAAAACCAAGAATCAACTACCCAGCAAAACTGAGTATGATATTTCAGGGGAGAATATGGATATTCAATAAATAGAGGATTTTCAAGAATTCTTGATGAAAAGACCAGAGCTATGGGTGGCGAGGTGGCGCAGTGAGTAAGAGCTCCAGCCCCAGAGTCAGGAGGACCCAGGATTGGTTCTGGCCTCAGATACTTAACACCCCCCCCCACACACACACACACAAACACACACACACACAAAAACTGGCAGTTTAACCTTGGGCAAGTTACTTAACCCCAATTACTTTAAAGAAAAAAAAAAAGAAAAGACCAGAACTGAACAGAAAATTTGACTTTCAAATATAAGAATCAAGAGAAGCATGAAAAGGTAAACAGGAAAGAGAAATCATAAGGAACTTATTAATGTTGAACTGTTTACATCCTTACATGGAAGATGATATTTGTAACTCATGAAACTTTTCTCAGGATTAGGATAGTTGAAGGGAATATGTGTTTATGTGTATACATAGACAGAGGGCACAAGGTGAGTTGACTAGAAAGGGATGATATGTAAAAAATAAAATTAAGAGGTGAGAGAGGAATATATTGGGAGAAGGAGAAAGGGAGAGATAGAATAAGGTAGATTATCTCACATAAAAGGGGCAGGAGGAAGCTATTACAATGTAGGGGAAGAGCAGGGAGGTGAAAGGGAATGAGTCAAACTTACTCTCATTGGAATTGGATTAAGGAGGGAATAAAATACACACTCATTTGGGTATCTTACCCTACAGGAAAGTGGGGGGGGGAAGGGATAAGAGTGAGAATTATAAAAGGGAGGGTAGATTGAGGGATGGGATAGTCAGAAGTAAACACTTTTGAAAAGGGACAGTGTCAAAGTAGAAAATAGAAAAAATGGTGGCCAGGACAGAATGGAGGGAAATATAGCTATTCTTTCACAATATGACTACTATGGAAATATTTTGCAAAACTACAAATGTATAACCTATATTGAATTACTTGTCTTTCCAGTGGGGGTAGACAAGGACAGAAGAAGTTAGAGATTCTGGAACTCAAAGTTTTAAAAACAAATGTTAAAATTGTTGTTACATGCAACTGGGAAATAAGATATACAGGTAGCGGGGTATAGAAATCAATTTTGTCCTACAGGAAAGTATGGGCGAAGGATGGAATGGAGGGATAAGAGGTGATATGAGAGAAGGTAGACTAAGGGATGGGGTAATCAGTATGCTTGTGTAACAACAATGTAATATTAATAATGCCCACAGTAAATATAAATATGCTTATGTAGTTGTGAATCACAAAATGTAACATTCTCTCCACATTGAGGACATAGCCAAAACATTTATTCAAATACCAGAAAGCCAAGTCCCCAAACCAGAAAGTAAAAGTTATTACAGTAACCACTAAGTTGGTACACATTTAATCCAGTGAACACCCACATCCCCAGGCTTTCAAAACAAAACAGGCTCCCTCAGGCAAAGATCTTCCTCTCCTCATTCACGGTAGTTGCTCAGCCTCTATGCTGCTCACTTCCAGCAGTTCTGGCTCCCAGCAGTTCTTGTTCCCAGCAGTCCTTAACAGAAGTCCTCAGCAGAAGCTCTGGCTGGCTCTCTGAAGAAGTTCTGCCACCACAAGTTCTGTTCTGAAAATCTCTTCTCTCTCTGTCCTGGGCCTCTTATTAGCTCCTCCCTGCCTCACCTCTTCCCGCTATGTCAGCAAGTTCATCCCACTGTGGGATTCACAAGTTCTGGCTCTTAATACTTGACAGAATTATGAACTTGAAACTAAGTGCTAAGTACCTGTTAGCTAGCCAATACAAGGGGCATGGAATTACCATTACAAATCCCATTACCATTACAGCTTGTCATCTTGGGGTGGGTGGTAGGGGAGAGATGAGGAAAAAAATTGGAACTCAAAATCTTGTGGAAATGAATGTTGAAAACTAAAAATAAACAATTAGTTCTGAAAAAAAAGGCATGCTTCATTCTGTCTTTAGACACCACAAGTTCTTTCTTTAGGGATGAATAGCATTTTTCATCCTAAGTCCTTCAGAGTTGTCTTGGCTCATTTTACTGCTGAGAATAGCTAAGTTATTAACGTCTTGTCATCTTACAATATTGCTGTTACTTTGTACATAGTACATTTCACTTTGCATCAGCCCATGCAAGTCTTTCCAGCATCCTGCTCATCATTACTTTTAGTACACTTATATTCCATCATAATCACATACCACAACTGGAAAAGCAGTTATTTTGCACCTACTGTGTGCCAGGCACTATGCTAAATCCTTTAAAATATTATCTCATTTGATCATAAGTTGGTAAATTAATAGAGTGCTGAACTAAGAGTAAGAGTGGCTTATGTTTAAATCCAGGCTCAGATATTTGCTAAATATGTAACCTTGGAGAAGCCACAGGTAGGTTATCCTCTCTCAGCCTCTTCTTAATTCCTTCAACAAATTTCTTCATCTGTAAAATGAGGATTATAATAACACCTACCTCACATTATTTCAATGAGGATAGAAATGATATCATATTTGTAAAGCATTTTACAAAACTTAAAGCTTTGTATAAATGCCAATTATTATGTCACAAGATTGTGACACAGAAATGGAATAATATACGTGTTTTGCAAACTTTAAGAGCTCTACATTGATGCCAGTGATTATTATTGTTGCTCTGATAAGTAATGTCTAATGTTGGTTCCAGAAAAAAGAAAATTAAAACCTAAATAAAGACTTCTACCATTTCCTAGGATCTACTACTTCTAAGCAGAGTAAATCACTTATGTTTTTCCAATTCTGTTGTTCCCTTTTCCTACCACCTATCTTACCCTTTTTAAATTAAGGTTTTGATTCTTGCTAAAACAAAATTTTCTTTTATTCTGAGGAATGAGTATAGGATGTCCTGGTATTCAATTAAGTCTTTTAATATTTTATTTATATACACAATGCATGATGCGACTGCCTATTTTCTATCGTTCATTCTTGATACATGAATCACCTTCTTTCTGGACTTACATGTCTTTGATGATGTCTGATGGACTATTTACTTCACACAAATCATTGTTTGTAATAAGTTTCAGGCTGCTCAGATCCAATAACTATATTTCATTTGCATTTTGAATTCCTGAAAATTTTGATTTTTTTGAGATTGTGGTAAGTCATTATTATCTTTTATGAGCAATCAGGGTTAAGTAACTTGCTCAAGGTTATATAGCCAGTTATTTCTGGGTGTGGTGCTAAGTGTCAGAGCCTGGATTCGATTCCCAGGTCATCCTGACACTGGAGCTGGTGCTCTTACTCGCTGAGCTACCTGGCCGCCCCATGGTAAGTCATTATTTACAATAATCTAGCCTTATAGTAGCAATCTTGATGCAAAAAAAGTGCTTTAGAAAGTAAAGAGTAATTTTGGATCATTGAAAGTACTGTACTGGGGGGGGGGGGGTTGTGTGGCCAGGTGACACAGTGAGTAAGAGCACTGGCCCCAGTGTCGGGAGACCTGGGATCAGTTCTGGCCTCAGATACTTGGCACCCACACAAAAATAACTGGCTGTGTAACCTTGAGCAAGTTATTTAACCCCAATTGCTTTAAAAAAAAAGAAAGTACTATACTGGGGGTGGCTAGGTGGCACGGTGAATAGAGCGCTGGCCGTGGAGTCAGGAAGACCTAAGTTCAAATGCCACCTCAGACACTTAACACAAAAAAACTAGCCAGGTGACCTTCAGCAAGTCACTTAACCCCAACTGCCCTACCTTCTCCCCTCCAAAAAGAAAGAGAACAAAAGAAAACACTATACCCTTTCTCAAAGATACTCCATGATCCACATGTGGCCTTTTAAGTCCTTGGGTATGGTTTTTTGACTGAGTCCAAGTTTTACAGAACAAATCCTTTTATTAAGGGGATTTGTTCTGTGAAGTTTGGATTCAGTCAAAGGGCTGTGCTTGAGGACCTAGATGGTCACATTTGACCTTAAGGTCATAGGTTCCTCACCTGCCTAGGCCCACATCGACAATTGCCTTCATGACGTCTCCATTTTGAAGACCCACATCAAACTCATTATTTCCCAATCTGAACTCATCACTATCCTCTCTAAATCTTCTCCTGACTCAAATCTTATTTCTATAGAGGATACCACCATCCTCTTAGTCTATGTACCATGGTTCATAATCTTGGAATGATTTTGTCCTTTACTGCTCTCTTATTATCAAATAAGATAATATTTGTAAAACCCTTAGTATAGTTAATAAATGCTCATTTCCTTTCTCTGCCCCCTTACTCTGCCCATTACTTGTCAAGTCTTAGCAATTTTGCCTCCATACTTTCCCAAAGTCTTTGCTACACCTTCCAGGTTCTCACCATCCCTCACTTGACTTTTTTTAAAATAGCCTAAATAGTTTTCGTGTCTCTAGGCTCTCCTTTTGTTTAGATTACACATACCTGACAAAATATAATCTCCCTAAACATCTGATCTGATCATATTACTGCCCTGTTCAAAAATCATCCCATGTTCCTTATCTCCTCTAGTATGAAACCCAAACTTCTTCCCATGGTATTTAAGACTTTCAACAATCTGACTCCAACCTGGCTTTCTAGCCTTATTTCACTTTACTACCTTTCACGTACTCTTTTTCATTTAAACTAGACAACTCAATGATATCTATCAGATACTTTTCCATCCCTCCTTCCTCCATTCATTCACAGTAACTATGCTCCTTACCTGAAATGCACTCTCTTATCATCTCTAACTTTCAGTTTCTTCTTTCTTTGATGAAATGGGCAACATATTTAACTGAATGCCAGAATCTGAGAAATGTGTAGTCAGAATAATTGCAGAAATCTTACACTGGATATAACTATGTCTTCTTTTTCCTCTGTTTTCTTAGTAAAAAATTATATTTTCAGAAGCATTTGCCAAAAAGAACCTGTCTCAAGTCCACAAACATAAAGTGAGATTTTTCAGTAGGATAAAAATTGAATCTTGGGTACTAGAAATGGCTAAACTAGAATTTGGCACTGTTCACAGTAGATGGTTTAATTATACCCAGGAGCCTAATTACTTTTCCCATTTTGATGTTTGAAAATTGCAGTGTGAGTTCTGTGCCTTGGGGTAATTAAGCAATTGTTTATTTTTGAGGATTAACTTAAGTGCTTTCGGTGGATGAATATTCCCTTTGAATAGACTGTTGTACCTCTAAGGCAATAATAGAATGTGCCTTAATACTAAATTGTTCTTCCTGTTTTTCATTATGCAAATGGTGATTCAATGGACACTTA
Source organism: Petaurus breviceps papuanus (assembly GCF_028583685.1). Taxonomy (NCBI): domain Eukaryota; kingdom Metazoa; phylum Chordata; class Mammalia; order Diprotodontia; family Petauridae; genus Petaurus; species Petaurus breviceps. The sequence goes on from NW_027187391.1 coordinate 1,968,761, forward strand.
CAGAAATTTACAGAGAAATTATTTTACTGTATATCTATATATACATGCACATAATATAATATATTCATACAAAAGAATATGAATATGTATTGTTACTTAATAAATATATATTCTTTTTCTATATGATAGTGAATCTGTATGTTAAATTTTAACAGTTAAGGTATTAGGCTATGGACAAGGTCAGTAGCTTAAATTTCTTCTTTATTGTCCATAAATTTTTTTCTGGTTCATATAAGTATGGAATAAAGAAATAATTTCCATAATTGTTTTGATAGGAAAAAAGATGTAGATTGATCCAAAGCAAAATTTTTGTCCATTTTTAGTCTTTTAAAATATCCTATACCAGTTTTAACCTCTAGCATGTGGAAAGTATTGATGTTTTTAGGATAATGTTCTTAGTTGGTCATTTTCCCTACTTAGATTTATTTTGGTGGCTGGGCCTCCAAAGACTGGCTGCTACTTTGAATTCTGTTCATGATCCTCAATATATTTGTTTTCTATTCACAGACAACCAGTAGTCATGGTTAGCTTTTAACATGGACATTTACTAAGAGGGTATAGTGAAAATACTAGCTACAAAATAGACCCTACTGCTCCTAAACTTGGGACAAGCTCTCCCAAGGATCCACACAACATTTGTGAGGAAAAGTGGACACAAACTTAGATTATAATGATAGAGGAGACTGTATATAGGGAATATATATGATCAAGGCTTCTTCTTTTTAAGGTAGCATCTTTGTTGTGTAGGTTGCTTGGGTAGGTTGCTCACAGCATCTGCCTCTCTTTAAAATTGGAATCTTGATTGACAAGGCTAATTCCTGATTTCAGAGCTAGCTATCTTTGCTGTCAGAGAGCACATTGCTTGAAGTCCCTTCCTTCAATGGCTGCCTCTCTTTTTATATATCGAGAATATGTATTTCTGCTCCCTCAATTATGCTTCAAAAGCCCTTGAACTGACTGTCCAATATTGGATGGGATGTCTCTTTCTAGGTGAACAAAAGTTGTTAAAAGCCGTGCCTGAAAGGTGGAGGTAGAAGGGCAGAAAGAACATCTCTCCCCTACCTCCAGGGAGGTTAAGAACTGACTTTTTCCTAACCACTGACTCACTGTCTACTCTTCCAACCTTTTGATTATTTCCAGGGTTTAGATATTTAAAACACAGCAAGTATATAGCCATTTTTGCTTGTTCAGTGATGTTTTTTCTCCTTTTGATTCATTTTAAAAAAGGGATGCTTATAATGGGATATAGGGTATAAACACTGTAAAATCCCATTGACCATCTGTGATCACATATTTTGGCCACATCAATTGATCTAGGGATGAGTTAACTAAGTATCTCCTTTCCATATTATTTCTTTCCCAACTTCTTCTTTCTAACTCTTGGACATCTGGGTGACAGCTGGTAGAAAGATGAATGGAAGAGTGAATTTGGATCCAGAAGACATGAATCTACTTATGTCCCTGCTCTATTTCTTACTAGCTGTGTAACTTTGAGCAAGTCACTAAATCACTTTTTTCGTGACCTAATTGGGTTCTTTTTTGAGAACTCATCTATGAAACTTCCTTTTTTTCATTTTCAAGAAATAAGATCAAAGGAAGGAGATAGCATATATTTAGCCAAGAGTGGGAGTAAACCATCAGGTTCAGTGGTTTCATCTAGCAATGGGGAATGAAGGGATGCAGGCTAGTGAATAAACTCAAAGTTTTTATTATATCACATTACCAATGAACATATTTTTCTTGCTTAGAATTAAGGCTGAAATCTAATCTTTCGATTCAGAAATACATATTTAGAAAAGGTAAAGTGCAGTTGCATTTTCTATTTTGCCACAATTTTAAGTTTCAACATGATTCTTATTGCAGTAATATTATACCGACATCAAAGAATTTCTTGAAGAATTATTTAATTCTTAAAGAATTTCTCATGAAGAGAAATGTATAAATTTCTTATTAATTGTTTTGACCATGCTAATAATCTGGAGAGAACACTATTTTATTTTGGTTTTTGTTCTTACCCCCTCCAATGGAAATGTCAGTTCTGCATATAATGCCTCTCCTGAGCATGTACAAAATTGGCCCTAGGTATATGAAATGTGGATTTTAATAAGTCTTTGATAAATTCATCTAAACGTGTTTTTGGAGGATGCGAGTATAAATAGCAATGAAGCCTAATATATGCAATGAGAAAAAAAGTATAGAACATAGATTCTTGTAAGTGAATGGGAATTTCAAAATTATCTAGTTGAATCTCTCATTTTATAAATGAAGAAATTGAGATCTAGAGAAATTCAGAAACTTACCCAAAATTATACAGTTAATAATTGGAAGAGTTGGAATTTGAATAATAGCTAATAATTATTAATATTTCTATAGATATTTAAGATTTGAAAAGTACTTTGTACACATTATTCTCCTTTGATATCCTGGTATCTCATCCTCTAATACTACTTCTGAGGTTCATATCCTTCCATGTCATTGTGAAGTCTTACCTCTTCAAGCAGAACTTCTATGTTTTGGAATGTAAGCTTAATTTTTGCATATAGGATAAAAACCTAATGTTTTAAGTGAAAAAAAAATTAGTATAAACTGAAGAAGAGATAAGGGAAAATTCAGATATTTTAAACATCCCAATTCTGTGACATTCCAATATAAACTGGCATGGCCTATAAATAATATGATATAACATAGGAAAAAAAAAATCTGGATTTAGAGTAAGAAGCCCTATATTTGAACCCTAGATCTGCTTCTTACTGCCTGTGTAGCCTTGGATAAGGCATTAACCTCTGTGTATTCCAGTTTTCTCACCCCTGAAAGAAGGAGGTTGGACTAGATAACCCTTAAGGTCCTTTCCAACTTTAAATCTATGAACCTAAAATTGAGAAATAAAAACCTTTAAAAGGCAAAGTAAAAAAGTCTTTGAGGGAGTAGGGGAATTGGGAATATTGAGAAATATTCCTCTTTAAATGCATATGAACATATCTGCAGAAAACTGACTTAAAACTATGGTTCTGAAGAAATTAGGTTTTAAAAGAACTGAATGTCTGTCATTATTTAGGGAAGAATCTCACAAAAAAAAAAACTGCATGAGTCCTTTCTCACATATGCCACAATTGGAGCCTCTACTCAGAGAGATTCTAAAATACTCAGTCTCTAAGTAGTGGTTCCAATTGTGGCATATGTGAGAAAGGGCTCATGCAGATTTTTAAGTGAGATTCTTCCTTAACTAATGACAGTCATTCAGTTCTTTTATACAAATGTGTGTGTGTCTGTGAGTGTTTGTTGGTTGAGTCCCTATATCCTCTGTGACATTTCTCTAGTTAATGACTATTGGTTGGCTGGTTGTAGTCTGTCTAGGGGGAGTGAAAACTTCTCAGGCAGTTTTGGATTGTTAACTTCCCTCTTCCTCCTCCATTGCTGCTGTCAATTAGCAGCAAGCCCTTTTAGGAGTCTTTTGACCCAACCTTCAGTCCTTTATCTGCTTTCCCGAAGTCAAGAAGCTCCAGTATCAATTCTACCTGGACTAGCATGTTTCAAACTGACATTTGCTTCTGTTACAAAAGACCACCCATTATCCTGGTTGGGTGTGGGAGCAGGGAGGGAAATATTGATTTTTCTTCCCTTTACTTTATGGCCAAGAGAGGGAAAACTTAAAAGAAGGGAAAAGGAGAGGAGGAGTTGTGGCCTCTCCCGACAATACATTTGAATTTTCAAAGCTAAGGTCCAAGAAAGAACCATGGATCTGGTCTCTAGGGACTCTTCAGGAGTTCCTTTTTTCATTACAACCATCTTGAATACACATCTAACTCCATGTCAAGCATCCAGACTTTTTGACAAAGATCCATGCCTATAATCTAATCAAGTAGATTGGAGGCATTCCTGGAATTGAGCAGAGATTTTCCTGATGACCACTGATAATACAAGATCTATACAAAATAAATATAATGATTTTGTCAGTCAAGGGGAGAACTGATCCTTTAAAGAAGCTAGGTATTGTTCTAACAGAGCAAGGGGATAAGGGAGAACATTTCAGAGTTGAGGCTTATCCTTTGCAAAGACTCGGGGTAGGAGATAGAATGCTGTATATGAAGAATAAGTAACATAGGCTAATTTGTTTTGAGTATAGCATAAGTCAGAGAGTGTAATGTATAATATAACAAGAAAGACAGGCTGGAACAAGGATACAAAGAGTTTTAACTGCAGAAAGAGAGTAGTTTGTATTTTATCCTTGAAATAATAGTCACAACTAAAGTTTCTTTAGTAGGGGAGCAATTGGGTGCTTTAGTAATATCAACTTGACAACCATGTAGAGGATACTTAGAGAGAGAATAAACTGAATGTAAGGACAGTTATTTAGGTGACAATTGCAAATCAAGGTGAGAATTGATGCAGGCTTGAAATAATATAGTTATGATGTGAGTAAATTGAAGGAGATGATGATAGTGATGTTGAGGAGAAGAAATCAAAATGCATTAGCAACTGATTAGCTATTGAGGGTGAGTGATGGCAAGAAAGGAAGAAAGGAAGAAAGGAAGAAAGAAAGAAAGAAAGAAAGA
>NW_027187391.1:1973323-2009674 GCF_028583685.1 Petaurus breviceps papuanus
AGGAAGGAAGGAAGGAAGGGAGGGAGGGAGGGAAGAAGGAAGACCCTTAGGTTGCAAACAAGGGTGACCACTAGTGAACTACTAGTTCCATCGTGTATTATTTTCTATGTTACTGTATTAACTTGTTTGATCCTCACAAAAGATCTGTAGGTAGGTTCTACTATTCTCCCTATTTTACAGATGGGGAAAGTGAGATTGAGAGAGATACAATGATTTGTTACTCAGCTATAAGCATCTGAAGTTTTGAACTCATATCTTCCTAAGTTCAAGGTTAGCACTAAGAAGTGGGTTGGGGGGAAGGGAAGGAGAAGAGTAGGAAATATGCATTCATATAGTGTCTATAATGTTCTAGTCACTGTGCTAAATGTTTTTTTTTTTTTAAGAAATATCTCATTTGATTTTCACAACGACTCTGTAAGGTATTGTCTTCATTTTACAATCTAGGAACCTGAGAGCAATTGAGGTTATGTGACTTATCCAGGGACACGCAGCTATAAAGTATCTTAGTCAGGTTTTGAATTCAGGTCTTCATGACTCCTGGCCTAGTTCTCCAGCCACTGTAGCACCAGTTGCCTCTGTCTAGTATACCACTCAGCTTCTTTAGAAGACTTGATTTGAGTCTTGGCACTGATTGATTTTGAACAAGTCACTTAACTTCCTGGAACTTTAGTTTCCTCACTTATAATATGGTGACAAAAATACATAACTACCTATCCCATGAGATTGCTGTGAGAAATGTCAAAAAGTGAATATATATATATATAATGTTTTGAAAAGAACAATATTAAAGTGGAAATGGGATAGGATTCTGGTCTCCTTTTATTGTTTAGGGAAAGTACAACAGAGACTATTCCTTTACTTTCTCAACTGTGATAAGTAAAGGTAATTGAATTTAGTTTCTTTGCTATGACTCAATATAGAATTGTTAGGCATTAAGTTGTAGAAACATTTCAACCTTCAAACAGACTTTTATGACTCTAACTCTCCAAAATAAAATCAAGAATATGGAACTCTAGGGGATGAGAAGGCCTGGAGAGAAGTTTAAAAAGCCCATGATGTTCTGCTTATAACTTCCTGTTAATTAGGCCTTATGCACCACTTAACTTTTTTGATCAGCAGACAGGGCAGTGAACACGATGAGTTTTATTCTAATCTGTTACATGCTGTTAGCTGGCTAATATTTTTGAGTTTCCATAAACTATGCATAGTTTTTAACATCTATTAAACATTCAGTGTGTGCAGGGAATCATACAAAATATGTAGAGATGATCCCCAAGCTCATAGTTTCTAGTCCTGAAAGATGAAATAGGAAATAAATAGAGACAGATGGACTCCAGGGCTGATTGGAAATGGAAAGAAAGAAGTGAATTGATAGTTTATCTTCATTCTCTTTGATCATATGCAAGTATGTCTCCTGCCTTTACTGTCTCTGCTCTACTTTCTTTTGAAGTCATGAGAGTTTGAGTCCCAGAGTAGCAGAATGTGCCAATAAAAGCTGGGTTTAAAGCAAATGCATAAAAAGGGAGTTTGATGAAATTCTGATCCCTGACTAAAAGATGAAATTGTCATCGGTAAGGTTACCAGATGGTCTGCATTATTGGACAGTCCTGATTTCACCTTCCTTTTCTGTTTTCCTCTATTTGCCCTCCAGGTGGCCTGTACAGACATATTTTTCGTTCTACTGTCTATTCACTGCTGTCTTCCTTTTTTTTGTTCCTCTTCCCTTATTTTCCTTCTGTTTTTTCTCCTCTATTCTTTCTAATGTGGAGTGCAGGCTGCTTTGGACACTGTTGGAAGACTTTTAGTGAAGGTAATAGTCAAGGTGAGAGGTATTACTAAGGCAACAAAATTTCAAGAATTATTTATTTTTTTCTGATGAGAGAAAATGAAACAACCAAAAAACAACCCAGAAAACATTGTTAAAGATTATGCAGTCCTAGGAAAAGAAACCGAAAACTTTAGGAGCATAAATAGTATTTTCATCACTCTTCCCAAAGAGAAAGATTTAGGAGTGAACAGTTTGTTAAGACTGAGATCAGGATTTATAATTCTGGACTATGGTTAGTAATTGTTAGCTCCTAGCCAGGAAAGGAATGTATCTAACAAGACCTAGAATAAATATATCACCAAAGAATAAATGCTAGATTTATGATTTCATGGGTATAGGGAATTCTTGGGAGAAGAACCCTCTTCTATGAATACAGCTCTGAAAATTGTAGTCTTTTAAAAAATTTAGTTAATTAATTTTTAGTTTTCAGCATTCACTTTCATAAGATTTTGAGTTCTAAATTTCCCCCCCCCTCACCTCCTACCTCCCCAAGATGGCATGCAATCTCATATAGGCTATATATGTACAAATATATTAAATATATTTTCACATTAATCATGTTGTAAAGAAGAATCAGAACCAAAGGAAAAACCAAGAGAAAGAAAAAGCAACAACAAAAAAAGAGAAAATAATATGCTTTGCTCTACATTCAGACTCCATAGGTCCGTCTCTTGTTTCCATCTTGACTCTTTTGGAATCATCTTAGATCACAGTATTGCTGAGAAGAGTTAAGTCTATCAAAGTTGTTCATTGCACAATATTGCTGTTACTTTGTATAATGTTTTCCTGGTTCTGCTCACTTTACTGAGCATCTGTTCATGTATGTCTTTCTAGGTTCTTCTGAAATCTGCCTGCTCATCATTTCTTACGGAACAATAGGATGCCATTATATTCATAAACCACAACTTGTTCAGCCATTCTCCAATTGATGGGTGTCTCTTCATTGTCCTTTGCTACCACAAATAGAGCTGCTATAAATATTTTTGTACCTATGTGTCCTTTTCCTATTTTTATGATCTCTTTGGGATATAGACCCAGAAGTGCTATTGCTCCATCAAAGAACATACAAATTGTATAGCCCCTTGGTCATAGAAACTTGTAGTCTTTGAAAGTTGCCCAGGGTACTGAGAAATTGAGGGATGTGAGCAGGGTAGCACAGCAAGTCAAAGGTAAGACTTCAACCCATGTCTTCCTGCTCTAAGGTCATCTCTCTAGACATAATGCCTTGCTGTAGCCTTATAAAATTACTTTAAATTGAACTTAGAAGGAGCAGCAGGAGAAGGGGCACTAAAAAAACCTGTCTCCATGTAAGTACCAATATAGATACATGCAGTGAAGTTGCCATAGAAAAAGTAGTAATAGAAATGTCCTAGACAAAACCCAAGCAAAAGGTTCATAGTGAAATTTGTAGCCCTAATTAGATGTCTATGTAGAAATGTACAAAATATGGATAATAAATCAGGTGAACTCATAGATATTATTGAAATGTGAATGAATGGTTAATCATATACAGTTATGATGCCGAATAAATAAAAGGTAAGTAGTACAACATATTAAAATATTATACTTATGTGACACAAGCCAGAAACCAGAATGGTGAAACCATTGCAATATAGATAAGTAATACTGCCATCAGAGTATATGATTGTTATATATATATATATATATATATATATATATATGTTATATATAGTATATTTGATAACCTAGACAAAAGGAAGCAATGGATAAGGAATCTGGAAGACACATTACAAGCCTAGTATAGAGGAAGCATATAGTAATAATATAGAACTTCAATTATCCAGACATCGTCCAGAAGTCTCTTTTTGTCCATAGCAGAATAAGGGATAGTAAATTAACTTTTCTTTATTTACCATCTTTCTTTCATTTACCATCTTCTCCCCAAATGTGGAGGTTAATACATGTACAACTTAGAAATGAAAAATTTATATGTAGAACACAAATATATTCTAAAGAAAACTTTAATGGAATTGATTTTCATGTGGTTCTATCTAAATTGGTGGCCAAACTTTTTTTTCTCTGAATGTAATCAATTCTAACATATGCATGCCACAAAAAGCAATAGTAACTGGGGGGGGGGGGAGAGGGTTATGAGCTCCACCATATGCCCTGACGTAGACAGTTTTGACCTCACTAAGAAAGTATATTTTAAGATACTTTAGAGAAAACTAGCTTCATGATCACTGCAGTATAGTAGTCATTCAGACAAGATTTAAGATGCCTTCCTTTTGGGATTGTGGTATTGAGTCACTAAAAACCTTGGGAATTAAAGCTTTTTTTTCAGTGTTGGAAGAAACAAAACTATCACAAGTTTATAACTGGACAGTAATTTTTTTGCTGCAGTAGCAGTTTTAAATTAAGTATGGCAGAGATAGAGGAGAGGGAGAGAAACTCAGAGAAAGAAACAGGACAGCAGAAACAAGCAACAAATGGCAGAGGATGCTAAAGGATGCTTCCCAGGAAAACTGATTCTAATACTTATAGTGGCTGGAGTTTTTGTTGTGTTTCTTGGTTTCACATCTTGTTTTATTAAGAAGTAGTGACTGAACTACATTTACTTGGAGAAACCACTGAGACAATGATGAATTCACTTGACTATGTTTCCCTCTTCTGCTTTATTTCTGCCTATAGTAGATAGCCTTTTTTATGGCTATGTTTCTCTGTTTAAAATTTACTTACCATTTTCTCATATATTTAATGATGTTTATTCAAGATAAAGAAAATATAATTTTTAGTGTATTCTAAAGATCTCTGCTGTAGAGAATGAGGATAAGGGGGAAAAGCCAATGAATAATTAATTATACAGAATCTAATCAACTAAGAAAACTTTTTGTTCAGGTTTAGTGATCAAAACATCATCTGGAGTATCAAAATGTTTATGTATCTTGTTAATAATGTGTACTTTTGTGGTTTATAACTTTGCAAAGTAAAGGAGCCATATGGAAAGAGGACTCTTGACATGGACTAAACCTCCTATGAGCAAATCTCTTTAGCTTTTAGCCAGAAATCCACGTTGAACAAAAGACTATTGGACTTTTTGAGTTAAGGCTTAGATTAACTGCCTTTTGATAAGGTTTATGTTGCTAAAGACCTGGAAAATGCTGTGTTTTTTTTTATTCAGCCCCAGAATAAAGACGTTATCATGAACTTCAAACTGGAGATCAGGGTTTTCCACTTTAGCAACAGTTTTAAATCTGCAGAAGCAGGGAAGACAGAGAAATCTACTCTCTGTTCCTATCATTGACTCTTTCCACCTTGCATTTATGTGTAAAGCCAAGAGAACATTTTTGTAAGCTCAGCAAATTCTGCAATTTATATTGAAATGCATGTTATTTTATTGATCAGTTGTCACAGGCATGAGATAATCAAATTTAAGATATGAGTAGACCTTGGACCTTTGATTTCATTGATACTGGGAATTACTAGAAAAGGAAACCCCCTTTATCAGTAAAGGTCAGCACCTTCTCTGTAACATAAAGTATTAGAGAATTTCCTGAGAGATTAAATTACTTTCCTAGAGTCACATAGACAGCATATGTCAGAAGTAGAACTTGAAACCAGGTCTTCCTGGCTGAAAGGCCATGAATCTATGTTATAACATATAGTACACATGGTCATCCAATTTCTACTGAAGAGGGGCAGCCAGCTGGCTCAGTGAGTAAGAGCACCGGCCCCAGTGTCAGGATGATCTGGGGATCAAATCCGGGCTCAGATACTTAGTACCACACCCAGAAATAACTGGCTGTGTAACCTTGAGCAAGTTACTTAACCCCAATTGCTTAAAAACACAAAAGAATCACAATAAGGGGAAATTCATAACCTTATGAAATAGCCCATTATAAATTCGGTCAACCATGTTTGTTGTTGATTTTTTAAGGTTAGATTTTATAGATATATTCTGTTTTTATATCGTCTTCATTCCTAAGTATATGCCTCATCCCTCTTTTAACCATTGAGACAACCTTTATAACAGGGAATATAAGAGAGAAAACAAAAGAGTTCTACAAACCTTGTCAATCCATCTAATAATCCTCATAATAAATTCATTGTTCCATACATACAGTTCTCAGGAGGTATGTGGGTAAATAATTTGCCACTGCTTCTCTGAAGCAAAGCAAAATGTAGCCATGACACATTTTAAGCATAAGCTTCATTATTAACATTTTCTCCATCTCTTTTCTAAAACATATAAAATCAACAAAATAATAAATCACCCCTTTAACAAACAATTTTAAGACCTGTCCTCTTTGGATTTCATACAGTATAGATTATAACTAACTTTTGTTTTTCCTCAGATAGTAACAAATATTAATATATACTTTGTAAACCTCCCTGAAAAAAAAAAACCACTAACATTCAGTTTAATTTTGTTCTTTATATCTATATTGCTGTTTATATATAATATGTTGTCTGGTCAGGATCAAGTCCAGAGGGACTATCATTGTATTTATCATTGTATCCTTTAAGATCTTAGTAACTGTTTTGCTGGTATCTAATTTGTTTTCAGTGCTTTGCTACATCAAAATTTATTCTTATAGATGTTTTGGTGTGCATGGGATATTTCTTTTTATCAGTATGGACATTTTAGTAATTTTCTTAGCATAATTCAAAATTACTTCCTAGAGTGATGTGGTCAATTCAGAGTTCCACTGACTGTTTAAAAGGAGGAATGAATGAAATACTAGAGAATAGAAAACTCTTTGAATAATTATTACATGAAGTAAAGATAGAATTAAATGAACTTCCTAGAGAGCATAGAACAAACTCCAACATATTTCAAAAGAGAATAGAAAAAAAGGAGACTTCATGAGTGAACACAAATGAGAAATGAGAGCTATTGGTAATGAATGAAGTCAAAGTCACAGATTAGAAAAAAATAAATTAATAGTGGAATCTCTAATAAAGTGAATGGTAGATTAACAATTTTAGAATGTAGAAATGATGATGTGGTGAAAACTTTAGCAGAAGAGGAGTAAAAAATAGCACCTTAAAAGAAAATATTATGAGAAACACACTTGTGGGGATCATAGGACTTCCCAGGTAGGGTCAGGGAGTGAACCTGGAGCTTCCACTTCCTGCTGCTTCCCTGGGGGCCGTTAAGAAGATAAACACAATAAACCCCTTAAAACAGCAAACCCCTTCTTACTGAAAGAACTCAGAAACAGTGTGAAGGGGAAGGTGTTTATTTTGCTTTGGGCAAGGAAGCAGGTGTGGTGCTCACTAGGGAAACATCCATACTGATATAGAAGCAGGAGTGAGGTTATACAGGTCTGTCCTTCCTGGTAGATTTAGGATTAGTCAAATTCCTCACTTTATTTCCCTACATTCCTTCTATATGCAGATTACATAGGTAATAAGGATACTTGAGACCTGACCCAGCCTGACCTCTTCTAAGGTCTGAGCTGTGTGCCACACCCCCCACCTTTCTAGTTCCCTCTAGCCAGTGTCATAATTCCATGAAGGCCAGGGTTTTAGTAAAATAAGATAATAATAAAATAAGATAAGATAAATGAGCTTCCCCACAGCTTTTGATTATCTTCCCATAACTTTTGTGGGAGCAAAGCAAGATACCATTATATCCCCTCCTGCAATGTGAATTCTATGAGATGCAGCACTATACAGTGATTAGTGAGACAGCCTCTTTTCAGTCAGTCAGTTAGTAAACATTAATTAAATATCTATTGTATGTGAAGCACTATGTTGGCACTGTGGATTCAAAAATGGGCAAAAGATAGTCCATACCCTTAAGTAACTCTCAATCTAATGGGAAATAAGATTGGTAAATAAATAATTATAATTAAGCTATATACAGGATAAATAGGAAATCAATGAAGTAAAGGCATACAATTGAAAGGTTAGAAATGGCTTCTTGAATAAGATGTGATTTTGGTTGTTACTTGAAGGAACTGAGGAAAGCCAGAAAGTGGAGCGGAGGAGTGAGAGTATTGTAGGAGTGGGGGACAGTCAGATAAAATGCCGAGAGCCAAGAGATGGAGTGTCTTGTTCATGGAACAGTGAGGAAACCAGTGTCACTTGTTGAAAAAGTACATGGTAGGTAGTAAGGTCTAAAAATATTGGAACAGTGAAAGGGGAGCTGGGCTATGAAGAAATTTTAATGCCAGAGAAATTTTTATTTGATCCTGGAGGTTATAGAAAGTCACTGGAGTTTATTGAGTAGAAAGTGACATGTTTGAAAGTGTGCTTTAGGAAAAATCATCTTGACAAATAGATAGAAATGGATTAGATTGCATCTAAACCAGGATGACTCAGATTTGTTGTTTGTGTGCAATTGTTCAGTTGTGTCCAACTCTGTGACCCAATGGACAATAGCAATTCAGGCTCTTCTATCCTTCACTATCTTTGGAAGTCTGTCTAAGTTCACGTTCATTGTTTCTATGACTCTCTATCCATCTCATCCATTGCCATCCCCTTTTCCTTTTCCATTCAATCTTTCCCCAAAACAGGGTCTTTTACAATGAGTCCTGTCTTCTCATTATGACGCCAAAGTATTTAAGCTTCAACTTCAGTATTTGACTTTCCATTGAATTATCTGAATTAATTTCTTTAAGTATCGACTGATTTGATCTCTTTGCTGTCCAAAGAACTCTTAAAAGTCTTATCTAGCACCTCAGTTCAAAAGCATCAATTCTGCAGTGGTCAGATTTCCTTATAGTTTACATCTTATATCCATTCATTGCTGCTGGAAAAAATAAAGCTTTGACTATATGAACTATTGTCAACAAGGTCTCTGGTTTTTAGTATGTTGTCTAAATTTTACCATAGGTTTCCTTCAAAGGAGCAAGCATCATTTAATTTCATGGCTGCAGTCACGGTTTCCAGTTACATTTGAGCCCAAGAATATAAAATCTGACACTGCTTCCATTTAATAGCTGTGAACATGAGTAAGTCACTTAACCCTGTTTACTTCAGTTTCCTTATCTGTAAAATGAACTGGAGATGGAAATGGGAAACCACTCCAGTATCTTTGTTAAGTGTGAAGCCAAGCAAGAACAGTTTTCCAGAGTACTGCTGCTAACAACTTTAAGATTCTTATTACATAGTATACTGATCTCTCTATTTATTCAGTAATAAAGTAATACAAAACATTGACAGAAGCCAAAGTACAGCATTCACAATATTATGACATAACAACTTATCACTAAAGTGGCCACATAGTTTTCACTAAAGTGGTCATGGAGTTTTAAACAAAAGATATAATTCACTAAGACCTTAACTCAATCATCCTTAAGGAGCAAGTCTCCTTAAGGGACACAAAATACAAAGGTTAGAGTTCTCCACTACTACATCACATTGTCTTAATCTCTCAGTCAAAAAGTCTTCTTTTTTCTTGAATTGAAATTAGCTTCCAATCATCCTTAACTCAATCATCCTTAAGACATACAAGGTACAGAGTACACAGTTCTCCTACCCCCAGGCCACAGTAAATCATGATCTTCTCAATCAGCATTAAGTACCCAAGGAGAGGTCTTTTCATTTTAACTTGAGGCTGGCTTCCAGATTCCATGGTTCCACTTCCATGGGTCCAGCTCCTTGGATCTACCCAACTGTCACCTGGATTCAAAGGCAGGCAGCTCTCAGCTCTTCATCCTGTTCCTGTCCATATTGAAGATTACAGTGTCCAGTCCATCTCAAGTCCTTCACAGTTTCAGTTTCTGGGAAGATAAAGCTTAACAGAGCCAAAACAACATTCATGCACATTTCTGGCACCATCATCAGTTCACTGTCTGCCTGTGAAATCAACACAGACCCACCACATACAAGGTCTGAGAACTCAACACACATTGTCAGTACAGTCCCAGGACCTCTGAATCCCTCTTCCAGGACTTCTCTAAACAGACAACAAGTAAATCCTATTTCAGGGCTTCCAGTAAGGCCTCAGGCTTCTGTACAAAGTATCACAAACAAAAATCAACACAAACAGGACAGACAGTGTGCCTGGCCACTACAAATTTCCCCTTCTCAATTCTGCTCTTTCCGAGCTTGGGCTTCTTCTCATATATGGTTATTAACTCTTACCTGTTCCACCCCTTCCTGTTGCATCAGCAAGTTCCTTCTACTATGGGGTTCACAAGTTCTGTGTCTTAACAAAGACTTGATATAATCAGGGCATATATAATATAATCAAAGACACTTAAACTCAAACAAGGTGCAAAAAACTCAAGTAGCTGAAACAAGGTGCTAAGTACTTCTTTGCTTGTCATTAAGTTAAGAAAACCCCAAATGAGACCACAAAGAGTCAGACAGGACTGAACAATAAAAATAGCAGCAATAGGTCTTTTTACCAACCTCGTTGCCCCTCTCTTCTCTGAACATGCTCTGGTTTGTCAATGTCCTTTCTAAAATGAAGTATAGTCATGACATATACCCTCCAACTATAGCTATCCAAATTTCTAAGAAATTAGTGAATAGTATTTTTGCATTCAAGTAATCATATTACAGATAACCCATATAACTGCATTCTAGTAGGCATTACTGATTATTTTCTTATTCAATCACATTATCACTTTCCCCATTATCAATCATATATAGGATAATGCTGGTACCTCATGTAAAAGCCTCTGTAGCAGAAGAAAGTCATTATGTTAGTACATTTTTGTGAAGGGGCTATTAGTTGTATCCCCAGGAAATATATAAATACTCCTATAAGGTCTATTGTCTGTTATAGAGAGTGCACAGATATTTCCTCTGTAAATATTAAATACTACTAAATAGTATGCCAGTAGTCAAAGAGTTCAAATCAGTCTCCCCAAGGCTTCACTTGCTTCTGTTAAGTAGCTTATGCATTGTATTAAAAGGATATGAGCCATGCTCAATTTTATTGTATATTATTGTTCACTCTGTACCATCAGAACTTAAATTGTTATAAGAGGCCTGTACCATATGAGACATTGAGAATTAGGTACCTCATGAGACACTGAGAATTACTGCTTCTGTGAGTGCTGTGACCAAACTTACCATCACTCCCCTAAGGAGAGACTTTCTAATGTTCTGCTGCTGCTAACAGTTCAAGAGAGTATTTCATTTATTCTGCCATTCTCCATTTAAACCTAGGGAGTACTGGCATTTGCCATGATTAGACTTGTGTTTACAGAGAGGATAAGTAAGTAGGCACAATTATACAAAGTTAACTTTAAATACCTGTGGGACTTCTCATAACTATGCTAAATATCTGAAGAGACTCTCTCAAGGAGGTACCCTGAGCAGCTGGCTGAGCTAAGCACAGGCTTTTACAACACAAATGCTTCAGTTTTTATTCAGACAAAACTCCCCTTGAAATCAATGAGAAATTTGCCTTGGAATGCAGAATTAATCCCCACTGGTGCAAGTCAATTATTGCCTAGTGTACAGCTTGATTTTAAATCAACTTATTTATCTAAGTTTCCTGGTTAAGAAAAATGGTCTCATTAAGGAAATTACAAAATGAATGATAGTGGCAGATCCTATTAGGAGAGGAGAGCCTATAACACATACTCCATTTTAATGAAAATGTACTCTGTTTGACAGCTCAGTTCAAGCAGAAGATGATAGTGCTATAGACAAAGAATAAATAAATGTGGGTGTATGTGCACATCTGTTGTCGAACAATTCCCCATAGCACATTTTGGTGAAGTTACAATAATGAGCTTTCTCATGAGGAAAGGATATTATCTTTCTCAGCCTTTCTCACCAAATTATATTTTTTCTAATAAAGGATGGATTTAGCTACATTCCATATTAGAGAAGGATGGTTTAAAAAAAAATCTAAGATTACCATATTTACTGAAGTATTTCCTCATTTCCTTGCTTTAATTGTGGGTGGAGAGGAACATGGGAAATTGACCTAAGTGATTTCTCCACTAGTTTGATAACAATAGCAATAATTCAAATTTATATAGCAATTTAAACATTACAAATCTCTCCTCACAATAATTCTGGTAAGTAACAAATATTATTATCCTCATTTTTGATATGAAGAAATTGAGTGAAATTAAGCAATTTGTCCAAGACCACCTGTTTGATGGAATATAGGTATTTTGACTCCAAGAAACTTTTTTCTTAGCCCAGTTACATAGCCTTCAGCATCAATAAGTCCCTGGTTTCTCAGGTCTCCAGGCTGGTATTAAGGGTCAACTAAGAAAAGTATGTTTAAAAGACCTGGAAAACCTTAAGAATCATGTGTGAACATAGCTAATGTGAAAATATGTTTAACATGATTGCATATGTATGACCTACATCATATTGCTTACTGTCTTGGGGATGAGCGGGGGGGAGGACAGAGGTAAAAACAAATTTGAAATTCAAAATATAAAAAAATGAATGTTGAAGACTTTTTACATGTAATTGGAAAAAATAAAATGCTATTTACAAAAAAAGTTTTATGTGTGAGTGGGAACTCAATCAGTTCCAGTTATCTCTGATATAGAGTCGAAAATCATTGCTCCAGCTTTCATGGGTCTAAGGACTCCATATTCATTCCTTAGATCTCCTCTGTAAAGTAAAAACAAACAAACTGGTATTTATTAATGACCTACCATATGCCAGTCACTGTGCTAAACAGATTACAAAGAGACAAACAAAGCAAAATGATGCACTGCTCTCAAGGAGCTCACAGTCCATTAGGACACACACATGCTCTCTCTCTCTCCACAATACCTTGAATAATTGGTTAGATACAGCTCTTACCTCTGTTCTGCTCTTAGGGCTTTGTATCTATTTCTTTTGCCCTTCCTATAAACCCTAAATAGCTTGACATGGAAAAAAAAAAGCTTTCCTCAGTCACCTCTCTTTTTCCTCTTGATGTATTCAATTAGCACTGCTGATTCCGTGTGACCTTGGGCAAGTCTTTGAACCTCTCTGGGTTTTAGTTTTCTTCTTTCTAACATGAGGGAGACCTCAAGGATCCTTCTAGCCCTTTATAGTTAGTTTCTGCAGAACCATAAACCTTAATGTTTGAGTTGCTCTTGGCTAATTAGAGGAGTGGAGGCCACTAGTAGTCACTAAATACCTCCAAATAATTGTGGGTGAGGTGTTGACCTAGGACTGGCTCTAGTAACTAGCCTATATTTGTATCAGAGACACCTCAACTTGTGGGGTCATATTTTCATTTCTACAGGCAATAATTGTAAAAACAAGAGGTGTAAAGCCATATATATGTTGCATAATGGTTTGCAAAGTGTTTTACATATATTATCTCATTTGCTCCTTATAGCAAACCCTATGTATGAGAAAGGAACTACTATGTTATCCATTTTGTAGATGAGGAAACTAAAGCTTACAGAGGTAAATGACTTCCTCAGGGTCCTACAACTACTCTACCTCTGAGTTAGTATTCCAACCCAGGTCCTTCTTTAAATGCAGTTCAGTGCACTATTCACACACTGACTCGCTTTTTTCCTCACCTCACTCTAGTCATACACATATATAAACATGCTTTCACACATGTTACAACCACAAACACACATATACACACACACCATCTCTCTCTCTTTAACAGGAAAGTCAAGAGAATATTACCTTCTTGCTGGCTGTCTCAGAAACTAATGGCTATTATTTGAAAAATCCCTGTTTGGCAGAAATAAAATCTTTCTTCACACACACACATCACATTTATGCCTTCAGTGAAAATGCTAGCAGGGACAGTGACATAACCTTCTAGTCAACACAAAGGTCTAAACATTGAGATTTCAAGTGATAAGCTTTCAGAAGTTCACTGAAGATGCTATTGGAAACGGTATCAACAACAATAATAGCAACAGCCCACCTAGGAGAATTAAATGGAAAAATGTTTTTTTCAAACATTATTTCCTCAAAATTAGAGGAATGGCTATGTATGAGAGAATGTCATCATAGTATATTCACGTTACATTATGATAAATGTTAAATAGTCAAAAATGTTTTTTCCTTCTAATAATAAGAAAAGAAAACCCAACTAAATATTAATATTTCAATTGACTTTAAATAGCCTCAGAATTTTCCATTTTATTCCATTAAGAACAGCTTTACTGCCTCCCCATAATCTCTGTTTATAAAAAGAAATTCATAGAGCTGGAATAGTGCAGAGCATGATATAGGTTCACCCTTCTCTCTCCAAAGTAGCTCAATGACCAAACAAATTATTCCTTTTCTCCTTTATGTCCAATAAAATAGTAAGGAACATTACATTAGTACATCTGACTTATTTCACTGAGTATGGAATAAAAGTGGTTTAGGCATCAAATATGATACTTATTACCTAAGTATATTGATTTTTTTTTCATTTAATCAAGGGCCCTGTGTTGCCCTTATAGAATATATGGATAGCTGCCAACTTTTTGACAGTAAAGTATTGAAAGATATTGAATTCCTTATTCATGATGGCTAGGTACCAAGTTAAAGAAATAAAATTGCAACTATAATCAATCTTATTTATTCCAGGTAGTTCATAACATTCTATTGTAGCAGATTAGATGTAGATCAATTAGCACCTTGACAGAGATAATCATAGTTTAAAATTAAGCCACATGTGAAAATTAATAGAGGTGGCTAGAAGGTGACATTTCCAAAATGAAGAATGAGTGACACTTTGCCAAAGATAATTTGAGAATAGTTTGGGATGAATTCAGAAGTTGTCTGTTGCAAGAATTAAAATGAAAATATATTGTCCACAAGTCAGTTGTGATACAACAGCAAGTTTAAACCAATCTTTATTGTAAAATTTTCAAGACAGATGAAAAAAGACCCAGCTGGAAGATATCTAGGCAAGAGATGAATTTATATATTAACTCTAGGAAGAGGAGTCTTATTTTTTCTGCTTCAGTTCACTCAGTGGTAAATAGAAAGCAATGTTAACGCCCTGATTTCCCATGACAGTGTATGTGGAGAAGGCTGAACTGAAAAGAAACTAAATGAGGCAGGAACTAGAACCATTCAGACATTTTCCATCAACAAGGTTTGTTTTGTTTTTGATGAAATATTCTAGTTATTAAAGTCTTTGGAAAGTATTTTCAGTCTTGGAGGATTATACCTAGCTTATTGTGTGTGCCTTATTCCTCCTACCATTATAACAAAAAAAGAAACAGAAAATAATATTTTCAAATCTAATACAAAATAAATTCCCTCATCTTTATGTGTCACTTCACATTTTAACAAACATTTTCCTCACAGCAACCCCTGAAGTAGACAATGTAAGTAATATAATATCTACTTTGTTGATGAGGAAACCAAGGTTCAGAAATACTGTCACCAGTTCTGAGACTTAAAAAAATATTTTCTTTTAGTTTACAACATTCAGTTTCACAAGCTTTTGAGTTCCAAATTTTCTACCCCTCCATCTCTTCCCCCCTCTCTATGTACACACACACATACACTTTTTAAATATTAATTTTCCATATTGAAAAAGTAGGTGGAAGCTAATCTGAAAGGGAAAGACTAGCAGCTGAAGAGCATAGGAAAGGTCTTTTGCCTAAGATGAAATTTGAACTAAGTCTCAAAGGGAGCCAGGGTAATGAAAAAAAGGGGGGATAAATGTACAGACGTGTAAGGTACAACATGTGAAGAATAACAGAAGACCCACAACACAGAAAAATTATTCAACAAGACAACTAGAATGAAAACCATGTCCTCAGATGTGTATGTATAAATACTCAAAATAAACAGGGTGATCTAAGGATGCTAATGTAAAGTAGAAATTATGATCTAATGGATATAATGTTGATAGTGGTGACACCAATTCTTGTTCAGTCATTTCAGTCATGTCTGACTTTTTGCAACCCCATTCGTGGTTTTCTTGGCAAAAATACTAGAGTGGTTTTTCCATTTCTTTCTCCAGCTCATTTTACAAATGAGGAAATGGAGGCAAACAGGGTTAAGTGATTTGCCCAGAGTTACACAGTTTGTAAGTGTCTGAGTCCTCAGGAATAATACTAGCGAATATTTATGTAGTGCTTTAAAGTTTGCAAATGCTTTACCTAAGTTATCTCATTTGATTCTCAAGGACTGTTATTATCCTCATTTTGCTTATGAGGAATTTGAGGATGTTAAGGGACTTGCTTAGGGTCACACAGTAAAATGTGAGTTAGGATTTAAATTCGTTTATCAGATTCCTAGTCTAGTATTACATTTACATTGCCCACATAGCCATCTATATCATTGAGAATTGGTTGGATATGCATGATTGGAAGATACCTCTGGATACACATACATATGTATATAGATATATATACTATACACACATATATACACATACATGTATATACATATTCATATATTTGTGTACATATTGCAATACTTAAATGGTTTCATTTTTCATGTTGTACTGATACAGGTGCCCCTCAAATGGTACAGATTATAATCTATCTAATGCTTTTCAGCCTGTTTGATCATACTCCAACTTGTCCAATCAATTTTTCACCTACTCTAAACTTTTGGTCTCTTCCTCTAAGTCACTTAATACACACTGGATGCCAGTGCATTCAGACTATCCACTTCTCAGATTGTACATTTCTGAGATAATAACCCTTACTCAATTCTTGTGTAAAAGATATTGTTAGTAATGTTTTTCAGTATACTTGTGCAGCTGCTTCCCCTCCTTTGCTTATCCTCACCACAGGTATCATAGATCTTTCCTTTGTCTTTTGGGTCAACAACAATCTTGATTCTTAGGTTTTGGCGTTCAGTGGTTTACATGTATATAGTATCATTGGGAAAATATTGGTGTGGAAAATTGACTTGCTTTGTCAGAGGTCAGTTTTGGATTACAGAAAATAAACTAAACAATTTCTTTAAAACAATATAGCCTATTCTCTTCCTCCTATTCAGTTCTATACTTAGGTGATTATTCTTCTATATTGCAATTTCTATGTCATCATATAGAAGTTAGAATACTCTGGTATTAGAGTTCAAATATGATGGTTCCACTTAAATTGATGATAGGTAGAGATCACTTTGGAAATGACAGATTTATTCCATTTTCATATATTTTTTCTTTCATGTTTCACCCCCAAATACTTGAGAAGATAGCACTTAATTGGGATTCATGTCTAGCCTTTTGCCAGCTTGTTTTTATCTCCATTGTTTGTTTGTTTGCTTTTGCCATTTTGTGACCAAATACAACTTTTAACCTTCCTTCATAATGTTTTTTCAGCCTATCTTTTAATTATTTTGGAAAATTCCTGAAATTACAGAAATATATTTATATTCCACCTAGAAAGTATATTGATAAAACAGGAAAAAAATTATAAAATCTCCTTCAAACCCTAGAAAATGAAACAAAACAAAAACAGGGAAAACTTTGTAAATATCAATCTCAGCATTATTGGATGAACAGAACAATGAAGCAAAATGTTATGATTTTTTAAAAAAAAGTCATAAGCAAATGATAAAGTCATGTAGAACCTAAAAATATAAAAATTATTTAAAACCTGGTATCCCTGATTGTTCATACACAAATTATAAACAGTGAACAAGAGAAAGGGCTTGTAGGTGAATCTGTATTGTTCCAGTAGTTGCTCTCCATAATCTATTTGCTTCTATCTTTGAGGAAGGCCTCACATTGATTAAATAATGGGTTAAACTATTTCTGGCAGCATATTCAAGTGTGGTACCCTACTTAACAATAGATCCTTCCATTAGATTGGCAATTACTATTTAAGCCCTAGACTCCTGGCAAATCTCATTGATTATGCTTCCTTGACTCCTGATTATATAACCAATTAAGTTATTTGGATTAATGAGTTCATGACAAGTAGTTTTAGCAGATAAACTCAGATCTCCCTAAGAGTTTTTCACCTCTGGAAGGGTAGATTCAATTCCATTGAATATGTTGTTGCTGTGAACCATGGGAAAATGATAGTGTAGCATTGCCAACCAATGTCACTTGATCAACTCTAGAGATGATCCCTCCAGGTCAGAGAGGAGGTATGTGGTTGAGATGATGCAGAAAAACTTACACTGTTGCTTCCTGGGAAGAGCTATTTTACTGGCTTAGGTCAGTGAAAAAAAAATTGGTTACTTCCTTTGAGGATACTCAAATATGATCACGGAGAACCATATAGTACATTGAACAATGAATTGAAAGATGACAGTTCATCCTTATTATTAATTTTATTAACAATAGTAATGGATCACTCAATTGAATTTGTTTATATATCCTGTAATACCTGGTCTTGAGCTCCTGAACTTTCTTATTTCCTTAATCTTACATCTTCTTTTTCCACTGGGAAATCCATACTGTCAGAGAGGGACCATAAAGTTCAGGGTGGCCGGGGACCTGCTGGAGGATGGAATATTGATAGCAGAGTTGTGTATGTCCTCTCTCAATTTGTTGATTATTATACCAAAGATTTTAAAGATGGAATTAATGGGTACAGTTAGAGTGATTATTTTCCCATTATGCATCTCTTCGATAGTTTCTCCTCCCTCCCCTGCCCCAATAATGTTTCCAACTTTCTTTCCATGCAAAACTAATGGCATGGTGAATTTGACATTTAATCCAATTTAAATTTCAGTTTTGTCCATGTCAAACAATCTTATGGGGATTTGTATTTTGTCAAGTTTTCAAGTCTTTGGTAACTATTGTATGAGGTGAGTGAAAGGATAAGGAAAAACAGATGGGAAATCTGAGGGCAAAATAAAAATAGCAAAAAAGGTGAGGGACCATGGATAGGCAGGAGGTAGAGTAGGAAAGATCAGAGATTGTGGTTATAAGAGTATGGGTGGGGATGGGAGAGAGCATGAACTGCAGCTGTTCCTGCTACCTTTATTGGTCTAGGCCCTTCATAATGTTTTGTAAATGAATTTATATTCTAATCTTATATTGTGTCTGTCTTTTATGACTCTCTGCTTGATAAGAACACAAAGTATTTGCTGGTAGAGATGATTTCTAAGGTCTCCTGGCCTCTTAATTATGGTGCCTTTTTATGTAAGTTAAATGTCAGTAAGAAATGATATAAAATTCACTGTCTTTATCTTTGTCTAGTCCCCATTTTTGGCATCAACAGTTTGAATAGATCATGTTGGAAATGTAGCAACTGTTTATATTGCCTTCTTTTCACCTTAACCTTTCTCTTAATTTAGTCCTGGTTTTGACCTTTCTCTAAATTCACAATCTGACTTGGAAATATAGCTGATTTGGAAATTCCTTTCCCTTTGATGGTAAGTTGTTTCATCTTTACCAGTCAATTTAATTTTTTTGGTACTGTCTTTGGGGGCTCACTATGGCCAGTGGCTTTTGACTCTTTTGTGGAAAAAAAATTGTGAGTATAGAGTAAAGCCTTTGTTCTTTTCCATTTCTTAATTCCAACTGACTTTTTCCAACATAATACAAATATTTGTATTATATACATATACTTGTTTTATCTCCTCTTGTGTTCACTTTACTGTTACTGAAGTTAATGCTCATCAAGGTAGCTGACTTGCTTTGAAGAAATTTGAGAAATATTCATAGAATTTCTTTATTTTCTAATCTTCTAAGCAAGTACATCCACATAATTTTCATTTGTTTTATTTTTATTTTTTCCTTATCTTTATTGTAAGAACTGTAAGCAACATGCCTGAGTGTTTTATCAATTCATGTTTCTTACTTTCCTTGGATTCATAATGAAACCAAAATCAACAACTTTATGTTATTACTATAGAATGTCATATAGGCAGTACTACACTATAATGTAGACTATCTAAACAGCAAATGGAAGTAGACAAAGGCATCCCATCACAAACACAACATGCTGAAATAATGATTAGGAATTACAGTTATCTGGACGTGTAATAGAACAAGCTGTTGACTAAAAACAATATAACATCTTTGCTTTAATTTGTGATGATTTTATTAATAAAAATGTAGAGAAAGCTACCGTGGCCTACTTATAGTTCATCTCTGACTTTCACACAGATTTAGATTCAACATATGGGTATTTTGAATGATTATTAATGTCTTATCTGACTCAAGCCCTTATACCAATTTGAAATTAAAGATTCCCAGATAAAACAGAGCTCTTAATAACTAACTTACTAAAATGAAAACTGATGACTTAGAGACCATGCACTGAAATAACAATATATGCAATTCAAAAAAAAATTGAAAGATAAAGCAACAGAAAACATTTAACCACCTATCTTTGAGTAAAAAAGAAGCTGGTTTCTGACCATTAACAACCATAATATATTTAGGTAAGCATCAATTTCATCCTAAATTTTGTGATACTATGAATAAGCTTAATGAGAGCTTTAAGTATGTTAAATTTTCAGGAAATAGATTTAAAAAGAGGCAAAGAAAGGATAGATAAATTCAGTGGCTTAAATTTTACCAAGTCAACTTGAAAGAAATAGGAAATAACAAAATGGTAATGATGATGTTGATAATAGCAATTAACATTTACATAGCACTCACTCTGTTCCAGGCACTGTGCTAAGGCCTTTACAATTATTATCTTATATGATCCTCACCCTAGTAGGTAAGTGCTGTTATTCTTCCCATTCTACAGATGAAGAAACTGAGGCAGAGGTTAAGTGACTTACTCAAGGTCACAAAGCTGCTAAGTGTTTGAATTCAGGTCTTCTGACTCCAGATCTCATGATCTATCCACCAGACCACCTAGGTGACTCTATAAAAATTAATTTTTTAATTAATTAAATTAAATTTGTCAAGTTTCCAAGCCTTTGGTAACTGCTTGTGTGAGGTGAGTGAAGAGATAAGGAAAAACAGATGGGAAATCTGAAGGCAAAATAAAAATAGCAAAAAAGGTGAGTGACCATAGAAATAGAAATAATTCTAATGAAAATAAAAGATGAAGCATTCCATATAGACTGATGAAGTTGTACAGAAAAAGAATTGAACAAGTCTGATTTCAATAAAACTTGCACAAAATATGAAAGCAAGAGTAAATAATGGAGAATATTTGGTATGGAAATAGTATGCTTATTTTCAGAAACACTCAAGGTTAGATTGAACTGAGGTCAACAATGAATATTAAGAACAGCAAAAAGACTATTATTTTATATTGTTTTGGGCAAGAAGACTTACATGAATGCAACTTTAAAACACTTTGAAAGAAATGAAGTAGACAAAGGATATAGAATCATTAATTCTTCATGACTGTGTCGTGGTGATATAATTAAAGTGGTAATAGTACATTTGATTAATTTACAGATTTAGTACTACAATAATAAAACTATTAGGGATTTATTTAATAGAACTAGACAAAACTGAATTGAGTCCTCTATTACTCCCTTTCTCCTGATTTTTTGTATGCTTCTTATGACCATGATGAAGTCTCATCTATCCTTATATCTGACATATTCATCTTGTCATCATATATTTTCCCTTACTTTCACTGCTAAATTGCATATCCAATCAGTTTTGTCGATTCTAGTTTTACAGTATCTCTTTGAAATATTCATTTGTTCATACTCACAGATTCATTGCTTTAATTCAGGCCCTTATTATTTCCCATTTGGATTATCATAATAGTTTCCTAATTTCTCTCTCTGTTTTCCAGTTTCTCTCCATTTAATTTGAACTGAAAATTCACACAGTTACACATGCCCTCCATGACTTTAAAACATTTAATAGTTCTTAATTTCCATTAAGATAAAAATAAAAACTTTCAACCTGACATTTAAGGCCCTCAATAAATGTGTTTCTAACTTACTTTTCTAGCACATTTCACTTTATTCTCTCTTACATATGCATTGTTTCAGCAAAAATTTACTGCTACTTGTTTGCCAAGGTTAGCATTACATATTATTCCTCTTTGTATTTGTGAAGCCCATTCCACATGAGTGGAAGGAAATTGCTATTCATTCTTTTTTTAAATTTATTTTTAGTTTTCAATATTCATTTCCCAAAGATTTTGAATTACAGATTTTCTTCCTGTGTCTCCCCTACCCCCACCTGAAGATGGCAAGTATACTGAACACCCCTTTCCCCAATCTGCCCTATCTTATGTCCCTTGCAACCCCCCCCCTTACTTTCTTGTAGGGTAAGATGCTTAGGAGATTAGAAAGTAAAAAAAAAATCTATGAATATTTCTCAAATTCCTTCAAACCCAGTCAGCTACCTTGATGAGCATTAACTTCAGTAACAGTAAAGTGAACACAAGAGAAGATAAAACAAGTATATGTATATAATACAAATCTTTGCCATCTCTGTTGCCCCAGGGGCAGGGGCTAACCGTCCTCTTCTCTCACCCAGGAACCACAGGGCTCTTACCAGACTGCGCTCCACACCCAGCCTGGTGTGATAGACCCTTTCTATTGGCCTTCCAAGATGCCTTCAGTGGGAGATTTGTTTCTCTCTGTCACTTTGTGACTTCGATAGCACTAAAATTTGTTCAGAGTTATATTTTACAGGTTTGGAGGTGGTTGGGGTGGAAGCCCAAGGAAGTTCCTGCTTTTACTGCTATTCATTCTTGAAAGTAATGTATTGGTTACATCTGATCTCTGAAGTTTTACTTGATTCTTCTAACCCAGAAAGTGTTAATAACCTTGATGGGTCCCTTATGAAATTATTTGCTTATTTATTTGTATGAATATTGTATCTAACCCAATAGAATGTAAGTTCCTTGAGGACAGGGCCAAAACTTCTTTTTGTCTTTTTGTCCTTAGTACCTAGCCTATTACTGTACAGATAGTATAAACTTAATGTTTCTTGAATTGAAAAAGTAATTGCTAAATGCCAGTAAGACCTCATGAAGGAAATATCAATCCAGAATAACCTCATTTCCTTTGTAAAATAAGGTAACTAGGTTGCTAAGTTAGGAGAATGACATAGACATAGTATTTCATGGTGTAGGAATGATGACTAGATGGCAATACAATTAATTAGATTTGGAATTGGTTGACTGGATGCAAAGATTTATAAATGCCTACTTGGAAAGAATCCTCCTTTCCTAGTGATTTATCCTTGGCTCTGAATTGTTCATCATATTTTTTCTTGGATGGAGGCTTTGATGCCTTATTTCTCAAATTTGCAGAAGACACAAAGCTGAGAAAGTTAAGTAAAACGTTAAATGACATAATCAGCCTCAAAAAGTTTCCAGTCACTAAGAATGACTGGCCCAATGTAATAAGATTCATTTAAATAAGAAGGAGAGTCAAATTTTTCACATAGGTTCAAAAAGATTTATTTCAGGAAAACAATGATGAAAATGTGACTAGAAAAGAGTTCATCTCTTAGATGTGTGCACATTTTAGTGCACTGTAAGCTAAAATTGAGTGATAAGGCAGCCCCCCTCCCCAGTAAGCGAATCCTGCATTAATGAATGATTCATGAATAATATGAGATAGGTGATTATTCTGCCATTTTCTCCCCTAGTCAGACCACAGTTGGAGTATGATATTCAGTTCTGAATAACATATTTAATAAACAATTTCAAACTTAAGTGTATATAGGGAGGATGATGATATTAAGTGACACATACATATTTGTTAAAGGAATTAGGGATGTTAGTGTGGAGAAGTAAATATATAGCAGGGGCATGACATCTGTCTCTGAGTATTTACAGGATTGTCATATAAAAGATAGATTAGATTTGTTTTACTTGTTTCCATAGAGCAGAACTAGGAATAATTGGTGGTAGTCTCAGGGAGTCTGACTTCAGTTCTACGTAAGGCAAAAAATAATCCTAATGGTTGAAGCTAATCTGAAGTGAAACATGTTGACTTGGAAGGTAAAAGTTTCCCCTTCTTTTGAGCTTTATAAACAAAGGTTTGACTTATCAGTAATAATACAGAAAAAATTCTTATTCAGATATGTATTGAACTGTATCTCCTTTGAGTTACTTTCTCACTCTGAGATTCTATGATTTGCTCAGTTACATATTGAGTAAAAGGCAGGGCATAAAATAGGTCTTCTGAGCTTAATATAGTGATTTCTTTGCTACATCATGCTAAATAAAAAATGGTTATAATTTTACTTACTTTTTCACACCTTAAAAGAAGGATTCTTGAACTCAAGAACATAAGGCAGGTAGATGAAATGATAGCTGAAGAAATGAAATATTTCTTGATTACAGGGCATTTTAAAAATGTTTATGAGATGTTTAGAAATGTAATGATATTACATTTGGATGCCTTTGGTTATTTGACTCCACTGTCTGCTTTTAATTTTTTTCTTTATTTTTGTCCTGTGTTTTTGTTTGTTTAGAGATTTTCTTATGTGGTTTCCTGGGACAACTACAAAGTTTTTTTTTCTTTTTAATTTTAAAAATTGATTTCACTTTTATTCATGGTAATAGTACCAACAGTCAATGTGAATATGTGAGAGAGCTCTTATCCTTTTGATTGCTCAGGAGAATGTGTTTGTTTATCAAGTTAAAAAATTGCAATAATACAGCAACACAATAGCAATGTATTTGAAGATCAAGGAAAAATAATGAAAGATGAAATTCATTTCAACAAATATTTATTAAGCACCTAGAGATGAAAAAGAAAACCTCTTCTATACCTGGGAGGATACAAGCATAAGAATTAAACAATCCATGTCCTTAAGAAGTATTGTGGCTTTGTGTAGTTAAAATGGCTTTTCAAAGATACTGGAATTCGGATGCTGAGAAAGGTGAAAAGGAAGGATGACAAATCATAAAGTTACTTTGTACAATTTTATCTTTTCATCTATCTATCTATCTATCTATCTATCTATCTATCTATCTATCTATCTATCTATCTATCTATCTGTTTATCTATCTATTGTACAATTTATATTGCAATACTGTTCACCTTGGGGGAAAAAAGATTGAAAGCAGTGTACAAAATTGAACACATTATAAAACAGAAAAAATGAAACCAATAAAGGAGCACAGAATTTAGCACATAGTAGCCTTAATAAATTCTGTTTTATTGATTGGCTTTTTGATAAAGAGAGGAAAATGTACAAGCAGACAAGATGAAGGAAAACAAACATTCAAGAATTTACTCTATGTTTACTCATAGTCCAAGAGAAGATTATAGTAGAAGAGATTAGAAAATGTTTTTTAATATACAAGTAACAACCTTAAGAACATAATTTACATAGAATTAAAATGATAAGCTTAAATAAAATCTATTATGATTTAGTTGAACTAAAAAAGTAAAGGTAGCAATCATGATTTTCCATAAGTAAATATAATAAAGATAAAAATTGGGACAGATTACATTATATTAAAAATACAATATATAGGAAATCACTATGTGTACTTAATATACAGACCAAATAGTATGAAATCTAAATACTTAAATGAAAAGTTAATCCAAATGGAGGGAGAGATGGCTAGTAAAATTGCAATAGTGGGGACTTTAATGCATTTCTTTCAGCCCTAGGTAAATTTGACCAAAAGTTAGTTAAAAAAGAAAGAAGTTAAGCATCTAAATCAAATTTAGCAAAATAAGATATGATAGATCTGTAACAATTACTGTATGGGAATAGAAAGCAATTTTTATACTTTTTGTTGTATGTGACCCCTTTATAAAAATTGACCTTTTGTTTGGGCATAAAGACCTCTCCATATATATATAGAAATGCAGAAATGCTAAACACATCATTTACTGATTACACTACAATAAAAATTATATCCAAAAGAATTGTAAAAGAAAGAATTAAGATAATAGAATACTAAATGACATAATCCTAAAGAAGTGGTCTGGTGAAGTAACAAATTATAGAAATGATAGAAAATTTCATTGTTCAAAATGATGACATAACACACCAAAATTTATGGGATGCAGCTAAAGCAGTTTTTAGATTTCTATTTCTCTAAAAACTTCAATCAACAAATAAAGAGTAAGAACAAACCAATGAATTGGTCATGCAACAAGAACAGTGAAAATGGACAACAAATGAAAAATTTCTACTAAGCAAGAAAGTATAGATTCAAAAAATTAAAGAAGAGATTAGCAAAATTTATGGCAAAATATTATTTGATTAATAAATAAAATTAGGAACCATCTTAAAAATGAAGCTAATAAAATAGATAGCTAATCTTTTTTGAGAGAGGAAAATAAAATTAATATAAAAAATGAAAAAATGAAGTTGTATAATGAGTAGAAGTGAAATAAAGGAAATTTTCAGAAACTATTACCTCAATTATGTGCTAAATAGTTATAAAGAGGAAATTAGGAAGTATGTAAGTATAAAACTTGCACATTAAAAGTATGCATTTCAATAACTCAATGTGTAAGAGCATGAATTGAGTCAATAAGACCATAGTTCAGTTTCTACCTCAGACACTTAATAGCTATGTGACAACCTTTCTCAGTCTCAGTTTGCTCATCCTTAAAATAGGCAAAGCACTAATTTAATAGGATTATTTTGAGGATAAATTGAGGTTGCATAAGTACAGTACTTAGTAAAGCTTAAAGGTAAAACTTTAATACTTTTAAAATAAAATAATAACACAAAAATGAACTTCCAAATGTAAAAACAACAACCAAAAAAACCCCACTAAGATAAAATGCATTTACAAGTGAATTATGTAAAATAACAGAAATAATGAAACAGTCAATTCCAATATTACATAGATTTTTTGCAATAACAAAAAAGATGCACCTCTAATTTCTTTCTATGGTACAAGTATGGTTTTTGACATCGATAGAGCAGAGAAAGAAAGCTACTTGCCAATATCCTTAATAAAGTCTGAAAAAATTTAAACAGAATATTAACAAATAGTATACAGCAATAAGTTAGAAAAATTATGTGACCTGATTGGGCTTGTACCAGGAATATAAGGTTGGCACAACATAGAGGGAGGATATAAATATAAAAAATGATGCTAATAATATGCTAAAAATTATAAGATCAACATTATTAATCCAATAAAAGTTAAAAGCTTTTTTGATGAACCCAACACCCATTTCCATGATATCTATAGAAAGCATAGGAATACATTTCTTTAATATAGTAAACAATATGAAAATATTAACATTATTTGTATTGGAGAAAATTTTGGACCCCTTTCAATAATATCCAGGGTAAATAAGGATGCCTATCATCTTCATTACTATGAGAAAAATAGGTAGAAATTCTAATTTTAAGAGTAAGTTAAAATGAGAAATAAAGGGAATGAGCATAGGCAAGGAAGAAAGAAAATCATTGGTTTTTGTAGATGAGGTTATGTTTTATTTTGTAGAAGCAAAGAATCTACCTAAAAATTAAATAAAACTAAATGCAGCCCACTTTCAGGATTAAAAAAAATTCTCATAAATCATCAGCATTTATATGTGTAATAAACAAAGCCCTCTAAGAAGAATTAGAAGGTAAAGCTACTTTTAAAGAAAACTACTGAAACTATGGAACATTTGGGAGTGTATCTATCAAGATGTCCCCAGAAACTATATAAATCTGACTATAAAATATTATTTACAGACATAAAATAAACCATTGCATAAACATTAATTGTACATAGGTAAGATGAGTCAATATAATAAAAATGATTATTTTACCTAAATTAATGTATTATACAGGGCTGTATCAATCCAATTATCAAAGGAATATTTTGTAGAACTAGAAAAATTATAAGGAAATTCATATGGATGAATAATAAAAGGTCTAGAATCTTAAGGATATTAATTGCAAAAGGATAGAAGGAAAGAGCTCAATCAATACCAGATCTCAAGTTGTCCTATAAAGGAATAATCATTAAATCATCTGGTGCTAGTTAAACATTAAAATGGAGAGTAAAGGGGAAAAACATAAGTAGCAAATACACATATTAGAATAGTGTTCAGTAAATCCAAGGACATTGGTTTCTGGGAGTGTTAAGGAGATGTAGGCAGCAGTTTAGCAGACATTAGGTTTAGACCAATACTTTGTATCATATTCCAAGATGAGCTCCAAATGCATATGTGACTTAAATTTAAAAGGTCCTATTATGAATAAATTAGAGAAGCAAAGAAGAAATTACCTTAAATTTATAGTCAGGGAAAAAATTTATAGCCAAAGTATAGAAGAGATCACACAAAATAATATGGACAATTCTCAAAAGTTTTTGTACAAACAAATTTAATATAGTGACAAATAGAAGAGAAACAAGTAACTGCAAAAAAAATCTTTAGAATAAAGTATTTTGATAAATGTCTCATGTTCAAGATATGTAAAGAATTGGTTCAAAGTTGTCTTTACAGATAATTGGTAAAAAAGTGCAAACAGCAGTTTTTAAAAGAAGAAATATAACCTACTGACAACCTCACAAAAATGTATATTACTAATAATTAGAGATGTACAAAGTAAAGCAATTTTAAGGTTCCACTTCAAGCCATAAGACTGACAGAAGAAATTGACAAAAATTGGAATAGGTGAGGGAAAACAGATAACCTAGCTCACAGTTGGTGGAGCTGTGAATTTGTCCACCCTTTTGGGAAAGCAATTTGGAATTATACCCCCAATGTTACTTTGATCCACCTTTACAATTACTAGATTTTTATAACAGAGAGATGAAAGAAAGAGAAATTGAACCTATATGTTCAAAATTTTTTATAATATCTCTTTGAATAGTGAATAAATATTGGAAAGCAAAGGGTTTTTCTTTTGAGGAATACCTAAAGAAATTATGATACATGCATACAGTGGAATATTGGTATTCCATAAGAAATGACAAAATGTAGTTTCAGAAGAAACTGAAAAGATCTTTATGAACTAATGAAGAGTGAAATGAACAGAACTAGGAGAAAGAAATATACAATAAAACATTATGGAAGAAAAATGACTTTGAAAGATAACTGAAAAATGCAGTGATACACCATTTTTCTAGGTGATTGATGACTAAACATGCCACTGATGTAATAAATTTACAACATAAAGAAATACATTTTTGATCATGACCAATGTAAGAATTTGTTTTGTTAGACTATATGATTAGGATAATTTAGTTTTAAATTTATCAATATTATCATGTTTCTCCTCCTCTTCCTCCTCCTCATGATCATTATTTTGTCCAATTACAAGGGATTTTTGGAGGGACAGATTAATATACACTAAAACAAATAAATAAAGTTATTTTTAAACATTAAATAACACACATATATCTATATCTATTTAAAACTTTTTCTGATATGGTGTCCATAGATTTTATCAGGTGGTCATAGGCATTCATGCCACACACACACACACACACACACACACACACACAAGATAATGAAGTTCTGTTCTAGTTTCTCCATCCTTCTAATCCATTGTATTGCTGCCAAAAATAATTTTCATAATGCAGTTCTTTATTCATGCTATCCTCTGCTCATAAATTGGCCACAGAATTAATTAAAAGTCCTCAAGTAGTTTTAATTTGGAGGTCTCCATGATTTCTCTTCAAACTACCATTTCAGGCACATTTCACACCCATTCCTTTCCTATTCAATGTTTATTGATTTCATCTGTTTCTCTTACCTCTATTCAATCACATAAGCTACTCTATGGAATGTATCCCTCCACAGTTCTCTCTGAATCCTCACTTTCTTCAGTACTCTGGTTAGATAACATGTGATACATCCATCTAAAGACTGCTTCTTCCCACTCCAATTTTACCATACAGCTTCTGTACACTTTTGCTTTGTCATTATATTCTACCTTGCATTTTGGTCTTTAGTATAAATTTTAAAAAATGATTATGAAATGAGAGATATCACTGTAGGCTATAGTATAGAAAGGTTCCAGGAAGGAAGAGGGACACTATGGATATTCAAGGATCAGTAGAATTCAAATAGGTGAGGGAAAGAAGAATAGTTCTAGGTAGAAAAATGAAGGCATAGAAGCATGAAGGTGGTATATAGAAGGAGGAATTAAAGTCACCTTAAAAATGTTGTGAACAATTGTACTATAAGTCTTGAAACAGTGGTTCTTAATATTTTCTTGTGCTATGATTCTCTTTGTCAGCCAGGTAAAGCCAATGGACCCCCTTCTCAGAATAATGTTTTTAAATGCATGAAACTAAATATACAAGTCAATAAGCATTTTTATATAATTTATTTATTTTCAATTTTCAACATTTAATTTCACAAGATTCTGAATTCCAAATTTTCTCCCCATTTCTCCCCTTCCCCACCCTAGGACAGTGTGTACCCCAACCATCCCTTTCCCCTATGTGTCCTCCCTTCTATCACATCCCTTCTCCCATCCACCTCCCCTCTCTTTTCCTGTAGGGCAAGATAATTTCTATAGCACATTGCCTCTGCATCTTATTTCCCAGTTGCATGCAAAAACAATTTTTAACATTCACTTTTAGAGCTTTGAGTTCCACATTCTCTCTCTTCTTCCCTCCCCACCCACCCTCATTGAGAAAGCAAGCAATTTGATATAGGTCATACATGTGTAGCCATACAAAACACTTTTGTAACTGTCATGTTAAAGACAAACCACATTTCCTTCTATTCTTTCCTGCCCTCCATTTATTCCATTCTCTCCCTTCACTTGTCCCCCCACAAAAGTGTTTGCTTCTGATTACCCTTTCCCCCAATCTGCCATCCCTTCTATTATCCCCCCTCTCTTATTCCATTTCCCCCTGCTTTCCTGCAGGGTAAGATAGATTTCCATACCCATTTGAGTGTGTGTTATTCCCTCCCTAAGTCAAATATGCTGAGAGTAAGACTTACTTATACCCTCTCACTTTCCCCCTCTTCTCCTCCATTGTAAAAGCTCTTTCTTGACTCTTTTATGTGAGATGACTTATTACATTCTACCTCTCCCCTTCTCTTTCTGCCAGAACATTCCTCTCAATGCTTAATTTTATTTTTTTAGGTATCATCCCATCATATTCAGCTCATCCTCTGTCTATACATACATACAATCACACACATGTATATATACACATATATATGCATACACACATCCATCCACACTTATATACACACACACATATGCACATGCATGTGTGCATATATGCACACGATATATATGCACATACATACATATATTCATACATTCCATCTAACTATTCTAATGCTGAGAAAGGTCTCCTGAGTTACAAATATCATCTTTCCATCCTACATTCCATGTAGGAAGGTAAACAGTTCAACTTTAATAAGTCCCTTTTGGCTTATCTTTTCTGTTTACCTTTTCATGTTTCTTTTGATTCCTGTATTTGATAGTCAATTTTTTTATTCATCTCTGGTCTTTTCAACAAGAATGTTTGGAAGTCCTCTATTTCTTTAAAATTCCATTTTTTTCCCCTGAATTACTCAGTTTTGCTGAGTAGGTGATTCTTGATTTTAATCCTACCTCTTTTGACCTCCAGAATATCATATTCTAAGCCTCCAATCCCTTTGTGTAGAAGCTGCTAAATCTTGTGCTATCCTGATTGTTTTCCCACAATACTTGAATTATTTCTTTCTGGCTGCTTGTAATATTTTCTCCTTGACCTGGGAACTTTGCAATTTGGCTACAATATTCCTAGGAGTTCTTGTTTTGGGAGGTGATTGGTGGATTACTTCCATTTCTATTTTACCCTCTGGTTCTAGAATATCAGGGCAGTTTTCCTTGATAATTTCTTGAAAGATGATGTCTAGGCTGTTTTTTTTCTTATCATGGTTTTCAGATAGACCAATAATTTTAAAATTATTTCTCTTGAAACTATTCCAAGTCAGTTCATTTTCCAATGAGATATTTCACATTGTCTTCTATTTTTTTTCATTCTTTTGGTTTTGTTTTATAATTTCTTGATTTCTTATAAAGTCATTAGCTTCTATTTGCTCTGTTCTAATTTTTAAGGTATTATTTTCTTCAGTGAATTTTTGTACCTCCTTTTCCATGTGATCAATTTTGCTTTTTAAGGCATTCTTCTCCTCATTGGCCATTTGGACCTCTTTTGCCATTTGGGTTAGTTTATTTTTAATGATGTTATTTTCTTCAGCATTTTGGGGGGGGCTCCTTTAGCAAGCTGTTGACTCATTTTTCATGATTTTCTTGCATCACTCATTTTTCTTCCTAAGTTTTCCTCTACTTTGCTTACTTGATTTTCTTTTTTTCTTTTTCGTTTTAATTTTTATTAGCATTTTGAAAACTAGCATAAATACAACAGAAAGAAGACACACTGACACATATATACCCAGCACAACTAGCTCTTGTTCTTGCATCTTTAAGATGAGTTATAGATTAGACAGTAAGAGACTCATTCAGGAAAAATGACACAAGCAAAGTTGAACTCCCTAGAATCAGTGTTCTCTACAGAAGAGTGCCATGACAGGTCTTTGACATGTTTAAGATCAACTGCAGCCTTATCATACTCAAAAAGGAACCAACCACAAAAACAGCATGGAAAAGTTAAGCAATTCTTTGGGGTTGAATACCAAAGAGAGGGAAAGTCTTTTATAGAAAGAAATACAGGCTCCTTCCATTAAACAAGCTCAAAAGGCAACAGTTGCAATGATTTGTCAAGAATGAAAAGCCAACAACAGTATATTCATAATGCCACACCAAGCATTATGGTGAGTTATGTTATTCTAGCACGTAACACAGAAGTCTAAACTAACTTGAAGAGAATGAAAAATTGTCTGAGCTAAGTAGAGTTATGATTACCAAAGCAAATCCTTTCCTAGAGGCGTCCAATTATTAGTGCTCCCAACATGTATAAGCATGTACAAATGTATTACTTAGTATATGAATTTATGCAGGGTGTCTTTGAAGCAGTGTTTTCACCCTAAAAGGTCACTTTGTCTATCTTCAGTGGTTTTTGTTCTTGAAGGTTATAGCCTTTCCCAGAGTCTGTGCAAATGCATCATCAATGTATAAGAACCTTTTGGGGGGCAGGGTGGGGCTTGGGGTGGGAGGGGGCAAGGTACAGAACTGCTACCACATCAAGTTGCAGCAAAGCCCATCTAAACCCTTTATTTTTACCTAACAAGTCTAAGACCTAATAAACAAAGAAGCTGAAGCATCACTAAGACTATACCACCAGTCCTGTTTACTCATATTTGGTCATTAGTAGAATTCTATTCCCTTCTCAGAAGTCCATCATGATGAATGGTGCATACTTGGGAGTATGTGGTTACATTTATCCATAGACTCTTATAGTGAATGTCTTCAAGGCTTTTGTAACACAGTCCTCTGTATCTATGTCTTTTCCCATTTGAGAGTATAGCTAAAAATCATTGTTCTAGTATCCTTTTGAAAAGGAAATGTTTTATAAGGACTATTCATAACTGATTAACTAAGTCCATTTCAATCTATTCTCAATTTAAATTCAGAAAATTCCCTTTCTAATTTTAAATCAAATGTTAACTACCCCCAAATGTTCAAAGCACTTTTTTTAGGCTTTATAATTTAACACTTTGCTAGGGCTATTCTATTTCTATTTTTTTAATCCCTTAAAAGATTTTTAGGTAGCAAAAAATTTGGAGTTAAAAAAAATATTTACATCCATTTATGGGAAAAAAGAAGTGGGTAATTCTGACAAAAAATTCTTTATATGTAGGAACCATATTTAATCAAATCAGCAGTCATAATTAGAAATAAAAAGGAATTTACAAAAATGCATAAAGCTACAACTAGTCAATACTGGCTTCTCCACATCTAAATATAAAATAGATCAAGGCAAAACACAAGTTGAATACTGGCATCATAAAGCCCCAATTAAGCATTTTGCTTTTGCTATTCATTTAGGATATTTTCCTCCTTATACCACCCCTTTCTCTTCCCAAAACAAAATAGATAGTTTTGGATTCCTGTGTAAAACAGATAGTTGTAAGATTAGTATGTTATAATTAACTTACTTTAAAAATGGCCTTTGACAGGTTTGTTGTTTCTTTTTTTTTAAGTGAAGGCTAGCAATTACTGAAAACATTAGTAAGAACTAGTGGGGGCACAAAGTGTCATTTTCAAACATCAACGTGTGATACTGATTTAACAATTATACTCCATCAGAACTTACTATCCCCATAAATAAATAGTGCTTTCAATTATAAAAAAAATAAAGGGACGACATAGGCATATAGATATATTAGCAGCTTAAAAGATGTATATTTATAGCTTCAACATACTCCTCATTTAGAAGATGTCTTTGAAAAGATTACTATGTTGAATTTAAGCACATCCTCAGGAACTGGATATGGAAGTTCTCCAGAATAACAGTATTTCTGGATATTCTTAAGAGGAAAAACATAAAAGAGGAAATAGCCCAAATTGCGCAACACAATTCTACATGATTGCTCCAACTGGATTTTTCTCTCCATCAGAAAAACAAGTCTTGGAGTGATGAATCACTTAGATGAAAGCTCATCTATGGGAATAAAAGGAGAGCCCGAGTCAGAAGGTGACACAGGAGAGTCTGTGGTAGTGCTGACTTTAGCAGGTGAGTTACAAGAAGATCCAGCGCTGCTGCTGTTTCCATCAAGGGCATCTGAAGACACACACATGTCAGGAATTGATGGAACATCAGGAGAAAGCAGACTGCTACTGGTGCCTGGAAAGAATCTCTTTGGTTGATCTTCATTTTCCATATCGCCTTTTCTCTTTATGGGTCCCATCACACTCGGTCTGATACAGTTGATGGGACTCTGACTCCTCCTGGTACCAAATCGTCTAGTCGGGCTAGGAACAGGGCTAGGAGGCATTCCATTGCTGGCAACAAAGGTTTGTAATGAAGGCGAATAGCACTGCTTTCCAATTCCCCTAGTGGGTGAAGGGGCTGGAGATACTGGAATAAAATCAACACGCCTTGGGGATGGTGACTTCTCTCCATCGCTATCGTTCAAAGTTAGAGTTTCTTCCCATGTTTGGCTTATCTGCATTGCAGTTTGAACTTCCCGTTCATGCACAGTTTCTCTGTTTATCATATCCATCCCTTCTTCCTGTTTGATCTGATGAATCCGGCTACTAGGGATTCGAAGAGGGGAGGATGGTGGCAACAGGTTGTGCCGGTTTAAAAATGTAGTACTGTTCCCTCTGGTTCTTAACATATCAACCTGGAATATCTGTGAATTGTCACTGAGCCCATGGATGAACGGCGCGCTGTTGGACCTCCGCAGGCCGCCCCCGTCAGTGCCTGGCGGCAGCTCCAGGTCCAGCTCCATCTTCTCCTGAGCCATGGCGGGGGCCAGGGGGCGGGCCTCAGCTCTGGGCTCCCATTCACCTCAGGACGCAAGGGCAATGGGAGCCAGGGGCGGGGACCAGGAGTGGGGAGTGATGGGGATTGGAGGAGGCGGAAGCAACTCTAGAGGGCGGGGCGGCTCATGCTGCGGCCAAACAGGGTCGGCCGTGGGCGTGGGCCTGATTCAAGGCTTCGAGGCCCACCCAGCAGCAGAGAGCTCGGCGAGGGGCCTGCACTGTGGTCCGGGAGCAACCACAAGCTGTCTTTTCTGAGCTGGAACTGTGAGGAGGGTTAGCTTTCCACAGCCGCCTCCAGCTCCATCATGCCAGCATTCCTCCTCGCCCCAGGACCCCCCTCCATGACAGCCACACAGATCAGTCATGTGATTCCCTGCTGCCTGTAGGCCCACCCTGGGGGTGGGGCTTAACCACCCTCCTCTGTCACACAGGTGAGAGCTTTCTCACTGAACTTGGAAGCTATCTTTGGCATTTGTGGATTGAGGAACCTGGAAACCCTGTAGCTGCCTGGGATTCAGTGCCCTGAGGCCTCTTCAGTCCTGCCTGTGCCAGCGCGGCCCACGCTGGGCTATGCTCTCCTCTGGAACTGGTGCAATAGACTCTTCCTGTTGGCCTTCCAGGTTGTCTTGGGCTGGAAATCTGTTTCATGCTGTCATTTTGTGATTTTTGCTGCTGTAGAATTTGTTTAGAGTCGTCTTTTACAGTTATTTTGATGGGTTTGGGGGGAGAGCTCAAGCAGGTTTCCCCTCCCCACTACCTTTCTTTCTGCTTGTATTTGCATTCACAGTGCCTAGCATAGTGTCTAGCACATAGTAAATGCTTAATAAATGCTAGTAGGTTCAACCTGAACGTTCATAACCAAGCCTCTGACAGTCCTTACAACCCTCAAGAAGCATTTAAGTGATTACTATGTATAAAAGGCAGTGTACTAGATATCAGAAATATAAATGCAACCAAAAAAAGGATAATGCATGAAATCACAAACAAATCCAATTATATTAAAATGTAGTCTGTAGAAAGGAAAACTAATTTTGTGAGATCTAGTGGTGGGTGTAGTATATACAGCAATTATGAAGAAGCATAAATGACATTTCTAGATATTTGCAATAACTTTAACATGATATGAAAGTATCTGCCTTAGGCAACAAAGTCATAATAGGTAGTGCTAATACTTTGGTGATTTATTGCCTGCATTCACAAGTTTGTAATTGGGGGAAATGCTAAATTTCAATTAGAAGCTGATGAAAGAAGAGATTTTTTTTTTTTTTTGCCAACCAAATTCACAGGTCCTTGAAATCTATCCATGCATGCTTTCAGGTATTCATGAATGCTAGCTTAAGAATCGCTGCTCTCCATGTTCCTAACATGCCTATAAAAAGAACTAAAGTTGCTGATTGTCCTGGTTGAGAGGTAAGATTAAGGGAAATCTGTGTTCAGAAAGAACTCTAATTAATGAAAGGACACATGTTTTTGTCTAAGTTTCTCTCTCTCTCTCTCTCTCTCTCTCTCTCTCTCTCTCTCTCTCTCT
>NW_027187391.1:2009684-2075987 GCF_028583685.1 Petaurus breviceps papuanus
TCTCTCTCTCTCTCTCTCTCTCTCTCTCTCTCTCTCTCTCTCTCTCTCTCTCTCTCTCTCATTAGTAACAGCATCTCCATGTGATGTTAGGAATCCTTAGCATTATTTCCAATTTTCTCTATTTGTACAATGAGATGGACTTCTGCTCTGTTACCACATAGCCAGGTAGGAGCAGGAGCACAGTTACTCTTTTTTCACTTGTAAAGTTATAGAAAACTTTATAGACAGACCATGGTACAAATGATTAGTTCTTTTGGGGGAAATTCCAACTACTACTAATTCTGGGCTAGTCTAGCTACTACAAACAAAAAATAACAGACTTAGTCATGTATATTAGTATCAATTCCAGGTCCTAAAAGATTTTTTCCCCAATAACCCAGTGTAGGGACTGGGGATTTCATAACCATTTTGTTAACGTAGAAATGATTGTTCTGGATGATGGTGGTCATAGAAGAGGAAGAAAAGGAGAAAAAAAAACACTACTAGGGTGAGAGTCAATGTTCTTTAAAAATAACCAGCCTCAGATTCAGGTAAATGTGATTCCTGTACTGCCTCTGACACATACTATCTGTATGACATTGAACACACGACAACTTTTTGGTTCTCTGGGTAAATCTCAAGTAAATACACAACAATTGGAGATCTGCATTGAGGCAGTTTCCTCCCTAGGAGTTCCTTATATCAATGAAATCAAAGGTTTTGTCCAATAATAATAATAATAATAAATGACTTGTAGAGCACTTCAAAAACTGTTTTCAAACACTTTTACATCTGTTAGCTCATTTCTTCCTTGCAACATACCCCCTGGGTTAGATGGGCTCCAGTCCAGACTCACTACCATTTCAGCATCTTTTTCCATTTCTATGAGGAAAAAAAAAAGTCATTGATATTGGGTTGATTATAGACCTCTTTGCCTCCTCAAAGTAGGTTTAGAATAACTTTTCTCAAGCTATATTTTGAGCCAAATAATAAAATCATCTCCATTTATTCAGTGTAATCAGATTGGTTTTATGAAAGGACACTGAAAATGCTCAGATTTCTTGTTTAGCGTGCCAGGCAAAGTTATTTAGACATGCTGTGCATCCACTTTTATTTGATGGGGAGAATACATTCAATGGAGCAGCTGCATCATTTCCATTATCATATATTCTTTGAGTACCCACTGTGTGTATCACATTGTCTTAGGGACTTGGAAGACTTACTCATGCCTAAAGATACTTGTTCCTACTTCTTGTTCTGGAAAACTTATTAAAGAACCAGTTTCACAATATAAGTGGTAATTTTTTCTTGGCTATAAAAATTGGCTTGAACTAAGTTTTGGACCTCCAAAAATTCTGGTCTTTGGCATTTCAAATGTTTGTGAGTCTGAAATGCCAATGTTGATTTTTATCTAATATGGAAAACTTAAATGCTATTCTATTTGGTTGTATGTATGGGTGTGCATGAATATTTGTTTTACAAAACAAATTATAAATTACAAAATTAACAGCAAAAATTTTAATTTTCATTACTATCAAAATGAATTTCACCACAAGACCTTAGGGTTTAGCATTTGAAGAGACCTTGACAATTATCTTGTAACTTACCTCATTTTATTGAAAGTATAAGTTTCTTAGAAGTCAGTCAGCAAGTCAGCACACTTACCATGTGCCCAGCACTGTGATAAATGCTGGGAATACAAAGAAAGTCAGCAACGTACTCTCTACCATCAAAGAGCTAAAGTTCTAATGTGGGAGATAAAATGGAAACAACCATGTACATTCAATATTTAATGAAATTAGGAAGAAAACAATCTTAAAGTGAAGGACTAGAATTTTTTGTGATTATAAAGGCCTATAAAAGGTGAGATTTGAACTGAATCTTGAAGGAAGCCAGAGGAACCAGTAGGCAGAGGTGAAAAAGGAGAGTATTATGCTCATCATAACACTAAGGTGGCTGATGTTTCTAAGCTGGTCTGCTCTGGCCAATTAGAAATGAAGTAAAGTTTGGCCTATTTTGATGTTAAGTAATACTTCAGGTATTTGGCTGTGGAATAGCAATTCACATCCACTGAAAAAGGACGGGAGAATAAGCATTTTATCTGAGGAACAGGAAGGAGGCCAATGTAATTCAGTGTCAGCTGTTCACAGAGGGAAGAAACAGGAAAACAGGGGAGATACAAAGGAGCTAAGTTTTTTTTTTTAACTTGAAAACATTCATTTTATTTCCCAACAAATATTCGTACTTGTGATTGCTATTAATGTCAAAGGAAACATACTATAGCATCTAAGGTTTCAGTTGTCTAAGATAAAGGTAAGCCCATTTGCAGAAAAAGGGACAACAGAGCAGAAGGAAATAAGTCAAAATCTGAAAAGATGCAAATGTTATAAACTCTTAAGATATCTGAAATTGGTATTTAATATCACCCCCTTCTTACCTATGATGCAAAAGCCTTTAATGCCTTCACAAGAGCTCAGTGGCAGAACAATAAAAGCCTAACCCTCATATTGCACTTTTACTGCAGTACTGGCATGGTGATGATTAATGTAGCTTTCCCTGTGACAAATTTTGCTTTAATTGTCTCAGTATTAACCAATTCTGGAAGATCTATCTCTAATTGGTACTTCTCAGAGACCTCAATCACTAAGTCATCCTAAGAGAGAATCACATCAATTTAATAGATTTGTTTTTATAGAACAATTCTATTCTAGAAACAGAATCTATTCCTGACTTGGCATTGTTATCTTTTCTTTATCTTTAGAAATGCTAAGGTCACAGTCACAGACAGAACTAAGACTAGGAAGTTCAACTTTCATCTCAATTCTTAGTGATCTCCCATTCTCATCCTTCAAAATTGTCAGTTTATAATTTGAAGTCTTCAGCTCAACTTGGAGCTCACTATTGGAAATTTCCTCAATTAAACACCCTTTTGCTTGAATTATGGTACTTTGACAGTAAAAGTTGTGGAATGTCATCTTGGTTATTCACACTATAGTTTCTCAACTGCTCAAGCATCAGTTCTTTATTTTTTCACTTAACTCTGTTGAGTCAGTTTGGATTCTCATCAAATTCTTTTTCATCCTTTGGAAGCTTCTTGATGTCTCAGATACATCTTCTGGCTTGCCAACACTCAGAGGTACAGGCTCTGCCTTTGACTGGGGTGCTGGGATTCTCTTCCACTGACATAGGTTGATGAATAATACTTTTTCTTCTGGTTTCAAGATCTTGGTCTGCAAACAGAGATGTGGCTCAGAGGCAGCACAGTGTTTCTCCCCTTCCTTCAGCTACTGTTGAATGAACTTCTTATAATGTTCAGGGTCACTTTCAGCCAGGTCATCTAGGAGGTTCCAGAAACCTTTCAATGATGATTCCATGACCTGGAGGTGAGTGGGTCTACCAAACCTTTCTCCTCAAGTCTTCCTGGGAAGGGGGAATTGAAGAGGGGTTGGAGCTCTTGACTCCCTGCCTCGGCTTACTCCCAGGAAACAGACTGCCAGCCTGCTCTGACAGTCTTGCTAGTCTGAATGCTAGTGCCCCTGTGGCTGTGGTTACCAGGGGGAGCTAAATTTTAAAGGACTTTACATGCTAACCAGAAGACATTATCCTTTATCCTGGAGAGAAAGTATATGGAAATGGGGTCAGTGATGACTTTGATTCATGATTATGTTACTCTAGTTGTCATCCTCTTTTTACTCTGAAACTAGTACCAATTATGTCAAATGAAATCTGGTGTTAGGAGAGACAAGGAAATTCAGAACTGATATAAATACATGTTTTTTTTTTAGACTTTGAAAGTAATTTCAAATTTTTTTTGAGAATCTACCAGCTCCATCTTGACCTGGAAAATTAGGGAGCTTCTTCTTTAGCAACATGGTCCTTTTTGAGGGGTCCCACTAAAGTTTTTTTCCCTTCTACACTTTGGAAGTGGCCATGGACAAATTTGGAAGTGGTGTCAAGAAACTTCGAATTAATCTTCTCCAGGGTGTAATGTTTAGTCTATTCTAGCAGAGACTTTCACAAGGAGAGGATATACTTCTTAGCCCCAGTGATGTAACCTTTGATCATTATAAAGTCATTGGTCACTTCACCA
The DNA here is from genome assembly GCF_028583685.1 of Petaurus breviceps papuanus. Lineage (NCBI taxonomy): Eukaryota > Metazoa > Chordata > Mammalia > Diprotodontia > Petauridae > Petaurus > Petaurus breviceps. Next base: position 2,013,754 of record NW_027187391.1, read on the forward strand.
TAGCGAACAAAGTCCCCTAGTGGATTAATGCAATTGTTAGGTTGTAATCAATAGATGCATTGTTTTTGTTGAGTTTTCCATCCTTTATCTGATAGTCCTGGCCAATCTTGTTGATCGTTTTGTTGATCTCAGTGCAAAAGTGGTAGCCCCTCTGATTAGCCCAGGCCACAGAGAATGCCACATTGGTAGAATACTAAGCTCTAACACAGGCTGCCTTATGCAGACCTTGGTAAGCTTTGGGGGGCAGTTTCTTTGGGGGCCAGTGACTACTAACATTTTTGTAACCTTTGCCCTTGATCAATCCAGTGATGTCAATCATCTCATCCTGCCCAAACCCAATGGACATAGACACTTGCTGCTTCAGCTTCTCATGGTCCCAGTGTAGTTGCTCAGATACACCAATTGAGACTTCTGCCTCATTCATCTGAGTGTAAGCAATGACTCTGATTGGTAGCATTTTTTTCATACTGCTGAAGTCTTTCTCTAACTTCTTGGTATGATCAACTTGCCTCTTCTTGCAGTACTTGGTGAAGGTGTTCTTTTTGGACCTGTGCCAGTTCTTGTAGAATCTTCTCTTACACTCATCACTGATATATTCAGGAAAGATGGTTACATATGTGTGTAAATATAAATTTTAAATCCATCATATCTATCTATATCTGTACTGTTATTTACCTGTCTACCTATCACCTATTTTCTTCCCTTTCTCGTTTTCTTTTCTTTCTCATTCCTCTCCTCTCGTCACCTCTCGTCTCCTCTCGTCTCCTCTCGTCTCCTCTCCTCTCCTCTCCTCTCCTCTCCTCTCTTCTCCTCCCTTCCTTCTCTATGCTAACAGTCATCAAGCATTATAATAGGGTGGATGGCATTTACAAGTAGGTTTTGGTATGGTCAATGACAAAAGGACTGAAGTTTAGGCTATTTTGGTGTTAATTAAGAGTTCCGATTTCTAACTGTGGAATAGCAAGAGTTTCCATGAAGCCAGATGAAATATGGTTCTTTGAGAGCTCAAGTATATGTATTAAAAAGTTGAATTCCATCTGGGTCATTTAGCTCAGGAAGGGACATTAGAAATATTAGCAGAGATTATAATGTCTAAACATTATTTATGAGATTTCTGGAAATTCTAAAAAGATACTATTGTCAAGGACTTTATGGCAACACATGAACATTTAAGGAGAAAGAAATATTTCTACTTTTACCATCAAGGAACATCCCAAATACTTGATACTGATTCCTCAGAAAGCAAAAATGCCAAGTATCATTTCCTCCATTTAATCATCACAGAACAGTGGGTATAAAGCTAGAAAAAATGTAACAGGAGATAAATACCAGAAACAAACTTCTTGTCTCAATCTAGGTTTTAATATAGAAAGCCTTTAAGCATAGAGAGCAAGGGATAGCAATGGTATATATTTTTTGGAGGCAATTAGAATCAAGTGATTTCCTCAGGGTCACACAGCTAGTAAGTGTCTGAGGCTGCATTTGAACTCAGGTCCTCTTGACTCCGGACCAGTGCTCTATCCACTGTGCCACCTACCTGCTCCTCAGTGGTATATCTTTCAAGCTAGGTGACACTAGAAACAAAGAGAATGCATCATGTTAGAGATGTAAGGACTGGAGGCTAAGTGAGACCTGAAGGAAGTATATAATGAGATAATTTCAGTAGTTGGGCTTTCTTAGATTCCCTCCTTTTCTGTGTTTGTTCTGTGTATGTCATGTCCTCTAAATTCCAAAGAATTAGGATAAAATAATTATGACAGGAATTATAAAAAAAATAATTTTGCATATAGAGTCTAAAGTTCAAATCTCAGTTTCATCACTTATCAGTTTGACTTTGGTTAAATAATGTGACCTTAAAGAGAAGGATTTGGAATTTATATCTTCTTTTGTCCCTAATAATTTTAAATATATGATGCTGAAAAATAAAACACTAGAACTATATTGAACATGATCTGTTTTTTTTTAATTATAAATCACTTCAGGTCCTGCACTCATAATTGTAGATATTAATTACTCTTATAATAGAGATATTATAGAAGTGTCAGTTGATAGGGCCTTTTAGCTAATAAAATACCTGATAAGAGATGTTCTCATATAAAACCTTTATTTTTTCTCCCAGAATTATCTACATCACTTTTATCCACTCTTAACATAGATAATTGATGAGAGGCTGTATCATAGTGAAAGATTTAATATAATTTCACAGTTTGGGGAAATATATTGTTAAGAATTGGACTTTTCTGCAAGAATAAGACAATTTTCACTTGTCTGTCTAGGAAAATGCAGTTATGTCTAGAGGTACAGATGTCCTCCTAGGATCTCCTACAACTCTCTATTTTATTTACAGATACAGGTTTCTTGGTTCCTCATGACTAAAAATTTTTATTCAATACAAATACTCTAGAATTCCATAGTGATTCAGAGGCATAATCCTTTAGCAAGGCTGTGACTTCAAATGCGTTCTAACTTGATGTGCCCATTTCTCTCCTGCAGTGAACTATGGCACTGATAGTGAATAATGTGTCACTTATGAAACACTATGGTGGCACTAATACAGAAGAATGGATTGCCTAAAGGTGCTGTTGAGTTGTAAGAAATAAAATGGATTTGTCTTTGTGTGTGTGTGTGTGAACTCTAGTTTATAAAGCTGTGTAAGAATGTTAAAGCAAGGAAAATATTCCAAAAAGTTATGCTGGGGAATTGAAATAACAAAAATTTGGTTTTATTACTATTTGGAAAGAAATAGAAACATAATTTAAGATCTTTTTCAGATAGATAAAGATCTAAGGGAAGTCTGGAATTTTATTAAAACTAATATTTTTAGTAAAGCAAATAAGTGAACAGATAAAATGCTATAATAAAAGTCATAACTTCATTTAAAATGAAAAATAAAATTCGAGTGTGCTTAGCTTTTGGAATGAGAAGGGATACATACACATATACACATATGTATATATAATATACACTCATAAGTATATATATGTATATGATATCTGTATACGTGGTACAAAGGTGCATTGCATGTGTGTCTGAGACAAAGAGTGATAGGGAACAAGATGGAATTTTAGGTTAATGATTAGAAATTATGAAACATATTCTCCATATGAATGAAATAAAAAACAAAACACAATTATCACACTTCATTGTTGTTACAGGAATGTAAATTTTTAAGATCTTCCCTGCCCCTAGGTTAAGTGCATCTGGAGCCTGTGGTGGGAGGCTTGTTTTTCAGGAACTGCACAATCACAAAGCACCAAGGCAGTGGGTCAAGAGGGTTTTTACATTCTCTGACCCAGGAGAAAGCTATATAATCCCTGATGTAAGACTTTGTTTTGGGGCTCACTTTGAAAAGTGCTGTGTGATTTGGTCAGATAAGAGTCTGGGCAGCCATTGAGAGCCCCCTGGCTTTGAAAAACCCAGATATTGATGCTTCCCTCTCTGGTACCTGTGATTTGGTATGGATGTAATGGTTGGACAGTTGGAGGCCTATCTGCTTGAAATGTTTCTGTCTGTATACTCTGAAGTTCGGGGTGCTGACCTTTTTTCCCTGAACTAGGTAAATGATATGTTTGATTGATTAAAGCAATATTGTTAACCCATTTTGAGTTGCTTTCCTTTAGAAAAGAAGATCTAAGAAGAACCTGTGTTGGCAGCCACCCTGGGGACGCTGGGGTGCTTGCTGATACAGTTGTTCAGAATTGAGATCACATTATGTCAGCTTAAAATCCATCCAAGAAGAGCCAAGGATATTTAATATTGAAGAATAGTGTTGTGGAGCTTGTCACCAATCATTAGAGAATGTGTCATTTTAGGAAATCTAAAGGGAAGTGGAAAGAGGCAAACATGTTTGCCACTTGTTTACAGGTCAGGATTATGCAAAGAGACTTATGCATGAAAAGAAAGATATTGTAGTATTGGATGGAGGAATTTTTAAGACTAGCTTTTTCAGTAACTAGAATTAGCATATGGTCTGGGCCAATTAACTTATTATCTCTGGATCTTATTTTCTTCATCTGTAAAATATGGCACTTTGATATTTCTCCAAACTACAAAAATCTGTTATTTATTTCAAGTGTAATGTTGTTTATATGAAATTCTCTATTATTCAAAATTCTCAATTAATTACTAGTGGTAACTAACTAGAAATATAATATACAATAAATAGAGTAGAAATTAATATGAATAAAATATATTTCTCCAGGATTAAGCTTTAAATTGACCAGAATCAAACTTTTAACTGAAATTAATTCTCAATATAATTAAAAAAAAAACTTTTGCCTTTAAATTATTTTAGTCTTTCTGTGGTACTACTATAATGATCTTTAATTCACCCACAAATATTTACTGAGTACAGGGTATAAATACAGTATACTCAAGGTACTGTCCTAGGTGCAAGAGCGGATAAAAAGAAGAATGAGATGTGACCTTTTCTCTCTTTGAGCTCAGAGCCTAGAATAGGAGGGAAATCAAAGAATTAAGTAACTATAACACAAGGTATGTTATTGCATATATGGTTGGAGATACACACTGCCGTATTAGTCAATAGGTTGATGAAATTACTTCTGGATATAATAGGGGAGGTTTGATGTATTCTTCTAGATAGGGAATAAAGTGAGATTTAGTTAGAAGAATGAAGAGAAAGGAATTTCTGTGACACTTCAGATTGGTTAATTTAGTCAATATAAAGTCATTGAGTACTTACTGTGCCCTAGGTATTATGGGGGATACTAAAATAAATAAGCATCATGCTATGGCTCAATGGAAAGTGTGGTAGATTTGGAATTGGAAAATTTTGGCTTTAATCCTGGCTCTGCCATTTTATCCCGAGGAACTTTGGGCATTTCACATCCTTTCTATGAACTTGAGTTTCCTCATTATGATGGGACTGAAATAGATTATATTCACACTATATATGACTCATGGATTTAGAGGTGAAAAGGAAATTATTGCCAAAAGGGTCATAGATCTAGAGATGCAGTGAATGTCAGATTCTTTTTAGTCCAACATTCTTACTGTATAAATGAGAAAACTCACCTCCAGGAAGGTTAAATGATTTACTTTTCGGTACAGAGGTAATAATTATAAAGGTAGGAAAAGAGATACTAGATTTTGATGGTTGAACTTTCTTTTTAGCTTACCTGAAAAAGGCCTCCATATTACATCTCATCCAACATTTCCAAAGTACCATTCACATTTGCAGTCTGTGTGAGTGTGTGTGTGTGTGTGTGTGTGTGTGTGTGTGTGTGTGTGTTCTTCCTGCATTAGAATGTAAGCTCTTTGAGGTTAGGGACTCTCTTGCTTGCTTCTATTTTTATCTCTAGTACTAAATACAGTACTAAATATGTACTAAATCTAGTACTAAATACATAATAAGAAATTAATACATGCTTCATCTATCCTTCTATTGGCAGTTTGTCATACAAGAAAGTGTTTTAGTGTGGCCCTTTTAAGTTGGGTCAAGGCTTTGCTCCTGGCTTGTTTTCAAAGAGTATCAGAGTCCCTACCCTAAACCACTATGCTTCATTATCAAAATGTTCTACTTCACCATTGGCTGTCTAGCACTGAACTTTAATCAAAACTCCAATTTCTCATTCTCTCATCCTCTTCCTCCTCATTTGTACTCCCACACATGTCACACTCTAACTCTATCTACCTCTTCTGCTGTGCCCTCTGGAATTCCTTTTCTATAATGAACAAGTTTCCCCATGTTCTAGAGCAGGGATTCTTAAATTTTTTTCCACTTATGACCCATTTTCACATTTCTGCAGTGTTTTTCAACATTGCATGACCTGAGGGCATGCTCAGTGCAAAGTGTGTATGCTTTGTGTTCAGAAGCAAGACTGGAGTAAAGTGGCTTGATGCAACACAGGCAAGTGATGCCAGAAATACCTCAGACTTATTATGCCTTTGATTTTGAATTAATTTTTGGTCATTGCGTGTTAAGAAACCTTTTACTGTTGCCAAATTTTTTGAGACACCATATGATGTCATGACCCACAGTTTAAAAGGCCAATTCTTCAACATATTCTTTCCATCTATATTTTTTTATTCCTGAGACTAGATATGGTCTTACCAGAAGATGCTATATCCTGGGTTATCTTTACTGGCACCTGCTGTAGCGCCTAACATTGGTATAAAAGGAAAAAAAAATAGAATATTTCTTGCCTTTAGGTCATTCCCTTATTCTCCCCAGGAGGTCAGTTCCCCCTCTCCTAGAAATTAAGAAATGGCTTCTCTAAATTTTTCTAAACTGGCTCTGTTTTCTACTGCCAGAGGTCACATTCCTTAGAGTCATTTCATTTTTCCACTGACTCTTAGGAAATATGTCTCACTTTTTAAAGGACTGTAAGGGACGTAACTGATCCTTAGCTAGATTACCAGCTGCCCTCCCCTTTCATCAGTTTTCATAAGACATCTTTGTACTTATAAGAGTTAACAGTGTAAAATATTTTTCCTCCACTTCATTTAACACCTTCATATCTGTAGTCTGCTTAGCCTGCATCTTATTTTCTATTATTTTATCACCCTGTATGAAGGAAAAACTATTCATAAGGGACATCATAACCATATATGTATTTGGTCACTGCTATCTTTTAGTCACTCTTTAAGGTATTGGGGATATGAAGATAAAAATAAATAGTTTCTGACCTAAGGAGTTTACATTCACCTGGGGAGGCATGATATGTGTATAGATAAGCAAAAACACAAGATATATGAAGTGACACCCCAACCCCAAAGCCTGGAATGTTTTTCCTCCTCATCTCTTCCTATTAACATCTCTAGTTTAACTTAAGTTCTACCTCCTTCATTTGGTGTTTCACAATCCCCAGGTGTTAATGTTTACTTCCATCTCTAATTTCTCCTCCCACCAGAAATTCTTTGTATTTACAGTGCATATATTTTCAATTTACTGTCTGTTTACCCTTAACTTTTCTTCAGTAGAATACAAGTTCTTTGAAGGCAGTTGCTCTTTTATGTTTTCTTTTGTATTCCCAGTGCATAGTATCACATATATTCTTATTAAATGCTTGTTTATGGTCAATTGCATTTATTATTCCATTAGTACTCTTCACACTTCCTAGCTACCTTTTGAAAATCTACACTTCCTTCAATTCCCAGCACCAATGCCACCTTCCAGGAAGCTTTTCCTAATCCCCCATATATAGATGATCTTATATTTCATCAACTTTATATACCTTTTTATACCTCTCTTACTCTCTCCTGATATAATTCTATTTGATAATGCACAATAGTTATTGCATAATATGACAAATTTATTAGGTATATGTTAATTCTTCTCCACCCTCCTACCCCATTAGGGTTCTAGTTCTACCAGAGATAACACCTTACTTTTCTTTTTTTAATCACCATAAGTGCCTTTTTCTTATTAGGTACTTAATGAACAATTGATTGAATGAAGACACTGAAATGATTGAAAATCCTAAGAGACAGTTATTAATAATTGATAATTTATTAATTAGGCTAGTTGATAATCAATTAATTGATGATCCTGAGTTTCTCTCAGTAACCAAAGACACCTAATGGAGATAGAGTGCTTTAAAGTACTTTTAGGAAAGGAGGTGCCCTTGACAGGTGAAAAATCAACCCTATTGTTGAATAATTTATGGGAGGGTAGACTTTCGAATGGGGACATTGATTGAAAGCCAATAGCCCCTCCTGTTCAGAATGTGACTAGATCATGAGAGTCAGTCACCATCAGCAATCTGGAAAAAGGAATCATCTCTGCCCAGAACATTCGCCTTCATAAACTGGATTTCGCTAAATTCCAGTGGAGAGGTGCAAGGACATGGGCTTAATGCTTTAGGGCTAGAATTCACTAGATTAGATTCTGTTTATCCTATAAACATATGCAAGGTCCCCAAGTTGAATGGGGAGCTGCAAAAGATCATTGAACATATCCCCCTAGGATTAGGTCAATTTCATCTATCAGCCTTGTCTTTCAGAGACTGGTCCTTCAGGGACTGGTCTATGAATGAATGAGGAAATAAAAAGGGGGAAAAACCCACTCAATTCTACTTTAATAAATGGTTATTAATTTAATAGTTAAAAAATCACTTCTCTCAACATGCAACATATAGAGTAGGACATTTATTACCTCAATTCACCTAACAAAAAATTAACAGAAAAGAGATTTTCGTAGAAAGCAGAGATAACATTTCAAAAGCCATAAAGATGTGGAGGCTTTTGAAAAAATAGGATATTAAAATAATGAAAGGGGCAGTTAAGGTGAAAGAGGACATTGATCCTAATGCTAGAAAAAATAAAAAAAAAACTAGATAAAGAAGTGACACATCAAAGATAACACATATGGAATAAATTTATGGATTCTTGTTCCCTAACTCTTCACATTTTTCTAAGGGTCATTATTAATTTTGCTTTGGTAACCTTCCCCAGTTGGTCAATTGTAAACATGTTTAATGGTATTCCAAAATAGTGTGATCTTACTGTCTAACCTTGGGAAACAAATCTGCTCAATTATTTTTCAGAAGTACAGTGGTAAAAGCACAGCATTTACATTCATAAGGCTTGGCTATCAGTTAGCTGTGCTTTTTACTAGTTTTGTGATAATCTTGGGAAATTAAACCGAGTCTCAGTTTTCTCATATATTAGATAAGGATGATGATAAAAAATAATAAATGGCATATTTTATGTAACAAAGAGATTTACATGTATTTTCTCATACAATAAAAATCTCACTGGGAAAATTATATGTTAGCTAACATTGCCTACGTTTAAGGTATTAACTAGCTTGATGTTAAAACTCACAACCATCTGCCTCCAAACTCCCTTTTCAAGTTGATTTCAAACCACCATTGCTCAATACTCTGTGTTCAAGCCATATAGGCATCTTTACTGGTACTTCTTCACAATGTTCCAATTCTCACCTCCAATCTTTCTATATGCTTCCTGTTTATGTTATGAATGTTATCACTCCTCATTTCTCTCTCTTGAAATTACCACTTACCTCCCTGTTTCAATTCCAGTATCATCTACTTACAGGAGGTCTTTCTTTTTGTTTGGGCTGAACTTCATTTTAAAATTTTATTTTATTTATGGAATAAAACAAACATTTCCCTAACAAAATATAATAAAAAGACAATTGCACATGAAACTGCAAATATATTATGTACAACTTGCTATTCCTTTTAAATATATAATAAACTTATTTATTTTTAAGGTTAGCCCAATATTCTGTAAATTTTTCTTTTCTTTTTCCTCATCTTTTTCTTTCCTCCCTTGTACTCCAGAAATGGCTACCATTACACACAAATAGGTATTTATATATATATATATATATATATATATATATATATATATATATATATATATGAGCTGAAGTGATATAATATGTCAAAGAAAATTGGAAATTTAGGGATACTTGAAATGTTAACCAGGATACTAATATAAAGGACTGCAGTATCTGTTAATTAATGGAAATCTTACTCCAAAGCATCATCATGTTATGGAGGTCACCTTAGACTCTTCAAAGCAATGGCAGCCAAAGTCAAGTTCTATAAAATTAGAAGTTCTCAAGTAGCCTTTTAATCTAATGTATATGCAATCCAAGGCCCTCTCCTCCTCCTCCTCATTCTTTTCCTCCTCTGATAGCCAGGATTTATATAGTATCTACTATGCACCAAGTATTGTGCTGAGTGTTTTACAAATGTAATCTCATTTTATTCTCTCAACAACTCTGGTAGGTATGTGGATGCTATCCAGTACTTTCCAGTTGAGGAAACTGAGGGAAACAGATAATTGATTTGCCCAGGATCACATAGCTAGTAAGTGTCTAAGGCCAAATTCAGACTCAGAAATTCCTGACTTGAAGCCTAGTCTCTAGCCAGTGCATCAACTAACTGTCTCAGAACAAAAATAAAGAAGTGTGAAAATCTGGCTGCCAGAAAATGACTACACTTGGTCACAAGACATCAAATAAACAACAAAATTAAATGGGATGATGAATGAGATAATATGTAGTGGAGGGGTGGGGAACCTGTGGGCCCGAGGCCTCATGTGGCCCTCTAGGTGCTCAAGTATGGCCTTTGACTGAATCAAAACTTCACAGAACAACCCCTTACGGGCATCCCCATATGTGATCTTGAGGCCAAAGGTTCCCTATACCTAGTGTAGTGTTTCCACAATTATCCTAATTTGCTCAGCATTATAAAACCCTGTCTTTTTGATGCAGATATTCTTTAGTAATGCTGCATGGCTTGGTATCTTAGAAGAATCAAAATTGTAGATGCCTAAAATAAATTATTAGAGATTTATGGTCAGTGGAAGTAGATTTTGTATTATCAATAATGACTTGCATATGAAAATGGGTACAATGGATATCTTCATTAGAAAAACATGAGAGAGAATAGCAGAACAGTCTAAGTTCTGCATTTGCATTCTACTATTAAATAGGAGAATAAATCAGGTGATCATTTTCTTTGTTTTCCACAACCAAATAATTCCTGAGAGGGAGAAATCCTTCAGATCACTGCCAAGAGGACAAACCTGAACAGTTACGTAAATCCTAGGGGTAGTAGAATAGGTTTTTTTTTCTTCTAAAGAGAATATAACACTACCTTAGAGTGCAGGCAAGGAACAGTTTGAGTGGAACCATCAATGAAGAAGTGGCTTTGTCTAGGAAGTCTCTTTTGGAGTAGATTGTTCCTAATGGGGACCAAGGACATCAGGGCTTGCTAGTCAGAGTTCTGAGTGGCTCCAGACATATAGATTTCTGTACTCATGTGTCCTTCTTCCAGGTTTCTGTAAGTTGTACTTACTCTTCCCCATGGACACCGTGTGAGTTGATAGAAGAATCTGGCCCAGTTTTGTATTGCATTCTCTTTAGAAATTATTTCATGATTGAGTGAATGATGTCATTTGGGTTGATTTGTTTAAATGGCAAGTATGTTGATGGAGGCTCAGGAACTGTAAATGTGAGTAATAGCTATGTAGTTTTCCCACCCCAAGGTTAGCTCGAGCACTCTTAGATCCAGTTCCCCTGACAAGGAATCCTCCGACAAGCCAGAAATACAACAGGCTGGGTGAACTAATTGAATCAAGAAGAGTGTCTTTTAAGCTACGTTATTACCACTTTGATTATTGTTATTGTGCAGATACCTTCTAACTATTCCTATTAATGTTCACCCAAGCCAACAGATGGAAAGATGTCTAGTAAGGTTCTTCCTATCCAACAATCGCTATATAAATAGGCTTTGAATCTATACTAGCCTTTAGCTATTAAAGTTTTTACTAATGCAAGTGAAGTGGATGTGGTTCATTTATTGTACTTCTAGATAAAGAACATCAATAAATACTGGCAGACATTAAGAAAGATAGTTATGAACAATCAATCCTTTGGGCTCTCAGGGCATTGTATAGTGAAAGAAGTCTTTTGAGGTCTATTATAGTTTTGAAAGTTGGAAATGAAAACAATTTGTCAGAATCATTTTGTGATTCTTCATTTTAAGAAAAACAAAACAAAGCAGAGAATTTTTTTTTGGTAGAAGTATGATTCTCATCAATGTTCATGTACATAGCCATAGTGCTCTGAATTTTAATATGTTTACAAATCAGCATGCAAAAGCATACCATACACTACTTTATGTGCAGAAATATTAAAGCACTTGTTTACAGATATTTCTATGAAGATTTTTAATTCTCTTTGGTGCAAATTATTTTTTAACACATATAGATCATATATGAGTACCACTTTGGGAACTACTGCATAACAGGGTAAACCATGTTATGACAACTTCAAAAGAATTCTAAAAATTTTGTGATAATTTTTCGGTGGTGTTAGATCAATGATTGCTTAAAATAAGTTAATTATCAAAGGGTATTTTGGTAGTTATTTGTCATGCAGAAATTGCCATTGTCATGAAATTGGTTATAATGGGATTTGGCAGGGAATACAACACAGATGGCCGGAAAGAATAAAGATGACCTCCAATGTTTCATTATGCCAAATATTGTACTAAAAGCCAGAGGGACCAGAGCTCTATATTTGTGAAAGCAACATGTATTTAGCCTATGTTCAATTTAATTTAACAAAATATTCAAATAGTGCAATTAGACAAATCTCATTAATTCTTTGCTTTTGCAGTTAGTCTAGTCTTAGAACCATAGAATCAATGGATTTTTCACTTGATAGTAGAATATAAGCTCATAGAGGGCAGAGAATGTTTCCTTTATGTTTTGTTGTCCCATGTCTCAAACAGTACCCAATGCATAGTACATTCTCAATACAAGTTTGTTTAATTGAATTGAATCATTCAAATTTTCATCACAGCATGGCAGATGTGAGACCTTCATGAATTAATCAAAATGATTGAAATATTAACAAAGGAGTACCATTAGTTTCATCAAGTATGCCGGAAAATTTCTTTTTCTAATTTTGGATTTTGAGTTTTCATGACCTGAAATTCTAAGCTTATACTCATTGCTTGAGAAATATGACTAAATAATTAATTTAGCTGAATATGCTTGAATTATTACTAGCTGGGGCAGTCTTCATTTAGAATAGAAATTCTATAAAACTTTAGCTTTTCAGTTGCAGAATTGTCTCAAATAACCTTCTGTGGTAAAGACAACTTCAAGAAAAATGAAATTTTTGGGGGCGGAGTAGAAACAGGACTTCCGGGAAGCTTTGGCTTCTTCCTCCTCTAATACATGTAAAAAATTATTCTAAACAAACTTTAGAGCTACAGAACCCACAAAGTGATAGAGAAAAACAAAGCTCCCACTGAAGGAAACCTGGCAGGCCAGCAGGAAGGGTCCATCTCAGCATGCTGATATCTCAGAGCAGTCCCAACTGAGCCGCAGTTTTAGCTCCAGGGTGGCCCTGACCAGCAGCCACCTGAGCAGACTTCACAAGAGTAAATCACCAGCAGCTATAGCTGTTTGCAGACTTTTCAATCCACAAATGTCAAAGACAAAGTAAAAGGTCATGTGCAACTTTGTTGGAACAGGGAGAGCGTGGTCTGGCTGCTTCCCCTGGGGCAAGAAGCAGAGGAGGTGAGGTGGCTGCAGCTATTGCCATATGGTTGCTTCTGGTGCTCCTGGCCTGCAGATTACAGGGGGACCAAGTGACCATTCAGAGGGTAATTGCTCTTGCTTTGACCTGCTTGAATATGGATCGCAGTCTTGGGTGGTGGTCCTGGGGTGTGTGACCAGTGAGCCACAGACTGTGGGGGCAGTAGAAAGGGCACCCTACAAATAGCTCTGGCAGCTTCAAAAACCCCAGCAATTTGGGACATAGCTCTCTCCATTTTGGAAGCAGAGTTCTACTGTGGCAAAGAGCTAAAAAGTCAAGTAATTGGCTGCCAATATGAGCAATTAAAGGAAGCACAAAGAGACCATAGAATCCTTTTTTGGGGACAAAAAGGATCAAGGCATGGTGTGGGAGGAAGGAAATGAAGTCAGAACTCCTGCATCAAAAGCCTCCAAGAAAAATATGAATAGGATACAGGCCGTGGAGGAGCTCAAGAAGGAAGGGAAGTGGAGGAAATATTGGGAAGAGAAATGAGAATGATGTAAGAAAATAATGAAAAGTGTGTCAACAACCTGCTAAAGGAGACCCAAAAATACACTGAAGAAAATGACTCCTTAAAAAATACTAACTCAAATGGCAAAAGAGACCCAAAAAGCTAATGAATAGAAGAATGCTTTAAAAATCCAAATTTGCCAGATGGAAAAGGAATTTCAAAAGCTCACTGAAGAGAATAACTCCTTCAAAATTAGATTGGATCAACTGGAAGCTAATGACTTTATGAGAAATCAAGATAATATAAAAGAGATCCAAACAAATGAAAAAATAGAAGGCAATTTGAAATATCTCATTGGAAAAACCACTGACCTGGAAAATAGATCCAGGAGAGATAATTTAAAAATTATTGGTCTACCTGAAAGGCATGATAAAAAAAAAGAGTCTGGACACCATCTTTTAAGAAATTATCAAGAAAAATTGTTCTGGTATTCAAGAACCAGAGGGGCAAAATAGAAATTGAAAGAATTCACTGATTGCCTCTTGAAAAAGATCCCTAAAAAAAAAAAAAAAACTCCAGGGAATATTATAGCCAAATTCCAGAGTTTCCAGGTCAAGGAGAAAATACTGCAAGCAGTCAGGAAGAAACAATTTGAGTATTGTGGAAACACAATCAGGATAATACAAGTTCTAGCAGCTTCTACATTAAGAAATCGAATGGCTTGGAATATGATATTCCAGAGGTCAAAGGAGCTAGGACTAAAACCAAGAATCACCTACCCAGCAAAACTGAGTATAATGCTACAGGGAAAAATATGATCATTCAATGAAATAGAGGACTTTCAAGCATTGTTGATGAAAAAACCTGAGCTGAACAGAAAATTTGACTTTCAAATACAAGAAATAAGAGAAGCATGAGAAAGTAAACAGGAAAAAGAAATCATAAAGAACTTATTAAAGTTGAACTATTTACATTCCTACATGGAAAAATTATAATTGTAACTCACAAGACTCTTCTCAGTATAAGGATAGCTGAAGGGAATATATATGTATATATGTATGTATACGAGGATGTATGTGTATATAAATATATCTAAGCATAGGCATTTTCATGTTCATGTATACATAGAGGGCCCGGGATAAGTTGAATATGAAGGGATGATATTTAAAAAATAAAATTAAGAGGTGGGAGAGGAATTTATTGGGAGAAAGAGAAAGGGAGAAATAGATTAGGGTAAATGATCTCATAAAAGAGGCAAGAGAAAATTGTTACAATGGGGGGGGGAAGAGTAGGAAGGTGAAAGCGAATGGGACAACCTCATTCTCATTGAATTTGGCATAAGGAGGGTTTAGCATACACACTCAATTGGATATCTTACCTTACAGGAATATAGGGGGGGGGATAGGATAAGAGGAGGAAGGATAGAAGGGAGGAAAGATTGGGGGAGAGGGTAGTTAGAAGCAAACATTTTTGAAAAGGGACAGGGTCAAAGGAGAACATGGAATAAGTAGGGGGCAGGATAGGATGGAGGGAAATATAGTTAGTCTTTCACAATATAACTACTATGGAAATGATTTGAGTAACTTCAAATGTACAACCTATATTGAATTGCTTATCTTCACAGTGGGAGTGAGTGAGGAGAGAAGAAGGGAAAAAGATCTGGAACTCAAAGTTTTAAAAACCAATGTTTAAAATTGTTTTTTAAATGCAACTGAGAAATAAGATATACAGGTACTGTGGTCTAGAAATCCATATTGCCCTACTAGAAAGTTAGGGGGTTGAAGAGGGAGGATATAAGAGAGGACAGATTGGTGGAAGGAGTATTCAGTAGGCTTGTTATTATGGGTTGGGGGTGGGTAGGGGAAAGGTGGGGAGAGAAAAAATTGTAACTCAAAATCTTGTGGAAATGAATGTTGAAAACTAAAAAGAAATAAATAAAAAGGAAAAACAAACAAAAAAGAAAAATTAAATGTAAAAATCCATAAAATATTCATATGAGGTTTAAAGCTTTAGTCATGCCCAAATCTATAAAAATAACATTTTCAATAGTCAATACCATATGCATCTTCTTATTTATCATGATAGAACTCTTTCTTTCTCATCTTAACTTTGTTGTGCCTAAATTTAGTTCATCAAATGTTTGTTAAGCATCTACTTTCTGCCAGGCAATAAGGGTACAAAAACAAAAATGAATAAATCTCCCTCGCCTTAAAAAGCTTACTTTCTACTGTGGGGGTGGGGTGGGGAGGATGACACAACATTCATACAGATAAGTAAATACAAAATCTATGCCATAAGAATAAAGGTCCCATCCTAAATACCTACATTATCTTGTCTGTTGGTGCTGGGGTATGGGGTGAAGAGAAGACACTAATCCTGGGGAAATGATATAAAGCTTAGAACATCACTTAAGCTATGTCTTAAAGCACATAGATTAGATGGTAGATTGTGTTCTTTAGGGGCTACAAGTTCCTTTCTCCATTGTGGGAAAAGAGGAAAGGACTTGGGTCTTCTCTGGTAATATTGGGAATTAGGAAAGGTAATATAAATCAGAGAGGGACTTACAAATTCATGAGTTCAAACTCACTATTTGAAAACAGAAAAACTAAACAAGGGTTTACAAATTTCATTCTAGAGAGGCATCATACCAAAATAATTATAGGATTTTTTATATTCATTTTTAAAAATTTTTTCAAAGGCATGTGGAAACAAGTCATTTGGAAGTACTACATATAAATTTAATCCTTATGGGGAGCATCAGAGACTAGAAACTAAAGAAATAATACTGGGAGAACTGGAAGAAGGCTATTTTAGATGACAATGATTTTGTATGATCTAAAAATAATTTCTGGTAATTTATTCTATGGATTCCTCTGGAAAGATTTTAGTAATCTTATTTTCATTCAGAATAAAAATTCTTTGATGTTTTGGAATTTTCTTTTCTTGGAATTGGATTAAAAGCCTGAGACCAGTTGAATTTCAAGTAATAGTTAAATGACTAGCTTTAAACTTCCTAAAAATTCATTTTTGGTTCAAAATTTTGCCCAAACTTCAAACTTCTTTGTCATTCTACTTCCTGATCTATCTCTGATCTTAAGTTCTATGAACCAAAGACTGATCTATAAAATGAAGGAGTTTGATTAGAGGTTTTATGAGGTCATGACACAGGCTATATCATGATATTTACAGGTAAAAAGCACTTTAGATATCATTGAGAAATTCCTGACCCAACTTCTGCAATTGCTAATGCCTCCCTTCTAAATTGCCTTGTTATTAAATTTATATATTTTCTCCATATATACATATATGCATATTTCTTCTTCCTTCTTTAGAGTGTAAACTTCTTTCTAGTAGTGACAAAAACAATGACTTCATATTATTTCTTTTATTATATGTGTCCCCAGGACTGAAGACAATGGCTGTTTCATACTAGATGCTTAATAAATATATGTTGATAGATTGATTCATCTGGTCCAGTCACTTAATCTTATAAATAATGGAACATCTCCAGAGAATTAATGTTTATACACTTGCAATATGTCTATAACACACATACACACATATACATGTGTATGTCCACATACATATATAGGGAGACTTGAAATTTGTATTTTCAACAACACAGATTAATCTGTCCATGGCTTTAGGTCAGAAATTCCACTAAAATTTAGAATCTTCGAGAATTATTTAGGGTACTGAGTTACACAGTCAAGAAACGACTTGCTCCTTGGCAATACTGTCTGCCTCCAAGGGTGGCCCTACAGCATACTATCTATCTGTTACAGTATTATTCAGCTCTATAATAAGCAGTAATTAATAACATCAGGATTTGAGCCCAATTCCTTTTACTCCAAAATCAGTTGCTCTTTCCATTATATCTCTCTCTTCAAACAATAATATTTTATAATTTACATTTTGTTAAGCCATTACTTAAATTTGAGAATGGGCCTTTTGATGATGGTGATAACAATAATGTAATTATTATTAATAATAATAGAAAAAGCTTGTTAAAGGGATGTAAATGCAGAAACACATAATATAAATTTACCCATTCATCCATTGACTCATTCACCAAATATTAACTTAGAATATTCTTGGCTAAAGAATTTAGAGAAAAGTCTTATATATAGGCAAAATCATAATTTTCTTTCAAAATGTAAACCTTTAGCTGCCATCATTCATTCTTGCATATATTGCTCCAAAGCTTTCTGGACAGAAGATACCTTTTGTCTTGCCTACATGATATTCTTTTCTACCATACCCATTTCCATAAACATTGATGGCAAACTAGATGGCAAATAGAACAAAAATAGAAATATTCCTAAATTGTTATTGAAAAGAGTAAAACGCATGTTTTCTTTTTTTGTTAAACAGGTAAAAGTTCCTTCTGACCCACCTTATATAGTACAGATATAAGAAGTATGTAGAGTTTTACAATGTTCAATGATCTTTGAGATAAAATGAAAATTCTCAAGACACAGCTTCTGTGATTGGCTGGGCCCTCTCTTTAGGGCCTCTGCTGCTCCCTACTGGATACATAAGTTTTGCTGTTGACATGGATGCCAGTAACAAACTAGTAAAAGCAATATCTGTCAGAAAACAGAAAGAGAAAAAAAAAAGTAGAAAAAAAAGTAAAGGAATTTTTATAACTTGCTTTAATACCTTTTTCAAAAGATAAAGCTTAGGCACACAGGATTCCTTAATATCATCTACATAATATGCGATTCTTTTCCTAATAACATTTTTTTTGTCCTCATTTGTTTGTGGATGTGTGTAGATTATCCACTAAGATACTCTTATTCTGCAATCAAAAGCTAACACATGTAGTATCTATTATGATCCTTCATATTAAAATCACATTGATGTAGTGGAAGAAGCACTAGTTCTCCTGTCAGAGGACTTTGGGCATAACCTTGGAAAAAATCTCTTAAATTTCCTGAACCACAATTTCCTCATCTGTAAAAGGGGAATGACGGTGAATCATGTGGTCTAGATGAGACTTCCAACTCTAGATTTTTTAAACCTATGGGCCTATGATCTTTGACAAAGGTCTTACTTACATTCCTCATTTTAATATAAAGTTACTCTTGAATTCTTAAAGGCTATGCCACTATAGTACAAGTTCCAGCAGGACTTGACACATTGAGTTTGGGCCAGGCTGAGCCAGATGAATGCATGAAAGAACTATTAAATGCTCATTATATGTTAAATAGTAGGGACAGAAGAAAGTGCATTCTAATTGAGTAAGACAAAACATGTGAATTACTTTAGCTGAAGAGTGGATGTGAAAGCCCAGAAGTTCTAGGGTGCAATAGCAATGCAGATGGCAAGTCCCCAGGTTTTTTTTTAAGGTGCATCAAGTTAGAAGATAGTGGCCATGGTTCTGGAGACAATAGCAATAGGATAGATAGCAGGACCTGGTGGTCTTCCATGTCACTGGAAAGTTTGTAGTTCATGGATCCCAGAGGGTTGGAAATGGAATTAAGATTAAAAAGGAAATTATGCTCAGAAGTGAAGTTAGTCTATTCAATCCAATTGCTATGAACTGCCATGTTGTTCTTCCCTTCTGGTAGTCCCTATATGTCTGGCTTACTTGGGGTCATAGTAGGAGTTACAAAGGTCAAAAGGGAATGTGTTTCACCCTTTGATTAGCTAACTTATGTTATAGAAGAGTGTTACCAAGTTAGCCAAAAAGTAGTATTTTAACCACAGAAGCACTCAAAAATAGTTAACCCAGTAATAAAGGGATTGCTGTTCATTTTGGTGTGAGTTCCTGTACAAATTCAAACACTGATACTTGAAGAAATAGCTTTAAACAAATGCATTCTGCAAAATGTGGTGAATCACACTTGGCAGTCTTAGCTACTGGAGAGTCTGAGATTTGACTTATGAAACGAAGTAAGACTAAAACCAATCCTATGTCCTTACTGAGTCCAGCACCAAGGCCAGCACCACTTCAGTGAGTCCCTTGGGACCAGGGGAGCAATAGGATGCTTAAGGACGAAACAGAGCAGGTAAATCTTCCATGCCATTCAGCAATGACGTAAGTCACTGATGGAATCCAGTCACAAAGCAACAATAATGACAAAAACCCTAACCAACCAACCAAAAACCTCCCAACATTCTGATATTTTATTTGAATTATTTTTCTTATTTTATATATCTTTCATATTTAATCATCATATCTTTTTTATAATCTAAAGGCTTGCTTTAGACAAAACTTGTGACTTTAGTGGCATAGAGAATACCCTTTACTCATGTAGATGGGTTTCTATTCTACAACAAAAAGTCTTAAAGTTTTGCCTTGGGACCCTGACAGGTTAAACAACATGCCTAAGGTCACAGAAGCAGTCTGTGTTGGGGACTTAAACCTCGTCTTGGAGTCTTCCTGTCTCCAAGCCTGACTTTCACATGATCAGAGGATAAGTTCTATTTAATCATGTACTCTGGTTAATAAAGAGTTAACATAGTTGTAAATGATAAAGGCTTGGAATATAATCATATACATGAATGGTCCATTATCAAAAATGTGAAAATCAGGTTTTGTATACTTGTAGTGTTCACTGTATATTATACATTTAAAAATACAACTTAACTTCATCATTTTGATATTTCGGAAGGGTCTCCAGGTCATCATTTTGACTATCAATCAGAATTTTTATAGATGTTTTATTCATTCCTTTGTAAAATCTGACAAGTAGACCATGTAATGAGAGGCAGCTTGTTTTAGTGATTTGAATAATTGTCTGCACATTTGAATTCTGTTCCTATCTCTCTAATCATTTCACTGTGTGACCTTGTGCAAGTCATTTAATGAAAGATTCAAGGCTCCTCCTAGCAAAAGTCCTTTTGTCTTCTATATAAAAATGCAAATAAGTTTCCACTTGAGAGAAGGATGGGTGCATATAACATCTTTTACCATAACTAACATTAAGAAAATTCAAATACCAGTACTAAATTACAAAGCAGACAACTATTTAGGGATTCATTCTACATAAAAATTATTTATTTTATAAAAGTATTCCTAATTTGTTTAAACAACGAGCTCCTTTATTGCAGGGTTTTCCAAAAGCTATAAAAGCTTAAAACTGCACTAAGACTTTGAGGTTACTTAGTGTAACTCTAACAGTGGTTGGGCATTGGAGTTATTTGGCTGAGCAAGAGAGCTAGTTACTCCATCCTGGATGGGCCCTTCATGTCTAGGCAGAGGCAATCTTTCCTAACTCTTTCTTCAGTTCCCAGGGCAAATCTCTCACTGAGAGAGTACTTTCTTTCACCAAAATGAGGGGCTTTATTAAATGGGCTAAAGAAAGGAAATAACTATGGAAGGATTAGTTTGGGGCCAAATGTCTCAGCAAGGTTTAGGGAAAAGCTCATTAATATTTTCCTTTCTTATGTTCTATTCTCTCAACTTTACTGATTAATTATTTTTCCATGTAATCCAGGAATGGTGCAGATTTATTTTGATTGAATATTTTCCTTATTCTTTTGGTCTGCCTCAAGCCATATACTGGAAGGGATTCTACTGATGTGGAAAGAAAGTTTCCTTTATTTCGTGTCTTAGGACAACCAAATTGTCTCAATTGCTAAAAAAAAATCACTCAAGGACACAGTGCCACACACTGAGAAACATAGTTTTTCCCCAGAATACTTGACTAGTAGAGAAAGAGAACGACTTAAAAAGTAATGATGACAAAATAATACATAACAATCAAAAACCTAAACCAAGAATCAACAATCAAGTAAGGGAGAAGTAAGTCAATGAGAAAATAGGAACAAGGGAGGAAATGGAAGTGAAAATCATAATGGTGATACACCATTGGTGTTCTGGGCCACCAAGGAACACCTGCACTAAATCTTCTCAGCCTTTTTTCCCCTGCTGATGCCAGGTAAAAGCTGGCCATAGGAGCAGTTAAGCTGCTGATTTTGGGAGGTGGCTGTGGGGAGCCAAGGAAGCCTAATTCAGGACTCAGATAAAAATCTCACAATGTGCTCTACAGAAGGCCCTTCACGATGTGGCTTTTTGTTAAGCTTGCTCCTTGGGTATTTTGATACGGGTTATAATTAAAAGGATGTTGTTTGTGTTCTGAGACCAATAGGCTCTACCCCAAGACTTTAGTTGTTCAAAGCCAAAATATTCTATTCTTAGGTGGTCGGCTCCTAAACAAATGTCCTGCATGATCACGGCTTCGGCTTCGGCCTTGAAGCCTGCTTTCAAGAGCATCCTTTGTAATGTGACTGCATATGAGAGGAGTTAACTGATTTTTCCTAAGACTTTTTGGTGCATAGATAACAAGGCCTTATCCAATTCTTTGCTACTTCCAGGACATGACAGATTAAGATAATGATAAGAATACTCCAGGATATGACAGATGATGTTATTAATAAGAACACTTGAATCTTTGTCTGCTTGATCTATAAAAACCTTGTTCAACGAATCATTAAATGAAGTTCATGGTTCTTCCTTGAACTGTCCACATGGTCTGGTCATTTCTTATTCACATCTCTGATCATGCTTAGTGCTGGACACTGAGCAGCCCACAGCAGGTAGCTACTCTGATCATCCTCTTTTTCTACCTCACTTTGTATGTTAAGCACACCACTCACTTTTTTGCCTTTCCTTTCAACAAAAGAAAGGAGGGAAACTGACTCCTTAGTCTCTTCACAAACCATTCCCTCCGTTACTAGAGCTTTGAGTAGATAGGCTTTGGGGACTTCATGTTTGTCCATGGTGACTCTTATTTTAATTTACCCAAAGATTTTCAAGAGAATATTCCAGGTGTAAAGTTTGGTATAAATATGGATTTACATACACACACACTCATACACATGCATGCATGTGCACGCACACACACACACACCATTTTACTTATGGATTTTGTGACTGAAATGCAATGTAAAAGCAAAAAAAAATTGCTAATATCTCATCAAGTTGCCTACAGAGGATAATTGCTTTAAAAAAGGTAAAGATCATATAACTAGTCTTTTAATTTGTGCCAATGAGACAGGAATTGTCTTGTGAAGATGAATTCTATAGTATTAAACTAATGAAATCACTAATTCTCTTCTATTTGTGATCAATTCATTATTACCTCAGGTTTGTAGGTGACTAACTTTCCCCGAGGGTGCTCTAATTTGGCTCTTTTATGTCACTCTGAGAAAACGTGTTCCAGATGTTTCTTGCTTACAGGTAGCCATTATCCAGATATCCAATAATGCTAATTAAAGTTATAGTCTCATTTTTGTGTTCGTTACAAATGCCATTCCCTCCTTTCCATTTATGAGAAGAGAAATCTAACACAAATCACAATAGTGTTTTTAGTTTAAAAAAAGTATTTCCCTAAAAAAATACACAGTGGAATTCTTTAGAGAAATAATAGTTTCATTCAGTAAATTGCTGATACTATTCCCTAAAGCTGAGTACAGTTTATCATGAGATGATACTGATGATCATTTTCAGCACGTCTTTTATTCTCTTTTTGACACTATGATAAAATGAAAATACTTGCAGAAGAAAATGCCAACTCTAATATACTTTATGATGCTACCTGTCAAAGTCTTTACCAATTAGATGGCAGGTAATGGATTTTTCCCTATCAACGTCTGAGCAACGCTTCTCTTACTGATCCAGACAGTCTGATTTTATCCATTTTTCAGATGGACAGTTGGTAACTAAATCTAAACCAATATCCCTCCTGTTCCCAGGGAAGGCTGGCAGCTAACTGAGTGTTGATGGATAGTTTCATTCCCTTTCTGCACCTTATTGTTGGGCAATTTTGCTGAAAATAGTATACTAGTTCATGCAGGAACCTTTGACTCTAGCTCACAGTGGGATTATGTCAATGCAGAAAAGGAAATGGTATTTATTTTCTCATTAAGTTCCTGTTAAGATTTTGAAGATTAAACACAATTATTTATTCTCCTCTTTCTTTATGGATACACATGATGTGTCAACTGACAAATGAGACAAAATATATTAAGATAAACTAGCTCATTCTTTCTCTGCTCTCACACAAACTGCCCAAGCCCTCCTAACCTTCCTTTAAGAGGCTAACAATTGTCATTCACTTCATATGTCTATTTACTGTTTTGCATAGCAATGTTTTGATTTATTTTTCGTTGAGACAAACCCTTTGGGTTAGCTTATTTTTGTTCTCCTCTAGGCTCATTGAAAGCATCTTTCATACAATTCCAATAGCTGATAGGACAATTGGGAAGTAATATTTACCTCTTTCTGTTTCCCCATGATTTTACTTTCTTTCATTAGGTATTTCAATTTAAAAAATGTTTTATTTAATACAAATTTAAAATGATAAATACTTGGTATGTGACATCTGAGGAAAATTGTTCATACATTTAATTTTTCAAACAATTTTTCAAAAGAAAAGCAATCCATATGATTTTTGTCCTACGATGTGATATTAAAGAACAAGCTTTGATATCTGTTTTGCACCACTACCCAAATAGAACATTTCCATCTAATGTACAACTAAAATTTCTCATTTTTATTTTCTTCCCATTAGAATATGAACTTATAAAAACAAGGATTGTCTTACTTTTTTATGTTTACCCTAAATTTTTAGCATAGTGCTTTGAATACAATAAAGGCTTAATAAATGCTTTCTTCATTGATCTTTAAAACAAATTGTGAAATATATATTTAATACTATCATTACAAATATTTATAATTCCCAACTTCATGAAAATAGAAGTTTTCAAAATGTAAAGATCAAGTTAAAAATTGGAAATCATGTGGGAACTGGATGACAGACATGCCACGACCATCATCTCATCTGCTTTTGTAGTTAAGAAAAAAAGAAATAATGTCTACACACATCTAAATAGAAACATACACAGTGATAATCTGGCATGAGGCTCATTAGCCCAAAGCAAAAATGGAATTATCATTTTCTCATCCACAGAGAGGAAGATTGATTGCTAAATAGTCTCAGATAACGAAATAAAAAGAATAAAAACACAGAGAAATATTTTTGGCAAAAATAGAGCTATCTTTTCTAATTAAGCCTCATACAAGAAAAGTGAGAATGAGGTAGTAGTAGTAGTGATGGTAGTAGTAGTAGTAGTAGTAGTAGTAGTAGTAGTAGTAGTAATAGTAGTAGTAGTGATAGTAGTAGTAGTAGTAGTGATAGTAGTAGTAGTAGTGATAGTAGTAGTGATAATAAAATAGAAGATTCATTCTGGTAATTGAGGACCAGGTCTTTGTCACCAGATATTACAAAAAGGATAATTCTTAAGGAGCCAGGACTTAGTGATCCATGACTATTATGAAAATAAATAGTAGAAATAATGTAGCATATTATTAGTTCAGGATGCAAAAATTTAGAACCTACCAAATGCCACAGAAAAATATGATCTAGTGGTGGAGCCAAGATGGCAGAACAGAAGCAGTAACTTTTCTAAGCTCCTCCATGAATCCCATCACTAAACTTTAAAAAGTGAATCTGAACAGATTTTGAGTGACAGAATCCACTGGGAGACAGAGCATGTCAGAATCCAGCCCAGGAATGTGCCCACGTGGGTAGAGGCAGGGGGAGCATGGAGCATGCAGGGGCTGCACGAGCCTGGACTAGAGAGCAGACTACATCAGAGAGATAAGGAGCCCCAGCCTGCAGACTCATCCACCCCAAGGGCAATTTGCAGCCATCTCACCAGCATCTCACCACCAGACAGGAGGATCCATCAGAGCTGGGTAAGAGAAAGCAGAGGGCCTGAAGCAGAGACAGCAGCTTCTCCTGGGGCTATCATCCCACAGCTTGGAAGTTTAAAAATCACCTACCTGATTTTCCAGAAGCCATGATGGCAAAGTAAACTCTAGCTGCTCTGATTCCCCCTCCCTGACCTAGAAAACCTAGAGATAAATGTCCCACACAGAGTAAAATCCTGAAATAGTGGAAATAGCTTCAGGCTCAAGAATCACTGAGAAAGGGTGCAACTGAGGCAGTAAGGAGTCTGAAGTGAAGGGCAGGAGGGGTTGCAACAAGCTCCACCTCACCTGACCAGCAAGAGCTCCCAAAACCCAGGGGAGTGGAGCCAGAAAACACTAATAACACAAGCCCAGGTGGACCTTAGCTCTACCAGGGCAATTTTCAGATATGAGCACTGCCAGCCACAGGCTGCTGAGCCTGCCTGAGCTGTAGCCCAGGGGCATAGAGGCAGAAATCTGAAGTGGCCAGACCACCCCTCCCCCACAGGTTACTCTGTGAGTCTCAGGGTAACTCAGGGGAAACCACACTGAGAATCCCGGCCTTGGCCTCAGTCTAGACACCCAGAGGCTATTGCACACAAAGTCAACAACCAGGCCCTTAGCTCTCACCCTGAGAAGTTAGGAAATAGGAAATCACAATGGGAAAAAAGGAAGCTGAGAAGGAGAAAGGGAAGGTGAGAAAATTGATCTGAGCTTATTATAGTGAACAAGAACAACCAAATACAGAGGACAACATGGACTCTATACTCACATCTGAGAGCACAGAAGGAAATATGAACTAGTCTCAAGCCCAAGAAGCATTCTTAGAGAAGCTCAAGAAAGATTTTTAAATCCATTATCTAACACCATATACCAAAATCAAGTCTAAATGGGTGCATGATCTAGGTATAAAGGCTGATACTGTAAGCAATCTGGAAAAGCAAGGAATATTTGCCTGTCAGATTTGTGGACGGGGAAGACTTTATGACCAAACAAGAATTAGAGAGCATTATAAAATACAAAATGGATAATTTTGATTACATAAAATTGAAAAGCTTCTATACAAACAAAGTCAATGTAACCAACATTAAGAGGAAGGGGAAAACTGGGAAAGAATTTTTACAACCAATGTCTCTTATAAAGGCCTCATTTCTAAAAGATACAGAGAATTAAGTCTAATCTATAAGAATACAAGTCATTACCCAATCGATAAATGGTCAAAGGATATGAACAAGCAGTTTTCATAGGAAGAAATTAAAGATATCTATGAGCATATGAAAAAATTCTCTAGATCACTACTGATTAGAGAAATGCAAATCAAAACAACTCTGAGGTACCACATCTCACTGGTCAGATTGGCTAAGATGACAAAACAGGAAAATGACAAATGCTAGAGAGGATGTGGAAAAATTGGAACACAAATACTTTGCTGGTGGAGTTATGAACTGATTCAACCATTCTGGAGAGCAATCTGGAGCTATGCCCAAGGGATTATAAGTAATTTCATACCCTTTGACCCAGCAATACCACTTCTAGGTTTGTATTCCAAAGATATCATAGAAGTGGGAGGAAGACCCATATGTACAAGACTATTCACAGCAGCTCTTTTTCTGGTGGCAAACAACTGGAAATTAAGGGGATGGCCATCAATTGGGGAATGGCTATACAAGTAGTTTTATATGAATGTAATGGACTACTATTGTGCTATAAGAAATGAGGAGCAGATGGGCTTCATATTTACCTGGAGATGCTTCTATGAACTGATGCTGTGTGAAAAGAGGAGGAGAAATTTTTACACAATTATAGACACAATGTATGTGTGATGACAAACCTTGATAGACTGTACTCTTCTCAGCAATGCAGGGTTTTAAGTCAACTCCAAAAGACTCACGATGGAGAGAGATGTCTACATTCAGAGAAAGAACTAGAAAGAACAGAGTTTGAATGCAGATGGAAGCAAAGTACCTGCTCTCTGTTTTTCTCTTGTTTGGTTTTGTTTCCTCTTTCCTATTGTTCCTTCCATCTGATACAATCCTTTATAACCTGACTAATGTCTAATGAGAAAATATTTGCAGATCCTATACTTAATTGTATGCTGCCATGGGAGTGTAGGGGAAGGAGGGGGAGAAAAATTGAAACTCAAAGAATTGTGGAACTGAACCTTGTAAACTAAAAGTAAACAAACAAATCAATAAAGACCAAAAATTAAAAAAAATGATCTAGCAACAAGAATTATGCACCAGAAATTTAATATTTATCCTGAAATTACAAAAAAAAAACTGATAATACAGACCTCTAAACCTGTTGGAGAACTCCAACAATAAATTGAAACAGAACGGGATCATGACAGAACAAACTCTTCCCTGCAATTACCTAGGCATATCATTGATCCTTACTTGTATTTCATTTAAAATTATTACATCAGTATTAATTAGAGAAATTGGTCTATAGTTTTCTTTATCCGTTTTTGCTCTTCCTGGTTTGGGTATAACCACAATATTTGTGTTATAAATCAAATTATGTAAGATTCATTATTTGCCTAATCTCCCAAACAGGTTATGTAGTATTTGAATTAATTATTCTTTAAATGTCTGTCAGAATTCACTTGTGAAACTATCTGATCTTATTTCTTTTTTCCCCTTGGGGATCTCATTTATGTATTGTTAAATTTCTTTTTCTTTTTTTCACCAAATGCTTTATTAACTTCTGATTTACATCATTCATTTCAGCCAGATTTTGAGTTACAAATTTTCTCCCCATTTTTCTGCTACCCACTGCCCCAAAATAGCAGTCCCACAGGATATCCCCTCCTCCAGCCTGCTCTCTCCCATATTTTCTCCCATATCCCTTTTGACATTTCCAGTGGATCTCTATGCCCCAGTGCCTGTATATCTTATTTCCCAATTAAATATAAAATAGTATTAATAAAATTCAATTAATTAATTATGTATATATTTGATTTTAAAACTTTGAATTCCAGATTCATTCCCTTCCTCCATTGACACCTACCCTTACTGGGAAGATAAGCAGTTCAGTATAGGTTGTACATGTGTGGCTAATGCAAAACTATAAGATAGCAGATATATTGTAAAAGACTGACTATTTTTCCCTCCCTCCTATCCCACCTCCCACTTGTTCTATTCTCTGCTTTGATCCCATAGCTTTTTTTTTTTTTTTAGGGTTAAGTAACTTGCTCAAGGTTACACGGCCAGTTATTTCTGGGTGTGGTGCTAAGTATCTGAGCCTGGATTTGATCCCCAGGTCATCCCAACACTGGAGCCGGTGCTCTTACTTGCTGAGCCACCTGGCCGCCCCTAAGCAATTGGGGTTAAGTAACTTGCTCAAGGTTACACAGCCAGGTGTTTCTGGGTGGATGCTAAGTGTCTGAGCACAGATTTGATGCCCAGGTCATCCTGATACTGGGGCTGGTGCTCTTACTGTCTGTGCTACCTGGCTGCCCCAATCCCATCCCTTTTCAAAAGTGGGTGCTCCCAACTTCCCTCCCGCGCAGACTGCCATTCCTTCCATCATCCTCCCTTTCATCCCCTTCCCCCCCCTACTCTCATGGAGGGTAGGATACCCTATTCAGTGTGTATTTCATTCCCTCCTCAAGCCAAATTCAATGGGAATAAGGTTGACCCATTCCCTTTGCCTTCCTATACTTCCCCTCCATTGTAACCATTTTCCCTTGCCTCTTCTATATGAGATAGTTTACCCCATTCTCTCTCTCCCCATCTCCTCTCATTATATTCATCTCTTACCTCTTTATTTCACCTTTTAAGTATCATCCCTTCCTGTTAAATTGCTCCTGTGCCCTCTATCTATGTATACCTGTAAATATATATACACATTCACATATGTATTCATATGCCCATATACCCTCATACACACACACACACACACACACACATATATTTCTATTCCCTTCAACTACTGAAAAAAGTTTCATCAGTTATTGTTTTTCCATGTAGGAATGTTAATAGTTCAACTTTGATAAGTTGCTTATGATTTCTTTTCCCTGTTTGCCTTCTCATGCTTCTTTTGCTTCTTGTAGCTGAATGTCAAATTTTCTATTCAACTCTGGTTTTTTTTAGCAAGAATGCTTGAAAGTCTTCTATTCCACTGAATGACCATATTTTCCCCTGAAAAATGATACTCAGTTTTGCTGGGTAGGTGACTCTTGGTTTTAATCCCAGCTCCTCTGACCTCCAGAATATCATATTCCAAGCCCTTCGATCCCTCAGTGTAGAAGCTGCCAGATGCTGGGTTATCCTGATTGTGTTTCCACAATATTCAAATTGTTTCTTCCTGGCTGCTTGTAATATTCTCTCCTTAATCTGGGAATTCTGGAACCTGGCTATAATATTCCTAGGAGTTTTCTTTTTGGGATCTTTTTCAGGTGATCAGTGGATTCTTTCAACCTCATTTTGCCTTCTAGTTCTAAAACATCAGGGCAGTTTTCTTTGAGAACTTCCTGGAGGATGCTTTCTAGGTTCTTACTTTGGTCACGGCTTTCAGGTAGCTCAATAATTTTAAAATTATCTCTCCTGGATCTATTTTCCAGGTCAGTGTTTTTTTCCCGTGAGATATTTCACATTGCCTTCTATTCTGTCATTTGTTTGGATCTGTTTAACAGCATCTTGATTTCTCATAAAGTCATTAGCTTCCATTTGCTCCAATCTAATTCTGAAGCAATGATTCTCTTCAGTGAGCTTTTGAGATTTTTTTTATCTGGAAAATTTGGCTTTTTAATTCATTCTTCTCCTCCTTGCATTTTTGAGCCTCTTTTGCCATTTGAATTAGTCTATTTTTTAATGTATGATTTTACTCAGTCAGGCTGTTGACTCTCATTTCATAATTTTCTTGCATTGTTCTCATTTCTCTTCCCAATTTTTACTCCACTTCTCTTATCTGCTTCTTAAGGTCCCCTATGGCCTGTAACCAGCTTGTATTTTCCTTTAAAGCTTTTGGTGCAGGAGTTCTGACTTCACTGTCTTCCTCCTGTTCCATGCTTTGCTCCTTTTTGTCCCCAAAATAGGAGTCTAATGTTGGAATCTTCTGTCTGCTTTGTTTCCTTTGCTTGGTCATGTCACTCCTCAGTCACTTGACCCTTGGGCTTTTTGCCACAGTGGGACTCTGCCACCAGACAGGGGAGCTTTCTTCCCAAATGCTGGGGTTTTTTCAGCTGCCAGAATTATTAGATGGGTGCCCTCTTTGAGGTCTCCACACGCTCTGGCAAGCTGGACACACACCCCAGGACCTGCACCCTAGACTTCAATCCAGATCCAAGCAGGTTAAAGCAAGAGCAATTACCACTCAGACTGGTGCTCAGTCCCTCTACACTCTGCAGGCCAGGAGCTGAAGCTTCCACATGGTGCTAGCCAGCCAGCGTCTCAGTGGCTTCTCGTTGGGGGGTAAAAGCCACTCACTCCCACTTACTGGGTCCCAAAGTCAAGACTGCACTTACCTCTCACTTTTTCCTTCACAACTATGTGTTGATAAATATGGAAATGGCCACAGATGCTGCTGATCTGGAGTCCCTCCAGTGGTGGCTGGTCAGGCCCGCCCTGGGGCTACAGCCTTGGTGTGTGGCTGGACTCTGCTGCCAGAGTGCTGTGCTGGCAGGTTCCTGCTGGCTTGCCAGGCTTTCCTCAGTGGGAGGTTAATTTCTCTGTGTCATTTTGTTGGTTCTGCAGCTCCAAAATTTGTTTAGAGTCCCCTTTTTATATGGATTGGGGAAGGTGGAAGCCTGAGCCGTGGGGAGGTACTGCTTCTACTTCGCCATCTTGACTCCTCCCTAAATTTCTTTATCTAGGATAACATTATTTAAATATTGTGTTCCCATTGAGGAGATGTTCATCAATTGTGGAATGACTGAAGAAATTGGTATGTTATTTTGAAGGAATTCTATTTTACTATAAGAAATGATGAGTAGCATGTTCTCAGGAAAAGTCTAAAAGACTTACATGAACTGATGAAATGTGATATGAGCAGAATCAGGAGAACAGTGTACACAGGAAGAGTAATATTGTAAAATGATGAAATATGAAGGACTCAGTAGTAAAATTATCCAAGACAATTCTGAAGGGCTTTTTTTATGAAAAGTGCTATCCATCTAAAGAGAAATAACTGATAAAATCAGAATGCAGATCAGGGTACAGATTTTTTTAAACAATTATTGTTTTTCTTGATATTTCTAATATATTTTTTTCACATTACTGATATAGAAATACATCTTTCATGACTGCATATGGACAACCTATATCAAATTGCTTGCCTTCTCAATGAGAAGGGAGGGAAAGCAGGTAGCAAAATAATTTTGAATTCAGAATTTTAAGAAATGGATATAAAAAACAGTTTCTACATGTAATTTAGGAAAAACCAAAATATTAATTTTTTTAAAAAAGTAATCTATTTCCTCTTTTGTTAATGTAGGAAACTCATATTTATGTAAATATTCATCCATTTCATTTAGATTGTTAGATTTATTGGCATATAATTGGGCAAAGTTTTTTTTTTTGCCTAAATGGTCTCATTAATGGTCACTCTTGGGACAGCATCTTTTCTAAGATGATGTCTATAGTCACAAATATAATTCCCATTTGTATGCATTAAAGTTTCTTTTTTATTTTTTAGTATTTGTTTTTAAAACTTAGATTTCCAGATTCTTTTCCTTCTTCCTTCCTCACTGACCCCCATTGGGGCGACAAGCAATTCAGTATAGGTTATACATGTGTAGTTATGCAAAATGTTTCCATAGTAGTTATATTGTGAAAGACTAACTATATTTCCCTCCATCCTATCCTGCCCCCCACTTACCTCTTTTCTACTTTGACCCCGTCCCTTTTCAAGAGTTTTTGCTTCTAACTACCCTCTGTTCCCCAATATGCCCTCCCTTCTATCATCCCATCCTTTTGTCCCCTTTCCCCCTACTTTCGTGTAGGGTAATAAACCCAATTGAGTGTGTATGTTATTCCCTACTTAAGCCAAATCCAGTGAAAGGAAGGTTAACCCATTCCCTTTCACCTTCCTGCTCTTCCCCTCCATTGTAACAGTTTTCTCTTGCTTGTTTATATGACATTATTTACCCTTTCTATCTCTCCTTTTCTCCTCCCAACATATTCCTCTCTCACTTCTTAATTTTGTTTTTTAGATATCATCCCTTCCTATTCAACTTATTCTGTGCCCTCTGTCTATGTATACACGTATACACATATACACATACTCACATACATATTTATATACACACTCTCCTATACATGCATATATATGTGTGTATACATACATACATATATATATATATATATACATACATACAACTAACTATCCACATACTGTGAAAAAGTCTCATGAGTTACAATTATTATTTTTTCATGTAGGAATGAAAATAGCTAAACTTTAATAAGTTCCTTATGTTTTCTTTTTCCTGTTTACCTTCTCATACTTCTTTTGCTTCTAGTATTTGAAACTCAAATTTTCAATTCAGCTCTGTTTTTTTGATCCAGAATGCGTGAAAGTACTCTATTTCATTGAATGATCAAATTTTACTGTGAAGTATTGTGCTAACTTTTGCTGGGTAGGTGATTCTTAGTTTTAATCCTAGCTACTTTGACCTCTGAAATATCATATTCCAATCCCTTTGATCCTTTAATGTAGAAGCTGCTAGATCTTGTGTTATCCTGATTGTGTTTCCATAATATTCAAATTGTTTCTAACTAACTTCCTATAATATTTTCTCCTTGACATGGAACTCTGGAATTTGGCTGTGATATCCCTAGGAGTTTTCTTTTTGGGATCTTTTTCAAGAGATGAATGGTGAATTCTTTCAATTTCTATTTCCCCTTCTTGTTCTAGAATATCAGGGCAGTTTTCCTTGAGAATTTCTTAAAGGATGATTTCTAGGCTCTTTTTTGATTATGGCTTTCAGATAGTCCAATAATTTTAAAATTATCTGTCCTTGGATCTATTTTCCAGGTCAGTTGTTTTTCCAATGAGATATTTCATTTTCTTCCATTTTTTTTTCACTTGTTTGGATCTATTTTATAGGATCTTAATGTCTCATAAAGTGATTAGCTTCCATTTGTTCTGATCTATTTTTGAAGGAATTATTCTCTTCAGTGAGTTTTTGTAATTCCTTTTCCATTTGTTTTTTAAGGCATTCTTCTCCTTATTGGTTTTTTGGACCTCTTTTGCCATTTGAGTTATAATATTTTTAAGGTGTTATGTTCTTCAATCAGGATGTTGACTCCCTTTTCATGATTTTCTTTAATTATTCTTATTTCTCTTCCCATTTTTTCCTCTACTTCTCTTACTTGGTTTTCAAAATCCTTCTTGAGCTCCTCTATGACCTGTATCCAATTCATATTTTTCTTGGAAGCTTTTTTTGCAGGATTTTTGACTTTTTTTGTTTTTTCTGGTCCTATGTTTTGCTCCTCTTTGTCCTTGCTCCTTTTTGTCCCCAAAAAGGGATTCTCTAATCTGATTGAGCTTCTTCTGCTTGCTCATCTTGCTAGCCAATTACTTGACTTTTGACCTCTTTGCCATTGTAGAACTCTGCTTCAAGTGATGAGAGACCTGTGTCCCAAATTGCTAGGGTTTTTGTAGTTGTAAGAGCTGTTTTCAAAACTATGAGGAGGGTGCCCTCTCTATTGTTACCACAGACTCTGGAACACTGGTGTTCCTCACCCCAGGACCAGAACCCAAGACTGCAAACAAGATCCAAGCAGGTCAAAGAGAGAGCTATTACTCTCTGAATGGCCATTTGGTCCCCCTACAATCTTCAGGCCAGGAACTCTCAAGGCAGCCACATGGCAGCAGTTGCAGCTGCAGCTGCAGTGCCTCCACCACCTCTTACCCTGGGGGCAAGAGCCGGGCTGTGCTCTTCTGTCATCATCCTGTTCCAACAGAGTTCCCTACTGACTTTTTACTTACTCTTTGGCATTTATTTGTTGAGAAGTCTGGAACCTGCTATAGATGCCAGTGATTCTCTCTCCTGAAATCTGCTCCAGTCAGTCCGTGCTGCTGGTTGGGTACCCTGGGTCTGGGCCAATATGGCTCATGCAGGACTACACTTGGGTCCCACTTTGGTGTGATAGCCCTTTCCTGTTGGTCTGCCAGGTTGCCTTCAGTGGGAGATTTGTTTTTCTCTGTCACTTTGTGGGTTCTGTAGCTCTGAAATTTGTTTAGAGTTATATTTTACAGGTATAGGAGGTGGTTAGAGTAGGAGCTCAGACAAGTTCCTTGTTTTACCCCACCATCTTGGCTCAACCCCAGAATTATTTCTAATTGCCTTAATTTCTTCTTCCTTGGTGGTGAATTCACCATTTTCATTTTTGATGCTGATAATCTGGTTTTCATCTTTCTTTTTAATAATTGAATTAACCAATGGTTTATCTATTTTCTTGGTTATGTAGATTTCTCATATTGAACTATTTGACAATATCAGGGTCATTGGACAAAATCCTTTCCCTTTGCAGTCTTCAATAGATATGACTGAGACACCTAAAGGAGCAGTTACCAGGCTGCATCTACACAGGAATTGTTTCCTATAATGATAGTTGAGGGCATACGGGTTGGAAGCATAGCTATTACAAAGGCCCAAAATCTGTCCCTATCAGGGTCTGAAAAGGTCAAGATTGTGGTTATGGTTCAACTTGCATGACATATGCTACTACCTGTTTCTCCCTTAAGATGTCTTGCTGCTTCAGCTAGGCTGACTTTCCTGTCACTTAAGTAGCATTTGGTGGGCTGTTGGTGGAGATAGCTGGCCCCTGCTCTATAGGAGTTATTTCCCTGGAAGAAGATTCTATAGAAAATGGCAAACCATTAAATCATACACCTATTCTTTAAAGATCTATGGAAGCTTTCCAGAGGATGGCTGTTGTGAACAACTTTCAAGATTCTGATTACATAGTATAGTGAACACCTCATTTATTCAGTAACAAATCAGAGCAAAACATTCACAGAAAATCAAGGTACAGAATTCACAATATTACAACTTATCACAGAAAATGTCCATATAGTTTTCACCAAAGTGGTCACAATAGTTTTCAACAAAGTACAATTATTTAGTAACTCAATCATTCAATCATCCTTGAGGAGGCTTGCCTCCTTAAAGGACACAAAATATAAAAGTCAAAGTAATCCATCCCTGGGTAGTCTCAATTGGAGATTAGTTTCCAATCATAAACAAAGTACATTCATTTAGTCAATCACTGAGTCCTTAATTCAATCACAAAGTACAATAGTCAAAGTCCCCCACCCATGGGGTGCAATTAAATTACAACTTTAATAGTCACTTTAATCAATCAAACATATATTATTTACCTAGTTCAGGGAAAAAAGTCAGCACCCTGAACTTTAGAGAATACAAGCAGAAGATACAACAGAAAATAACACAATTCAGCAGACAGGGCTTCAAGATGTATGACCATTACATCTATACCTAGTTAGTTACCAGAGAGGGAAGCACCACCATCTGGATTTTCAAAGCCAGTGGGCTCAATAACTGCCCAGAGTCTCATCTGGCCAAATCACACAACTCTTCCCAAAGTGGGTCCCAAAGTAAAACCTCACGTCAAGGTCAGTCACTACTCAGAGAATTTCATCAGTCACTAATCAGTATCTATGGAGAGGTCTTTTCATCTTGACTCAAGGCAGGTCGCTCCTACCTGAATCCACCAAACTATCACCTGGGTTGAAAGGCAGACAGCTCCCAGTTCCTTGTCCAGATCTCCTTGCAGTTCCTTCTCCACGTTGAAGCTCATAGTATCCAGTCCATCTCAAATCCTTCACAGTCTCTGTTCCTGGGAAAACAAGGCTTAACAAAGCCATAAGAACATTCATACACATTAACAAAGTCACAACAACATTTGTATAGAATACTGACACCACAGTCATGCTTCCTCAGTCTTTGGCAGATCAAGGTGGCCCTTGGAAATCCTCAGCAACCTCAGAAGCTCCAGCTGACCCTCAGAAGGCTTCAGCAGCTCCAGCTGGCCCTCAGAAGTCTTCAGCAGCTTTTGTTCTCAAAATCGAAATCACTTTCTCCCATTCTCAAAATCAAAATCACATTCTCAATGGAAGTTCCAGTCCAGCAACAGTAGCCCAGTCTTCAGGTGCTCATCCCAAGAAGTTCTGACTTTCCCAGATGGGGTTTTTCCTTATATACAGAATTGCTCCTCCCTTCTAGATGACTTTCATAATTCTGGTGTGCAATAAATTACTTAAGTAGTTTGTTTTTGGATTTCTTGATAATTATTTGGTTTATTATGAGCTTCAATATTTTGTTGAATTAGATGTGAATCTTATTCATTCAGCCACATTAGCCAGAAGAGTTTATTTGTGCAGGATGTGTAGCATAACATTTGTATCTATATCCCTAGTGTTTGGCAATCTACCTAGCACATAGAATGTACTTAATAAGTGCTTTTCCCCTTCCTTCCTTCCTTCCTTCCTTCCTTCCTTCCTTCCTTCCTTCCTTCCTTCCTTCCTTCGTTCCTTCCTTCCTTCCTTCCTTCGTTCCTTCCTTCCTTCCTTCCTTCCTTCCTTCCTTCCTTCCTTCCTTCCTTCTTTCCTTCCTGCCTTCCTTCCTGCCTTCCTGCCTTCCTTCCTGCCTTCCTTCCTTCCTGCCTTCCTTTCTTCCTGCCTATATTCCTTCCCTATAGGATTTTCATGAGGAAAACATTTTTATGAGGTATTGAGCTCATAGTATAGATCACATCATTTGAGAATTCACATTTTAATTGTAGGAGAACTTTGATATGCGCTTTAAAATGTACTGCATCTATGTTCCACTAAAGCCTTCAGAGACCTAAAAGAAATTTACGTTATCTAAGAAAATTGGGCCTTTCAGCAATTCTCCTTATCATTTTCATGCTCTGATGATCAAGAGCATAATGAAAATCAGTATGCTTTCCTTGAACTTGATCCTTGGCAGGCATGGATGAAAAATTATAATATCCTATGTATTAGTTACTAATCCTGTCAATACCATTCTGAATGGATTTTGCACAAAGTCTCGGCATCTATAAGACCATAGAATTAGAGCCAGGAGGGACATTAGCGATCATCAAGGACAAACTTTTTCTTTTACAGATGAGGAAATTGAGGTGAAAAAAGTAATGAGAGCTAATGTTACAGAGGAGGTAATTATTAGAAGGGGTGTCAAATCTATGTCTTATCCTAAATTCAATGTTCTTTCCACCATAATACACCTCTTTTACTCTTATAATAATTTAAGATATATTAAAATTGGGGAAGGGATATAATTGATTTTCTTTTATTCTAATTTTTTTAATGCTTTATTAACTTCTGATTTACATCATCCATTTCCGCCAGATTTTGAGTTACAAATTTTCTCCCCATTTCTCCCCCACCCACCGCCCCAAAATAGCAGTCCCACAGGATATCCCCACCTCCAATCTGCTCTCTCCTACATTTTCCCCCATACCCCTTTCCACTTTTCCAGTGGATCTCTATGCCTCAGTGCCTGCACATCCCATTTCCCAATTACATGTAAGATGGTATTAATAATAGTATGTATATATATATGTATATATATATATATATATACATATTTGAATATTTGATTTCAAAACTTTCAATTCCAGATTCATTCCCCTCATTCCCTGTCACCCACCCCTACTGGGAAGATACGAAGTTCAGTATAGGTTGCACATGTGTGGCTAATGCAAAACAATCGCATAGTAGATACATTGTAAAAGACTGATTACACTTCCCTCCCTCCCATCCCACCTCCCACCCACTCTACTCTCCACTTTGATCCCATCTATTTTCAAAAGTGAGTGCTTCCAACCTCCCTCCCCCCCAGCCTACCCTCCCTTCTGTCATCCCCCCTCTCATCCCCTTCCCCCCCTATTCTCCTGGAGGGTGAGATACCCTATTTAGTGTATATTTCGCTCCCTCCTCAAGCCAAATTCAATGGCAATAAGGTTGACCCATTCCCTTTTGCCTTCCTATTCTTCCCCTCCATTGTAACCATTTTCCCTTGCCTCTTCTGTATGCGATAGTTTACCCCAATCTGTCTCTCCCCATCTCCTCTCATTATATTCCTCTCATCTCTTAATTTCACCTTTTAAGTATCATTCCTTCCTTTTAAATTGGACCTGTGCCCTCTATCTATGTATATCTGTAAACATATATACACACATTCACATATGTATTCATATGCCCATATACCCTCATATATAGACAAATATATATATTTCTAATCCCTTCAACTACTGAGAAAAGTTTCATAAATTACGATTATTGTTTTTCCATGCAGGAATGTTAATAGCTTTTGTCCCAAACGCTGGGGTTTTCTCAGCTGCCGGAGGTATTAGATGGGTGCCCTCTCTGAGGTCTCCACACGCTCTGGCAAGCTGGACACACACCCCAGAACCTCCACCCTAGACTGCAATACAGATCCAAGCAGGTTAAAGCAAGAGCGATTACCCCTCAGACTGGTGCTTGGTCCCCCTACACTCTGCAGGCCAAGAGCTGAAGCCGCCATGTGGCACTTCCTGGCTGTGCCAGCGGCTTTTCGCCCTGGGGGTAAAAGCCATGCACTCCCACTTACTGGTCCCAAAGTCCAGACTGTACTGACCTCTCACTTTGTCCTTTGTGTCTATGTGTTGATAAATCTGGAAATGGCCACAGCTGCTGCTGATCTGGAGTCCCTCTGGCCAGCGGCTGGTCAGGCCTGCCCTGGGGCTAAAGCCTCGGCATGGGGCTGGGCTCTGCTCCCAGAGCACTGCGCTGGACGATTCCTGCCAGCCTGCCGGACTGTCCTTAGTGGGAGGTTAGCTTCTCTGTGTCATTTTGTGGGTTCTGTAGCTCCAAAGTATGTTTAGAGTCCCCTTTTTACATGGATTGGGGAGGGTGGAAGCTGGAGCTGCTGGAAGGTTGTGCTTCTACTCCGCCATCTTGGCTCTGCCCTATTCTAATTTTTTAACTTCATAACTTGTGATAGAGACAGCCTGACGTAGTAAATACGACTTTGGGCTTGGTGTTGAGTACCTCAGTTTCAATCCCATCTCTGACAATTAGTGTTTATATTCACCTGGGCAATCCAGTCCACCTTTATATGCCTCAGGAAACTCTCCAGGATTAATCTACATAGTCAATTATGATCTTCCTTTATGGAGAGAGTTCTCATACCATGTAATTCCAATGTTAGAGGTATAATAGAATTTTCTACTTAGCTATCTATCAGGGGAAAAAAAAAGCCATGAGTAGTATTGTCAACTGGGTGCATAGTAGAATTTTGTAATTAAAATGTAGTCAATCAATTCCTTTTAATCTGGTTCCTGGATTGCATCTGTGGGAAAAATACTCAAGATGCAAAAACTCCCTCCTCTGATGCAGATAGCATTCAACTGTAACTAATTGCTTTAGAGTTGTTTTAATCACTGAAAGTTTAAAGTCAAATAGCCAACTTGTGTCATGGGCAGGTCATGAATACAAATCTTCCTATATCCAAGGAGGATTCTCTATCTAATATATCATTTTCCTCA
Organism: Petaurus breviceps papuanus; assembly: GCF_028583685.1. Lineage (NCBI taxonomy): Eukaryota > Metazoa > Chordata > Mammalia > Diprotodontia > Petauridae > Petaurus > Petaurus breviceps. The sequence goes on from NW_027187391.1 coordinate 2,053,479, forward strand.
TACCCTTAAAAATGTTAGCAGAATAAAGATCTCCTTATTATGGATATCAGTCATATCATAACATTGAGGTCATGGTCTCAGTTCCCACTGGGATAGTTAATTTTGCTCAATTCTGTGCTTAAAGGTGGCCTCTTTAATATTTCTTTGCTAGTTTACAGATTTATGGATGCATTAGCTCAAATGCATTCTGTCTTACTGGAAAAATCATTCAGAACCATGTCCTGTCATGGATGGTAAGTAATGTCTATCACTTCATAAATGAAGGAAAACATGATTACAGTGTTCTGGAGGACACAACTTTTATGCAAGCATCTAAGAGTATTCTTGGAAGTAGATGAAAAGAAATGATAATTCATTCTAAGAAGTTCTTTTTCAGCATGTTTACAATTATTCCTCACACTCAGTTTGGATACTCCAAAGCCATGGCATACATTGGACATTTCTTAAAGTCCCTCTATTTTCAATGAAATATTATTTTGATCTGGCAGCTAATGATACTCAAAGGTTTATCTTTGCTATAAATGCACCCAAGGAACACTTTCTAAGGGTGTCTCCCACCGAGCACAAAATATGCTAACAGAGTCATTAGTGTTTCTAATTTAAATACATTAGGAATAAAGACAGAGATAATATGGAAAATGTTACCAATTTGCAAAATAACCTAATTCATATGCATCTTCTACTCCCTGATTCAACTATTGCTCAGTTGGTATTCCAGTAAAATGGATTTACATTGTTCTCAGAAAGTACCCTGAGACTACTTGAAGAAGAAAGACTGTGGTGATTGAAATATTTGGTAGAGATAAAAGAGGAAACCTTAGTAGAATTTCCAACAGAATGAATTTCATAAAATATAAAATAATACAATGCTTCCTGCCCTCCTTTAAATTGCATTTGAAAATATCTTTGGTCCATAAAGTATATGTTCATTAGTAGCATATGTACTTAATTTATTTGTTTTGGATTACACTGTAGTGCTTTAGTATTGATATGATAACCACTTTTCATGACAAAAATAATTTGCAAATTTATTTTAAATGTCTACTGGTATTGTAAGATTTTTTCTTTCACATATATATTTAAATGAGACCAAATATATACAGCACAAAAGTAGCAGGCTTTTGTATAGTGATTTTTAGTGTTAGAGCAGGAATTCTTAATCTTTTTTTCCCTGTTATCCACCTCTTTGAATTTCTTTTGAAGATTATAGACTCCTTTTCAGAATCATGTTTTTAAGTGCATAGTATGTAGAACTGCAAAGGAAAACAATGAAGCTGAAAAACATTACTTAATATATCAAAATGAGGAAATAAAATGTTGAGATCCTAGATTAAGAATTGTTGCTAGAGGCTTCTTAAAAAGCAAGTATAGTCCTGGCAGACATTTAACTCTTCTACTCCATGACCTTGCACAGTGCTTGGAAGACAGCTAATGGAAACAATACAAATGGTTTTCATAGCCAAACTCTAAAAATATCATTCCACTGGAAAACAATGACACTCTAGCCCTGTCTATAGCATCAAAGCTTTGAGTGACCTTTGGAAGGAATAATTTTTCCACAGTTCTTTAAACTGTTTCCTATAATATGTGGTTTGCAGACTACTTTCTTTTCCTAATTGCCCTCTACTAGATACACTTTAGTTTATCCATATCCCCCTAAAATATAATGGCCATATGGAGTACATACACAAAATTTCAGACATAGATTGATTAATGAGATTATTTCCCATGACCCATACACTAGAATATATTCATGGGTCAAGATTTTTTTATTTTTGTCATTTGGTAATGTATCTTTATCTTGATAAATTACTCTTAGGGTGTTGTTTAGGATGTTTAATTGATTTGTTCATAGTAAAACAATGGCTTCTAAGGGTCAGAACAAAGATTATTTTTATAGAGGAAGAGTATTTAATTTATTTTTTTCTTTTTAATATTTTATTTTTCCCCAGATACATGTAAAAACAATTTTTAGCAGTATTTTTTTCAAATTTTGAGTTCTAAATTCTTCTCCCCCCGACTTTCTTTTTTCCTTCTCCCTGAGAAGTCAAGCAACCTAATATAGGTTATACATGTGTAGACATGGAAAATGTATTTCCATTTTAATCATGTTATAAAACAAAACATGAATTAAAAAACAACCACAAGGAAAACAAAGTTTAAAAAAAGTGTTCTTCAGTCTGCATTCAGACTCTATCAGTTCTTTCTCTGAAGGTGGATAGCATTTTCCTTTATAAGCCCTTTGGAATTGTTCCAGATCACTGTATTGGTGAAAATAGCTAAGCCATCCATAGTTGACCATCATACAAGTATTGCTGTTACTATTTACAATGTTATCCTGGCTCTACTTGTATCACTCTGCATCAGTTCACATAAGCTTTTCAGGTTTTTCTGGAAGCATCCACTTATTTTTTTTTTATAGCACTATTGCATTACATCAAAATCATATACCACAACTTGATCAGCTGTTCCTCAATTGATGGACATACCTTCAATTTCCAATTCTTTGCTACCCCAAAAAAGAGCTGTTATAAATATTTTTTGTCTCTTTTTTGTTTGAGGGAGGCAGGCAGAGTAATTGGGGTTAAGTGAATTGCCCAAGGTCACACAGCAAGTAAGTGATGTGTCTGAGGCTGAATTTGAACTCAGGTTCTCCTGATTCTAGGACTGGTGCTCCATTCACTGTGCCACCTAGCTGCCACTATTATAAATGTTTTTGTGCACATAGGTCCCTTTCCTTTTTTTTTTTTTTAATCTCTTTGGGATACAGATCTAATAGTGGTATTGCTAGGTCAATGGATATGCATAGTTTATAGCCATTTGGGCATAGTTTCAAGTTGCATTTTAGAGTTATATTAGTTCAAAACTCCACCAACAGTGCATTAATGTCTGAATTTTCCCAAGTCCCCTCCAAGATTTGTCATTTTCATTTCCTGTCATATTAGACAATCTGATATGTGTGGAGTGACATTTCAGTGTTCTTTTAATTTATCATATGTCCTAGTCTGTTTTTATAGTATTATTTTCTTCAGCAATTTCATGCCTCCACCAGGCTGTTGATCCTTTTTTTTTTCTTCATTATTTTCTTCCACCATTCTCATTTATTTTCCCAAATTTCCTCTACTTCTCTTACTTGGTTTTAAAAATTCTTTTTCAATCTCTTCCAGGAATTATTTTTGGGCCTGAGATCAATTGTCATTTTTCTTTGAGGCTTTGGGTAGAACAGTTTTGACCTTGTTTTCTGACTTTGTGTTTTGATCTTCCCTATAACCATAGTAATGTTCTATGGTCAGGTTTTTTTTCTGTTCTTGTTTGCTCATTTTTTCCAGCCAATTTCTTCATTTTTAACATTCTGCGAAAGTTGAACTGTGCTCTCAGAGTGGAGGTGGCATTGTCCCAAGTGTCAGGTTTATGGTGCAGCTATTTTCAGAACTAGCTGTGGAAGTTGGTAAGTTTTCAGTTCTTCTGAGGCAATATGATCTAAGGAGATGTGTGTTTACGACTCTCTTAGCCTACACTCTGGTCTGTGAGAGACCATAAACACTCTTTTCCACTCTAGAACTTTGACCAAGGTCCCCACTTCCCTGTGGCCACAAGTTCAGGTGTGTTAGTTTTCCTTCTTGCCCTGAGACTATGACCCAGATACTCCTATGGGCAATGCAACAGAGACTTGCATTTGTCACCAGGAAAGGGACCCCTGTTATCTTCTTCTTACTAGTTGTCCAAAGCCCTTATAATCTGTCAGATGAGAGCTCTAAAATTTGCTACTGTTGACTCAGTTGTCCCTAGTGGCTTCTGTTCTCTTGCCTGGGCATTGTAGTGGACTTTTTTCCCACTTTTACCCTGGTGTTATAGATCTTTCTTAACAAACTGTTATGTTATCTTGGGCTGGAAAAATTGTCTCATCCTATCCTGTTTGAGGAATCTGCCACTCCAGAATTCATTTTGAAGTTTTTTTTTTTTTAAAGTTGCTTAGAGGAGAATTTGGGAGACCTTTGGCCAGTGCCTGCCTTCCCCCAACCCTCCCAACATCTTGGCTCCATACCCCAGAGGCAAGATTTAATTCAAGTCTTCCTTCCTATAAATGAAATATTCTACTCATTGTACCATGATTCCTTTCTGGAACTTCACACTAGACTTCAATTAATAAAGTCTGCTGACAGTAGTATATTTTCTTAGTCTTATCATGCTATTGACTCATTTCAAACTTGTGGTCATCTAAAGCACCCAAAGGTTTTTTAAATATATGTTTCTGTCAAGATATGTGACCCTCCTCCTATAAATGGGCAATACGGGTTTTCTTTTTGTAAATAATTCCAGTACTGTATATTTATGTTTACTGAATTACAACTTTTTGCTTTTGATGATCAGTCAATATTAGGTAATTTCTAGATATTCTCTAATATGTACATAAGGTTTAGAGACAATTCAAGTGTAATGCCAAGCAAAGGCAACTTCCCAAGTTTCAAAATACCAGCATAGGTGCTCTCCATTTTATTCAGTGAAAATTAAGAACAGAGAAGATCAAAATATGACATCATTCAAAATACAGCATTTACTAAGTGTGATTAAAAATCTCCAAGTACTACCCCACCCCTGGACATTACATTCATTTAGTCCAAAAGCCCCTCTTCTCAAATGGAGATTAGTTTCCAATCATAAGTAAAGTACATTCATTTGTTTAATCACAGAGCACAAAAAGTCAAAAGTTCCCTACCCTTGGATTACAATTGAATCTACCCCAGAGTTACAACAAGCTTAAGCACAGCATTTAATACCCAAATGGAGGTCTTTTCTTCATCTTGACAAGAGGCAAGTTCTCAGCAATCTTTGTTCCTGGGAAGACAAAGCTTAGCAAGGCCACAAGATACATTGCCAGTGTCTTCATTAATTCATTCTCTGTCTGCAGAACAGTCCTAGGACCCCTGAAAACATTAGCAAAACCATCTTCCAGGATTTCTGTAAACATACAACAAGAAAATCCTTCTTCAGGGCTTCTGAACCAACAGCAAGGTTCCAACCTTCTGCAACAACAGGACTGTCTTTCACCAGTGGACAAATTTGGCAAAACAACATCAAAACAGACAAAGTACCAGCATAACAGCCATGTCTCCTCAGTCCTTGGCAGCTCTGGGTGGCATGTCTCAAAAATCCTGGACAATTCAAAGTGGCCCTCAGCAATCCTCTCCATCTCTCTCTGGCTCCAAGGTGCTACTTCCAAAAAGTTCTTCAGCCTCTATCTTTTCTTGTGTCTCTAAATTTATGTCACCAGCTCCTCCCAGTTCAGCCCTCTCTTTTCATGTCAACAAGTCCATCCCACAAGTGGGATTCACAAGCTCTGGGTTTTAACACAATCAAACCAAAAACCAAGCCAATACAGGGGGATCTTTAAATTCAATTACTATTACATCAAGTGACTTGTTTTTGGGAGAAATTAGTACTTTGGCTTTCCCAAAATGCTGCGTGAAATCCATTCTAACAGGAAATAAAACTAAGAGGTACTGTGATGCTTAGTACTAAGGAAGACTTAGCTTATTCAGTTTTGTAGAAGTATTAAGAGGAGATAGTTTTGACTTCTGAAAAGAAATTAAAGTTGCTGTTTATTTACTTGGACAACTTTCATCTCATTTTATAGGAAATCAATAGATCTTATATATTTTATTTTAAACAGATTGTTTCTGTTTCTTTCTCAAATAATTGTGCCCATGCTTCAAATGCAGTGTGGAAATATTAGGTTTGTTCTTATCTATATTCAACACATACTATGAGTGATAAGCCAAGAAGCTGCTAGAATTAATGAAAACATCATTGGTTTATTATTTGCTGTTTTTGTCTTAAGATTTGAAAAAAAATTGTCACTGTCTAAATGGAAAAATGTATTTTGAAAAAATAATCTTTCAATGAAAATATTGCTAGATTGAAATACTACTTCAGAAAATACTGTAATCTCTAAGGGACAAATTATTATTACTTTCTAGCTGTGATGCATTCCATTGATCAGCTGCTGCCAGTTACTGCCTCTCCTTTATTATGTTTGAAAATCATTTTTCATTCCTAATCATCTACTTCCTTGAAAAACTCATAAGATTTCATTCTTTTCATTTTTTTTGAGATGCACAATAGAAGAAATGCACTTTTTTCACTGTAGTCTTTTAATGGCTAAACTGGAACAGGATTATTATTCTGTGACTTTTTCATGTTATCTAAGAAAGTACTTTAATTTATGGGCTAGACATTCTTGTGTGTACTGATAAACATATGTGAGATTCATAATTATCTTATTGATTTTAGGGTCAGAGGCTTAAGAAGTTGAAGTTGGCACAAAATTTCTAAATTATTACTGATATTGTGGTTGCAGCTATTGACCCTTCTACTTCCATGAACAGATATCAGTGAACACATTAATTAGGATAGCATGCAAAACCATGCAGATGAGTTAATGAAAAGGCCATTTATAATATATTTGGGTGGGTATTGCTTTAATATTTTGAAGCATATATACAGATGTCAGAAATATCTATCCAACAATTGTTACAATACAATTTGCAACCAAATATATTAGCTTCAAAAGATATTTAAAAGATAAGACTGTGAATTTCCTTTTCTAAATTTTACTATTCAGTTCAGCAATATTTATTAAATAGCTAATGCATTCTAGTCACTAGCCTAGGCTATAAAGAGATAATCAAATGAGTCATATCCTGTCCTCAAGGAACTTATATTTTACTCTATGTTATGACAAAAGCATAGATAAATAGTACAAAATTGAATATGGTATGGGGTATAGAGGAATTATAAACCAAATGCTGTAAGAACATTTCAAGAGGGAGAGAGTACTTTTATTTGGGGAACATGGAAAGTCTCATGGAAATGATATTATTTCAACTATGCCTGGAGGGGAAAAATGTGAAGATGAGCATTTCAGGAATTCAGGTATTTCAGAAATGGGAGAATGGTCTTGCAAAAATTTATAAAAATAAGAAATGGCAACTTTGAGTTAAGGTAACATCTAATACTCTGGTTTGTCAAGAACGTAAAGTATCTGGAGAGACATGTGAAATAAAGATGGGAAAGATATGTTGGAGTCGATCTATGGATGGCAATATTTACCAGACTGGTACTAACCCCTTCCAAGGGAGAGATGAAACGGTCCAAAATAACAAAGTAACTCTCTAAGTGGAGAGAAAGGAGCAAATTTGAATGACGTGATGTAACACCATGCATGAGCAGCTTTCCAGAAGAATGCTATTGTGAACAGCTTTCAAGATTCTGATTACACAGTATAGCTAACATTCTATTTATTTCATAACAAATCAAAGCAAACCATTCACAGAGAATCAAGGTACAGCATTCACAATGTTACAACTTATCACAGAAAATCAAAATATGGCATTCACAATGTTTTATCACTAAAATGGCCAGCCACATAGTTTTCACCAAAGTGGTAACAATAGTTTTCAACAAAGTACAACCATCCAATCATCCTTAAGGAGGCTTAAGGGTCACAAAATACAATAGTCAAAGTTCTCCACTCATGGGGCACACTAAGTTACAAATCAGTCACTATTCAGTCATCAGACACTATTCAATCATCAGTCACCAGTGACTACTCAGTAACCTCTTAAGGGGTAGTGGAAAATACACAGGCCATCCACCCCTTGGTCACAAGTAAATCACAATCTTCTCAGTCAGTACACAATATCCAAGCAAAGTCTTCTTTCAGCTTGACTCAAGGCTGGCTCTTAGCTTCCATGGTTTCTCTTCCATGGTCCCAACTCCAACTATCACCTGAATTCAAAGGCAGGCAGTTCTCAGTTGCTTGTCCAGTTCTTTGTCCAGTTCCTGTTCCATATTGAAATTCACAGTGTCCAGTCTACCTCAAGTTCTTCACAGAACATGTAGTATAGAAGAAGCGTCAAATATGTGACCTATAGACCACACACTGTCTGTAACATTCTCTAGAAAGGATTACAATGTAATTGGGACATATTGTAATAAAATAAATAAAAATTCAACATGATATAGATAATGTTGATTTTTTTCTAAATTGTTTTATAGCCTGCAGTCCCATTTGGAGTTTGACAACACTGTAGTAGAGGTAGAAAACAACTGCACTGAGGAAGTGATTGGACATGAAAGACTGAAGGAGAGGGGAAAATATAAGATTACTCTAAGAGTTGCATGATTAGTGAGTTTTTTTTAAAAAATGAGGTAATCAACAGAAATAGAGAAATTAAGTAAAAGCTGGTTTTAATGGAGATGTTGATTTTCATATTGGAAGGATTCAATTAAAGTTTTATGAGGATATTAAATGGAGTTTTCTAGGAGAAAGAAGGAAATATGTAAATGAAATTCAGAGAAAAGATTTCAGGGAGGTATCTATATGCATGTGTGTAACTACGTGTGTATACCCACATATATTTATTTTTATATGTATATATACACATATAAATGTAGCTCTGTATTGATTATTGTTCTTACATATTTCAAAGTTGCTTTCCTTTACATTATCATAGAAATTACGTAAATTATCATCCTGGTTATCCTCAATTCACTCTGCATTAGGTCACACACATCTCAGTTTTATCTGAATCCATCCATTCTGTCCTTTCTCAAGGAATAATAATATTTCATTACATTTAAATATCATAATTTTAGTACTCACCAGTAGGAAAGAGGACTAGAAAGAGAACTATACTACCTAAGAGATAGGAACAAGGAAAAAAAATAATAGTTTAAATGTGCTACAAGTTCAAGGGAAGGTTTTGTAAAGATAGGAGACAAGAGTATATTTGTAAGAAAGAGGAAAAAGTCAGTAGACAAGGAAATATAGAAGATGGGAAAGGGGTGAAATAATTGATGACAGAGGGACTCTATTCTCAGTGAAGTAGAAAGTTAAGTCATCTGCTAAGCAAGAGGAGACATGAGATAGAGTTGGGAACTAAAGGAGAAAAGTTGAAATTTGGAACAACTACATTGGGAATTATTTTAGGGCAGTGATGAAGACTCAATTTATATTAGATAAAATCAATGTGTAGTATTATAGTCTGTGAGTTCAGATGAAATTTTAAATTCTTTTTCAGTAGGAAATCAATGAAGAATTATAGAGTCTAGCAGCCATCTAGCTGAACCTAAACCTGAACAACAATCCCTCCTCTAGCATATCTGACAAGTTGGGATCCATCTGCCATTTCTTGAAAAGCTGTAATAATGGTGAATCTAGTATTTTTTTAAGCAGTTCTGATTTTGACTATAGTCATGAAGAATGACATGCATATTGAGATAAACTTATAGGGCATATGGGTAGTATAAACTGTTTTCTTTTTTAAAGTATTTTTTCAATAAATAAAAATCAATTTTCTTCTCCTTTCCTTTCCTCTATTGGAAGGAAAAGCTTAAGGAAAAAAACACATTATAATAAGTATATGTGTGTTTATATATATATATATATATATACATATATATCAATATCACCTCCTCTTGACCTTTAAAAGTTGAATTCAGTTAATATGAATATGTCCAGAGGAATTTAGTTCATGAGACTGCATGTAGAAAATGTGTTGAACAGTACACAGGGATACCCCAAGAAACCATGTGGACCTGGGAGAGTAGAAGCTAAGATAGAGGCATCCCTTATAGGAAGATGGGTATAGGACTCAAAATTTGAGACCACATGGGTCTCTTGGGCATGAAGAGAGCCAGAAAATTATATTATACTTCAGGGTTACTTCTTATGCTTTAAACTATAATGAAAACTCTTTTCATTGTCCCATATTAGTCATTGAATTTTTGGTTCTCCAGTGAATTCTGGCTTGACTCAACATAGTTTCCAGTTTTTGTTTGCTTGTTTGTTTGTTTTTTGTAGTGAAAACAATACTTTTGCATTGGTAAGAATGCTTTAAAAGCCTCCACCAGTTTTAGTTTGGGGATACATCAAGAAGATATAACAATGACAAAGGAATACATGCTCCTTCCCTCAGATTTATCAGCAGTATGGCAGGTTAGGAGAGCCTTGTCACTAGTGTGACACATCTTCTATGTAGTTTCTTTGAATAAAGTCCCCAAAATGGGTTTGGGGAATACAGACTGATAATTAGGGACCAACAGGATTTTAAAAGAAATTTTCCAATTCCATCTGGTTGTTAACTTGGGCTAGTGACTAGAAATCAGTACTGGAAGAAAAATGATCAAAAGAATAGATTTAATCTTAGCTTAGGAACATCTGCTCTTTTTGTTGGTTGGTTCTGTGATATGTTGTATCATAACCTTAATCTATAGGGCTAATAGTGATCACAGAATTAATTTTTTTAGCTTTCCCTTACCAGGAAAGGGTATCTAGGTGCTTTGCCCCAGCAGATGGTACTAGAGAGTAGCAGATAGACTTGGAAACTGAAAGCTAGTGAATGATAGCTAAGGGGAGTTTAGAGACTATAGCCTAGCAGAGATACCCAGAAGAAGATGTGACAAAAAAAAAAGGTTAGTTGCCTGGCAGTAATGCAGTAGCCACTTCCAGAGAGTAAAATAAAGAAGTCACCATAGGACATTAGTGACTCTGTATTCTTGGAGGAATAAATTATCCTGGCCATGCCAGTCACATTATTTCAAAACACGAGCTTGCCAAGGTTGTAGCTTTGTCACATGTGCACTTGGAATGTTTCCCTTCATGTATATTTCCTAGTCATACACATTCAATACATTTAAACTCTTCTGCTGATAATTTAGCAACCCATGGAAAAGTGTATGACATGGTGAAATAATTTTTTATCACTAATTTTCTATTTTTTTATTAAATACTTTTTACTCTGAAATGTCCTAAGTTGATGATTTTGTAAAAATATGTTTTGATCTTTGGGTTTTTTTGTGATTCATATATACACTATACTTCAAATGTCAAATAATATTTAGAAAGTGGAGGGAAGTGTATGTGTCTGCATGTTCAAGTATACACAGACACATGTATGAAGGAGTATAAAAACATTAATGTCCATACTGAAAATAACTATGGAAAAGATATACAGAATGCAGCAAGTACCAACCAACTAGAGAAAAACAGTAAAAAGAAAAAAATGAAGATGATAGAGAAAGAGCTAGTTTGCTTCCCCATCATCCTACAAAATAGTTGCTCCTTGGTACTTATGGCGATGGCTATTAGCAAAAGGTTGACCATAATGATGAACCTAATGGGACTTGGACCTGGAGATATCATGGAGTCAGCATCATTGAAGAAAGGTTGTCTTGAGACAGAAGTCTTCCATAGAGTAAGAAAGACCTGAGTTCAAACCCTGCCTCTGACAATTACTAGCTATGTGCCTGTAGGCAAGTCCTTCAGTATTTCTGATTATTGTTTCTTTTTTGTGTAAAATGGACTAGATGGCCTCTAACATCTATTCATCATCACTTATCATATGATCTTATGATATGGGCAGTGAAGGGGCTGGGGGCAAAAGGACATCCTAACAGGTTTAGGACCTCAGATAAAGGAATCATTTGAGCCCTCATTGAGTCAGAGGGGGTATTTATTCCACGGTACCTAATAAAGGCCCAAACTTCAGTATTTCTGATCCCAAGCTAAGATCTTTTCTTGGAAGTTGAGCTGATATACCACTGAGATGGAAGGGAGCATGGAACAGTTGTTTCAATGAGCCCCCAAATAAACCCACGGTATGAATTTCCTCTAAAAGATCATTGTACTTACCATCACATTGTGTTAACATGTATAATATTGTAATCTTGTATCCACAGATTTCTTTTCTCTCTGCTATCAATAAATGTACATTCCCTAGGATTATGACAGACAAAGTTGTTTTTCCTTCAGGGAGGTTCCACAGGACCTATTATTAGTCTCTTTATCAATGTCAAATATAGACATCATGAACTTATATCCATTAGGAGAAGAGATTCATTATACTTTCTCTTTCCCTCTTCCTCTCCTCTCTCATATGTCTCTATCTGTCTGTTTATATATATGTACATATATAATGTATGTATATATATATATATATATACACACACGTATATACTTATATTCAATACTCTTTCCCTATTCCTCTCCTCCTTTCATATGCATGTGTGTACATGTATGTATTTTACAAGACATCTTCACATAGTTGTCACACCTTAAAGTTAGGATTTTTCTTGATTAATATATAAACTTAAACATTCCTGCCATTACAGAAGAATTGTTATTGTTTGCTTTATAATTGTCATTAGCATTTGCCTAATATACTGTAATGGCTTCAAACTTAATAATCCAATTTCTAACTTGCTCTTTATCATGCATGTCCTTAATGAGACAACTAAAAAAAAAACAATTTACTGGACAAACACTGAATAGTTGCAGTTCTGAAGGGGGTGATTTGTAGCATTTGGCAAACACTTTTATTGTGACTTTATTTTATACTCTTTCCAAAGAAAGAACAATTACAATACTGTTGCAATGTGCAATATACCAAACCAAGCGGGAGAATTATAACCTTCCTCAAAAGAAGAAAAAGGAAAAGAATTACCTCAGCAAAACATAATTTGTTAGCAAGGTGAGAAAATATGAGACCATAGTCAACATAATAAAAAAACAAACAAACAAGAGTCTTCAGAGATGGGTAGAATTTCTCAGTGGTAATTCGAATGCTAATGAATCTGGTCAAATTTTTGTCAATTTTGGAAATGAGTGGACCCCTTTTGTGTTGGCTATTCTGCTAGTTCCCATTTTTATTTTCAGCTGAGAAAATCCTTTTATGAATTAATAAGTGGTTTTGAGGATGGAAATAGATGGACATTCAGTTTAATGACTGGATTGTGTTGCCAACCTTTTGTAATCTGGACAGTTTGTTATGGCTAGAACAATGTAATCATGCATTGAACTTCAATGTTAAAATGTCAGTTTCCTACTAAGCAGTTCAAGGGGCAATCCTTGTTTCCTTTTTTAGAAAAGTTGTCATTTACAATTGCCATTGGGCTGCAAAATTTTGCAAGGGTAGCATGATGATAGGATTAAGTATTTTTCAAACTCAAAGCATTTTACAAACATAAAGTTAAAAAATCCTTTGATATGTATTGTTATCCTCTATTTTCTACACAGGGGGAAGGAGGGAGTAAATTGGCCAAATCAGAAAACAGTATATTCTATCCTACTAAGCTTGAATTCAAGCCCCTATCTAATCAATAAGTATTTACTTCTCCTGCTTCTCCTGGCAAATATCACTGTCTATTAGCTCATTAATCTCCATAATGCCCCTATGAGTAATAGTTACAGATTCTATCTAATGGCAACTCAGAGTGAGATGAACTACTAGCCTGATATTAGAGAGCTCAGCTATGTATAATAAAATGCTTTCTGGGACACCATCTGGGAGCTGATCTCATCTAGGGTCTCAATTGGTGCTGGGATCACTAAAAGAATTAATTTGCTTCATAGGTGAGCCTTTTATTTTCAAAGTGTTTTTTGGTGATTGATTCAAAATAGGATTATTCCCACCAATAATTGTATATTGTAGAATATTGGGGTAATCTATAATAGAGATATTACCAGATTAAATAATCACCTCCCCTTTGTCATATTGTAAGTTTGCATCAAGAACTGTTCCGTCCATTTTTACAAATGAGAAACCCAATAAGTTTCGAACAAAGCCTAAAAGTTTCAATACCTTGTTATAAAAATTAGGATAAAATAAGGAAATTCAATCTGTTAATATTATTCTAACTTGTCTCCCTTCACAAAAAAAATATTTCTATTATCTTAGGAGTAATCTAGGAAGGACTTTATAATGTATATATTCATCATCTAAAGTGACTTCTCTCTACCAGGCATGTGTAATTGACTTGTAGTCATGTCCTAACCCTAGAGCATTCTGGGAGCTCCATTAATTGTATTCCCTAAAAGGAAATAGGAACTGGTCCTTTAATTTCATTGGTATCTGGAATTCCTACCATAAAAAATTCCTTTTTGGACCTTCCCTCTGCTCCGGCTTCCACCTTCCCCAATCCATGTAAAAAGGAGACTCTAAACAAACTTTGGAGCTGCAGAACCCACAAAATGACACAGAGAAGCTAACCTCCCACTGAGGACAGCCTGGCAAGCCAGCAGCAATCGGCCAGCTCAGTGCTCTGGGAGCCAAACCCAGCCCCACGCCAAGGCTTTAGCCCCAGGGCGGGCCTGACCTGCTGCCTGCCAGAGGGACTCCAGATCAGCAGCAGCTGTGGCCATTTCCAGATTTATCAATACACAGATGCGAAGGACAAGGTGAGAGGCCAGTGCAGTCTGGGCTTTGGGACCCAGTAAGTGGGAGTGCATGGCTTTTACCCCCAGGGCGAGAAACCGCTGAGACGCTGGCACAGCCTACCAGTGTCACGTGGCGGCTTCAGCTCCTGGCCTGCAGAGTGTAGAGGGACCAAGCACCAGTCTGAGGGGTCATTGCTCTTGTTTTAACCTGCTTGGATCTGGATTGCAGTCTAGGGTGGAGGTCCTGGGGTGTGTGTCCAGCTTGCCAGAGCGTGTGGAGACCTCAGAGAGGGCACCCATCTAATACCTCTGGCAGCTGAGAAAACCCCAGAGTTTGGGACAAAAACTCCCCTGTCTGGTGGCAGAGTCCTACTGTGGCAAAAAGCCCAAAAGTCAAATAATTGAGTGGCAAAATGAGCAGGCAAAGGAAACAAAGCAGACAGAAGGCTCCAACATTACACTCCTATTTTGGGGACAAGAAGGAGCAAGGAATGGAACAGGAGGAAAACAGTGAAGTCAGAACTCCTGCACCAAAAGCTTCAAAGGAAAATACAAGCTGGTTACAGGCCATAGAGGACCTTAAGAAGCAGATAAGAGAAGTGGATGAAAAATTAAGAAGAGAAATGAGAACAATGCAAGAAAATTATGAAATGAGAGTCAACAGCCTGACTGAAGAATATAATACCTTAAAAAACAGACTGACTCAAATGGCAAAGAAGGCTCAAAAAGGCAATGAGGAGAAGAATGCCTTAAAAAGCCAAATTTGTCAGATGGAAAAAGAATCTCAAAAGCTCAGTGAGGAGAATCATTGCTTCAGAATTAGATTGGAGCAAATGGAAGCTAATGACTTTATGAGAAATCAAGATGCTGTTAAACAGATCCAAACAAATGAAAGAATAGAAGGCAATGTGAAATATCTCATCGGAAAAACCACTGACCTGGAAAATTGATCCAGGAGAGATAATTTAAAAATTATTGGACTACCTGAAAGCCATGACCAAAGTAAGAACCTAGAAAGCATCCTCCAGGAAGTTCTCAAAGAAAACTGCCCTGATGTTTTAGTACCAGAAGGCAAACTAGAGGATGAAAGAATCCACCGATCACCTCCTGAAAAAGTTCCCAAAAAGAAAACTCCTAGGAATATTATAGCCAGGTTCCAGAATTCCCAGATTAAGGAGAGAATATTACAAGCAGCCAGGAAGAAACAATTTGAATATTGTGGAAATACAATCAGGATAACCCAGGATCTGGCAACTTCTACAGTGAGGGATCGAAGGGCTTGGAATGTGATATTCCGGAGGTCAAGGGAGCTGGGATTAAAACCAAGAGTCACCTACCCAGCAAAACTGAGTATCATGTTTCAGGGGAAAATATGGTCATTCCATGGAATAGAGGACTTTCAAGCATTCTTGCTGAAAAAAAAACAGAGTTGAATAGAAAATTTGACATTCAGATACAAGAAGCAAGAGAAGGATGAGAAGGTAAACAGGGAAAAGGAATCATAAGGAACTTATCAAAGTTGAACTATTAACATTCCTACATGGAAAAACAATAATTGTAACTGATGAAACTTTTCTCAGTAGTTGAAGGGATTAGAAATATATATTTGTCTATATATGAGGGTATATGGGCATATGATTACATATGTGAATATGTGTATATATGTTTACAGGTATACATAGATAGAGGGCACAGGACCAATTTAACAGAAAGGGATGATACTTAAAAGGTGAAATTAAGAGGTGAGAGGAGATGGGGAGAGACAGATTGGGGCAAACTATCTCATACAGAAGAGACAAGGGAAAATGGTTACAATGGAGGGGAAGAATAGGAAGGCAAAAAGGAATGGGTCAACCTTATTCCCATTGAATTTGGCTTGAGGAGGGAGCGAAATACACACTAAATAGGGGATCTCACCCTCCAGGAGAATGGGGGGGAAGGGGATGAGAGGGGGGATGATGGAAGGGAGGGCAGGCTGGGGGGGGGAGGGAAGTTGGAAGCACCCAAAGGGACAGGATCAAAGTAGAGAATAGAACAAATGGGAGGTGGGATAGGAGGGATGGAAATAGAGTCAGTCTTTTACAATGTATCTATTATGTTATTGTTTTGCATTAGCCGCACATGTACAACCTATACTGAACTGCTTGTCTTCCCAGTGGGGTTCAGTGGCAGCGGGGGAAGGGAATGAATCTGGAATTGAAAGTTTTAAAAATCAAATATAAAAAAATTCCTTTTTGGAGTTCTATAGAATTGCTTATTGCACTGAGATGCGAAATGACTTGCCTGCAGTAATATCAAGTATTTTTCAAAGATATGACTTGAATCTAAGTCTTCCTGGTTTCAAGGCCACCACTTTTCATACTATGCTATGTCACCTCTTATATATCCCTGAAAGAACTATAAATTGGACATCCTTCTTCAATAAGGCTTTCTTAAATTCTTGTCTGCCATGAATTATGTAAATGATCAAAAGTCCGAGAACTCAAGTTGTCAGTCAACGACTGGTCAAAGTGTCAAAGCACTGGAAAAAACTTCAGATTATTGTAAGTAAACCTCATTGTGAACAACAAAAGAATAGACTTATTTTGAGTACATATACTCTATAGTGTTATGGGAGAGTGGGAGAAAGAAGGATTAAATGAATTTGGAAGTGGTAAGATATAAACGAAAATAACATGATAAATGTATCAGAAGAATAATGAGGGTAATGAGCTCGGATGAGGATGAGACTACTATTTATTTGTGTGGTCATGGAGGGCTTCATTGTGTAGCTGGCATCTTTTATTCCTATTTTTATTGGAAAATGGTATTTTATTTTTTCCAATTACATGAAAAGATAGTTTTCAATGTTCATTTTTATAAGATTTAGAGTTTCAATTTTTCCTTCCTCCTGCCACTCTCATTTCCCCAAGAGGCAAGCAATTTTATAGTTATACATGTGTTATTATGTAAACATATTTCCACATTAATAATGTGAAAGAAGAAAGAAAACAAAAGGGAAAAGCCACAAACCGCCTCCCTCCCCCCATCCAAAAAAGTGAAAAGAGTATGCTTTGTTCTGCTTTCAGACTCCATAATTCTTTTTCTGGATGTGGATAACATTTTCCATCATTCATCTTTTTTAATTGCCTTAGATCATTGCACTGCTAAGAGGAGCTAAGTCTATCAAAATTAATCATCATACAATTTTGCTCTTACTGTGTACAATGTTTTCCTGGTCCTACTCACTTCACTCAGTATTAATTCATGTAAGTCTTTTTAAGTTTTTCTGAAATCTTTCTGCTCATCATTTCTTATAGCACAATAATATCCTGTCACATTCATATACCACAACTTGTTCAACCATTCATCAATTCATGAACATTGCCTCAATTGACAATTCTTAGCCACCACAAAAAAGAGCTACTATAAATGTTTTGTACATGTATGTTATAGCAGCAAAGCACCCTACCATACCCAGGATGGCTCTGCTAGCACAAGTTCTTAGATTTGTTTTTCTAAAGGAAAGCAACTCAAAATGGGTTAACAATCTTACTTTAATCAAACATATATTGTTTATCTAGTTCAGGGGGAAAAGTCAGCACACTGAACTTCAGAGAATACAAACAGAAGTTACAAACAGACAAAAAATACAGACAGAGAAACAGATCATCAGATAGGGCTTCCAGCTATCTGACCATTACATTCATCCCTAGTTAGTTACCAGAGAGGGAAGCACCAACATCTGAGTTTTCAGAGCTGGGGGTGGGGGGGTGCTTCAATGGCTGCCCATAGCCTCATCTGGCCAAATAACACAACTTTTCCCAAAGTGACCCCCAAAGCAAAACCTCACATCAGGGTATATGTAGCCTTGTCCTGGGTCAGAGAATGTCACAACCTTCTTGACCAACTGCCCAATCACAAAGAAACAAGGTGTGGGCATTCCTGAAAAACAAGCCTCCCACCTCAGGCTCCATGTGACCACATTCAGCCTATTAGGGAGCAGAATATATTTTCAAATCAGGGAAGGTTCTCAGAGTCACTTAAGCCTATCAAGGGGCCAAGGGAGAGGGAAGATCTTCAGATTCCCATTCTTATCACATCCTCCCAACCCCTCCACACACTTTTCAAATTCTCTTTGGGATACATACCCTGTAATGGTATTGCTGAATCAAAGGGTATACACAGTTTGATTGTCCAAATTGCTCTCCAGAATGGTTGGATCCATTCACAACTTCAGCAATATGCATTAGTGTTCCAACATTCCCACATCTTTTCCAACATTTATAATTTTCCCTTTTTATCATATTAGTCAGGCTGATAGGTGTGAGATGGTACCTGAGAATTGTTTGAATTTGCATTTCTCTAATCAACTGTAATTTTAGAACACTTTTTTCATGTAACTATAGACAGTTTTAATTTCTTTCTCTGAAAACTGTCTCTTCATATCCTTTGACCACTTATCAATTGGGGAATGACTTGTATTATAAATTTGATTCCGTCTTCTATATATTTTAGAAATGAGGCCTTTATCAGAAACACACTGACTATAATAAGGGTTTCCCAACTTTCTACTTCCCTGATAATCTCGGTTGTATTGACTTTGCTTGTGCAAAAAAATAATTTAATGTAATCAAAATTATTCATTTTACATTTCATACTATTCTCTAAGATTCTCTTACTATACCATTATATCATTTGTAAGGAGTGATAGTTTTGCTGCTTTATTACCTAGTCTTATTCCTTCTATTTCTTTCCTTCTCTTATTGCTAAATTTAACATTTCTAGTACAATATTAAATAATAGTGGTGATAATGGACATCCTTATTTCATCCCTGGTTTTATTGGGAAGGTTTCTACCTTATCCCTATTACAGATAATGATTACGGATTGTTTTAGATAGATACTGTTTATCACTTTGAGAAAACTCCATTTATTACTATACTCTACAATGTTTATTTTTTAAATAGGAATGGGTTCTGTATTTTGTCAAATGCTTTTCCTGCATCCTATTGAGATAATTATAAAATTTCTGCTGGTTTTGTTATTGATATGGTCAGTTATGCTAATACTAATAGTTTTCCTCATATTGAACAAGCCCTTTATTCCTGATATAAATTCCACCTGGTCATAGTGTATTATCTTTGTGAAAAATTGCTATAATCTCTTTCCTAAAATTTTATTTATTTTTTTCATCTATATTCATTAGGGAAATTTGTCTATAATTTTCTTTCTCTGTTTTGGCTCTTCCTGGTTTAGGCATCAACACAATATTTGTGCCATAAAAAGAAACTGATGGAGTTTCTTCTTTGCTTGTTTTCCTAAATATTTTACACAATATTGGAAATAATTGTTTTTTAAATATTTGGTAGAATTCACTTTTTAATCCATTTGGCACTGGAGATTTTTCTTAAAGAGTTCATTGATGGTTTATTCAATTTCTTTTTTTTTTTCTAAAATGGGCTATTTAAATATTTTATTTCCTCTTTTGTTATATAGGGCAATTTCTATTTTTGTAAATATTCATCCATTTCACTCAGATTGTCAGATTTATTGGCATGTAGTTGGGCAAAATAACTCTTAATTATTGCCTTTTTTCCTCTTCATTCATTGTCAATTCACCCCTTTCATTTTTGACACTGGTAATTTGGTATTCTTTCTTTTTTAAAGATCAAATTAACCAAAGTTTTTTTTTCTGTTTTATTGTTTTTTCTTAGTTTTATTTATTAGTTCAATAGTTTTATTAATTTCAATTTTATTAATCTCTCCTTTGCTTTTTAGAATTTCTAATTTGGTGTTTTATTGGGGATTTAAATTTCTTCTTTTTCTAGCTTTTTTAGTTTCATGCTCAATTCATTGATCTCCTCTTTCCACATTTAGAGATATTAAATTTCCCCTATGTACTACTTTAACTGCATTCCATAAGTTTTGACATGTTGTCTCATTATTGTTATTCTTTTGGATGAAGTTATTGTTTCTATGATTTGTTGTTTGATGTACTCATTTATTAGGATTAGATTATTTAGTTTCCAAATTAATTTTAGTCTATATTTCTATTATTACACGTAATTTTTATTGTATTTTGATCTGAAAAGTATGCATTTAACATTTCTGCCTTTCTGCATTTGATTATGAGGTTTTTGTGCCTTAATACATGGTCAATTTTCGTGTAGTTGCCATGCACCACTGAGAAAAAGGTATACTTCTTTCTATCCCCATTCAATTTTCTCCAGAGGTCCACCATATCTAACTTTTCTAAAATTTTATTTGCCTCTTTAATTTCTTTCTAATTTATTTATTTTTGTGGTTAGAGTTATCCAGTTCTGAGAGGAGGAGGTTGAGGTTCCCCATTAGTATTGTTTTGCTCTCTATTTCTTCCTGTAACACACTTAACTTCTCCTCTAAGAATCTGGATGCTATACCACTTGGGTGCATATATGTTTAGTATTGATATTACTTCATTGTCTATGGTTCCTTTCAGCAAGAAGTAGTTTTCTTCCTCACATCTTTTAATTAGGTTTATTTTTTTCCTTTGTTTTGTCTGATATCAGGATTGCTATCCCCCTCCCCCCTTTTTAACTTCAGTAGAAGTATAATATATTCTGCTCCAGCATTTTCCTTTACTTTTCTCTATGATTCAAATATATTTCTTTTATACAACATATTGTAGGATTCTGTTTTTTAATCCACTCTGCTATCTGCATCCATTTTATGGGAGAGTTCTTCCCATTCATATTCATGGTCATGATGATTACTTGTGTATCTCTCTTCATCCTATTCCCCACTTCTTATACTCTTCTCTTTCCTTTCACCCTCTCTCTTTTCATCAGAGTTTTTCTTCTAGCCACCAACTCCCTCAATCTGCCCTCCCTTCTTTTAGCAACTCCCCTTTCTTTCCCCACCCCCCACCTCCCTGTAGTGTAAGATAAATTTCTATACCAACTCATACATATGATTTTCCTTCCTTGAACCAAATCTGATGAGAGCAGGGTTCAAATAATGCTTAACCTTCTTTTCTGTCCCTCTACTGTAATAGGTCTTTTGGACTACTTCATGTGATGTAATTTGTCCTATTCTCTCTACCTTTTCTCTTCTCCCAGTACAATCCTTTTTTCATTTCTTAATCTTTTTATATTATCACACCAAAGTCAACCTACACCCATACCCTTTCTCTATTTTTTTTTTTACTAGTTCTACTTGGCCTAATAGAAATACATTATCAAGAATTACAAATATCTTCTCATGTAGGGAAAACAGTGTAAATCTTATTTAATTACATGTTTTTTTCCCTTTTCTGTTTACCTTTTTATGCTTCTCTTGAGTCTTTATTTAAATATAAAATATTTGTTCAGTTCTAGTCTTTTCATCAGAAAAAATTGAAAGTTCCCTATTTTATTGAATGGCCATCTTTTGCCAAGGAAGATTATGCTGTTTTGCTGGTATAACACCAAGCAGGAACAGCTTCTCAGAGGACTGCTGCTGTGAAAAATCTTCAAGGCTCTGATTACAAGCATAGTGAACTCTCTACTTATTCGATAACAAATTAAGGCAAAACATTCACAGAAAATCAAAATATAGCATTCACCATGTCACAAATCAACAACTTAACACTAAAATGGCCATGTAGTTTGCACCATAGTGGCCATATAGTTTTAAACAAAGTACATTCATTTAGTAACGTAATCATTTAGTAAGTCCTCAATTCAGTCACAAAGTATAAAGTTGAAGTTCTCTTTTAAACAAGTTGCATTCATTTAGTTAATCACAAAGTCCACCCCTAGGTCACACCATCTTAATCTCAATGATCAAAAAACCTTCTTAGTGGAAAATTGGGAAAGAATTTTTACAACCAGTGTCTCTGATAAATGCCTCATTTCTAAAATATACAGAGAATTGAGTCAAATCTATAAGAATACAAGTCATTCCCTAGTTGAAAAATGGTCAAAGGATATGAACAGACAGTTTTCAGTTGAAAAGTGGTCAAAGGATATGAACAGACAGTTTTCAGAGGAAGAAATTAAAAAATATCTATAAGCATATGAAAAAATCCTCTAAATCACTATTTATTAGAGAAATGCAAATCAAAACAACTCTGAGGTACCACATCTCACAGGTCAGATTGGTGAAGATGACAAAACAGGAAAATTATAAATGCTGGAGAGGATGTGGAAAAATTGGAACACTAATGCATTATTGGTGGAGCTGTGAACTGATTCACCCATTCTGGAGAGCAATCTAGAACTATGCCCAGAGGGCTATAAATAAGTGCATACCCTTTGACCAGCATTGCCACATCTAGGTTTGTATCCCAA
>NW_027187391.1:2105987-2160628 GCF_028583685.1 Petaurus breviceps papuanus
ATTTGGTGGTGGTAGTACTAGTAATAGCAGCAGCAGCAGAAGAAGAATAAGATGATGATGATGATGAAGAAGAAGAAGAAGGAAGAGGAGGAGAAAAGCTTCATTAATTCAACTCTTGCTCCTATCATGTCATTCTATACACCACCACAGATACTTTTCTCCTTAAGAACTTTTTCCCTTTAATATTTTTCACCTTTTTCTCCACAAGATTCTCAAACCAAATAAAAATTTTATGTTTTCAGCTATTTTAACATGAAAAGAGTGAACAAAAATAGTTTTTTAGACTTAAAATTGTCCTAGTTAGATAAAAGTTTTGATTTCAATGTTTACTCTTTTCTTCCTGTCTTTACTTTTTTATATTTCTTTTTTCCTCTCCTTTTGAATGATGATTATGTTTTTCATATCCTTACTTCTGTTTTCTTTTCTGGAATTTTTCAAATTCTTTTCTGCAGCCAAGGTTTAGGATATGCTATTTTAGTGACAGAAATAGTCTTTTCTTTTCAAGATTTGATACTTTTTTTTGCTAATTGACTTATTCTGAAAGAGAAGTTCTGTGTGATTTTGGTCAATTGTCCTTGATACAGAAATATTTCCCTGTGGCTTACTATAACATTTGTTATTTGATAGTGAAATTCTTTATTTGACCATATTTCTTGATGAGGTCAACTTTGGACTAATTCTGTGGACGTTGATTTTTAACTGTTTTCTATTTCCATTATTCCTGGGTGATCTTATTTCATTTTTTCCCTGATGTATGACAGTTAAGTATTTTACTTAATCACATATGAAAACACAAGTTTTATCTGGTTTCTTCTTGTTCCATCTTCCAGTTCAGTTCCTTTTCAGAAATTTTTTTGAGACTATTATATATTATTATATTGGTACTTTGTTCTTTTAGGCATTTTGAAAATCAAGAGTTTCTCTCTTGGGTTTTCTCTAGTGCCTTCCTGTTATCATCTTTCTAATTATTATCATATACTTGACTGGTACAGAGTTTGAATTATTACTCCCCTTCTTCTCACACATCTGTTACTTTTCTTTAGGAGGGGAAAAATTAAGGGTTCTCTAGACGTTTTAAGTCCAGCACTGAGATGTTAACAAATAACCCTGCCATTGTCACTTCACTCACTACTTACAACTTAGTTCCTAGTTAGATTTAGGGTATTGTATAGATATGGTTTTGCCTCTTATGGGATGCTCTTAGTTACAGTTCAATGTGGTGTGTTTGGAAAAGTAAACATCTAAGGCTGTATAGTTCCTTCACCTCAGAACTGCAGGGTAAGGATTACCTTCAGTTCACATAGGCGGAGGGTCTCATTCTTGTTTTTACTAGGCTAGGACTTTGTAATTAGGCAACCTCACTTTGAGTCATAGATGCAGATATTGTAGTAGAGATTGGGACCTCAGATTATGTGCCTGGATTAAGACTGGGACATGTGAATGGGAAGAGGAGTTCCAATCTAACCTATGTAAGGGACAGGCTGGTGAGAAATGAACAGATGTATACACCTAGGCCTGGAACCAGAAAAGTTCTAGGGAAGGGAGAAGCAGGGAATCACTTATGCATGACGTGGCCTAGGAAAGTGTGGAGGAAGGAGAAAAGGGGCTTAGGTTTGGCTTATCCTGGAAACAAGACTTGAGCTGTACCTATACAGGAAATATAAGGAGTAAGCCATCATATTGGGCTGGTTTTGGGATGGGAGTGGCAGGGGGTAGGGAAGAAGTAGGAACAAAGAAATAGATTGGCCCCCAAAGTATCATAATCTGCCATTTCTTAATACCATCAAGAACATTCAGGGTATATTTTCCCTTCTTTACTCTTCTTAAAATTTCCCACCACTATTATGCCCTTTTAATGATGTGAGGTGAAGAAAATTTTTAAATTATGCTACTCAACCAACTTACACCTTCTCTGGCAGAGTTTTTGTGGTAATAAAAGGAATTCATATGAAAGTATGCCTTTTTTGTTGTTTATGCTTCCTTAAGGGACATTTTTTTTTCTGAAACTGGGGTTAGTATTCTGTAAATGCTCAAAAGTAGCCATCAGTATAACTCTATTCTCCATCACCACCAGGAAGAAAGTCAACATTGGCTCTTGGTAGTTGAATGAACTCATCCTTAAAAGAGCTACTTTGGAACCATATGAGGACTTACAATTCAGGTACATGATTTACTATAATTCTTATTGGCAGAGAGAACATTCTTCTATTTGGATTCAAATACTACTGAAGACTCCAAACTTCAGCATACTAGTGTATTGTTTTCCAGACATCCATGAGACTACAGCAAGATAGTTCACAACCTCAGCAATTGCCAAGATAGGCAATTGGTGAACCTTTGACATTAATGAAATTCAGCCAGTTTCTGGCTCTGAACTGATGTTGTTTCACCATTTCAACATCCATTGAAGAGCAAGGCTAAGAAGTGTGAGTGTGATGATGAGTGGGGGTTGGAATTTGAGGGAACTGAAATATGACTTGAAATCAGTTTAGAAAAAGGAGCAGCATATTCAGAAACTTGACTCCAAATGCCCCTGAGGCTACACAGATGGAGTCTTATCCTATAAAGTGATTAATTTTGAAGGTTAATATTTGTACTATGACTTCAAATAAAGTCTCTGTTACCTCTGCCTATTTTCCCCAGGACCATCTGGCTAGTTTTAAACAAAAGCTTTTTTTCCTATCAGCTTTCGGACTGAAATCATGAGAAACAGTAATCTGACCCTGGTAGGTAGGCTGACAAACAACTGTTTGTGAATAATGTTGGTCTGCACAGATGTTTCCAAAGAACTCTGTTATCCTAGTAATGGGTGACATTTGTTTTTATCTGCTGTGTTAAGGATTTATGCAAGAACTATCAATTTATGAGCAGCTATAAGAATTAAAAAATGTAGCTTCATTCAGAAAATGACTTTTGACAGCATTTTCACAGATTGTAATTGAGGGAAGAATAGACATATTTCACCTCCAGGCTTGGAGGCAGCATAACTGCACTGAAATGTATCATCAACCATTTTTCATTGAAACTTCATTCTGATTAGAAATGAAAACTGTGAAAAACAGAACCCTAGAAGGTACATTGAGAGGTCATCCATGTTAAGTATGCTAGGGGGCAATGTGGTTCAATGTTAGATTTTGTGGTTCTTTTGAATGCATATAGTTTGTGTGGTACAGTGAGTTAAAGAGGAATTAGTGGAGAGAAGTTGTGCAGCAACAAAAGCCTGTCATCTTAAAGCTTGCTTATCTCTAGCCTATTTTGCTGTTATTACATAGAATTATGTGTCTAGAAATGAGACTGGGTAAAATCAGTCAGTCATTGGCAGCATCAATCCATTGCTTATTGGTTAACAACTTCATTAACTTTCAATCCTTTTGCAGACTTTGTGTTTAAAATGCACGCTAAGGAAGATGTGTTAGAGTTCAAGGTCAACCAGTCAGCATCTAAAATTCATCTGCCAAGAGTCTCCTATGTTTAAACAAATACTGGACCTTGAATAGAAACACTGAAATATTGAGAGTCTGTGAGGCTAAACATAAGCC
This sequence comes from Petaurus breviceps papuanus, assembly GCF_028583685.1. Classification (NCBI taxonomy): domain Eukaryota; kingdom Metazoa; phylum Chordata; class Mammalia; order Diprotodontia; family Petauridae; genus Petaurus; species Petaurus breviceps. Next base: position 2,109,527 of record NW_027187391.1, read on the forward strand.
ATATTAAGATCTTTCACTATTATTGCTTCTGATCTTAAACTGAGTTGTGTATATCACTGGTCACACATGTAGCATTCAATGTCAGGACGTGAACTTAAATTTGGACATCTTGACTTCAAGTTCAGAACTCTTTTTCATTATTGTAGAGTTGTGTTTTCTGTCTCAGCACTGTAGTCTGGGAGATTTTAAATATAACATAAAACCCTCTCTCATATATGTAGTTTACAATGAAGCCTTCCAATGGAACTTCTTATTTCCTGACTGAAACACATTTAACATTAACAATGGCCAAAGGAAAGGCCATTTGAGGGTGTGGATAAAGGATGGGCCTTGGAACCAAAAAGATCTAGACTTGAGATATATATCTCCAATTTCAGCTATGTGACATTAGGGAAATTCCTCAACTTTTCATTTAACTATCTAAGACATTATGTTACAGATAATTTGCTGATTTTAATTCCTTATAGAAATGTAAAGAATGGAAATAAGTCAATTCCTTATCAAGAGCATAATTCTGCACAAAAAATTATTGTATATATCGTTACTCTAGTTGTCCAAACATTCATAATTTATTAAGGCATTACATACCAAGAGCTCTAAGTTTGGAATTCTGGTTTCTGGATTTGCCATTATATCATCAAGCCTCTGTTCTTTAAAATGCTAGGTGTGCTTCATTCATTAAATTATTTTTTTTTCAATTTATAAAGATCTCTTTTGTCTCCCTCCCATCTCCTTTCATAACTGGTTGAAAGAAAAATAAAAATAAACACTGCAAAACATGCATAGCTAAGTAAAATGAACTTTCACATTGGATGTGTCCGGAAATATTTGTCTAATTCTGAACAGCATTTTCATGATAAATCCTTTGTAGTCACAGTTGGCCATTGTGTTGATCTGAGTTTCTCAAAGTTAAGTTATACAATGTTGTTGTAAGAAATTTCTCCCCAGACACTGTTCATTTTTTTCTGCAACAGTTCATACAAGTCTTACTGGTTTCTCTGAAACCATCCCTTTACCATTTCTTAAAGCAAAATATTATTCAATTACATTCATACACCATAATTTTATTCAGTCATTATTCAATTGATGGGCATGCCTCTTAGTTTCTAGTTTGCTACCACAAAAGTTCTGCTAACAATATTTTTGTACACATGGGTCTTTTTCTTCTTTCTTTGATCTGTTCTAATCATGGTGTTCAGTTCCTATACCAGGGCAGGCACAGATTCCCAGATAGGGAGAGCAAAGGCAGATGATGACAAAAACTGCTTATAATCTGGTCCCTGTGAACAAGCAAAGTGTGCCAAGTTTACAAAGCAAGCTCAGGGAGTCTTATACGGAATGCTTCATGTTGTCTTGTATACCAGACCAGACTTCTATGTTGACTTTGTCTCAACTACTCTATTCTATCTGTTTATATCTTAGATAATTATTAGTCGATCTCTCAAACTACTCTTGGTGTTTATTTTCACCTCCCCTGCCACCTTCAGGTTTTCCTTTTGAGTTGAGTTTATCTTTGAACTTTTCTGGATTTTGACTGAGTGTGGCTTATCTTTGGCCTGATATGTGAAGTGAACTACCTAACAGTTATTGACCCTGACACCTGTGATCAATAGAGAATGAATAATTCAATCTATCTTCCTGCCTCTGTTTAGGGGCACATTCTCCACCTGCTCAGACAGTTGCCTTCTATTTAAAAAAAGTCTTCAGAAGATACTTCACCATAACTCTCGATAAGAACTTCTAACACTTCTCTTTTACAAGGAGATTTTTCTTTTTTGCTCCTAATTTTTAATATTTTTATTTAAAGTTTTGAGTTCCAAATTCTATCCCTCCCTCCCTTCCAGTTTTATGCTTTCCTTCTGATTTTGGTTGCATTGGTTTTATTTGTACAAAAACTTTTTAATTATCAAAATTGTGTTTTACATTCTGTAATGCTCTATGTATCTTCTTTGGTCCTAAATTCTTCCCTTATCCATAAATCTGACAGAAAAACTATTTCATGCTCTATTAATTTGCTTCTGGTATCATCTTAAGGAGATTTTTCTAAGAAATTTGTATAATGGTAGCTCCAATTGGAATTATAATAATAATATAACAATAATGAAAATGAAAATAAACATTTATATAGCACTTATTATGTGCCAAGTATTGTGGTAGGTAATTTACAATTATTTTCTTATTTGATCCTCACAACTACCCTGAGAGGTAAGTGCTATTATTATCTCCATTTTCTAGTTGAGGAAACTGAGACAGGCAAAGGTTAAGATAGTAAGTGTCTGAAGCTGAGACTGAACTAAACTCTTCCTAACTGCAGCCCTGGTGCTCTCTCTCTCTCTCCCTCTCCCCCTCTACCTTCCTCCTATCATGGTGGCATATAGTTTGCATTAGAAAAAGTATTGATTGAGTAAGGCACTATATAAATGTGAATCATTATTAAACAATTATAAGAGGTTGGTAAGGGAGTGTTGCATAATGGCTAGAGGTCCAATTTTTTAAGCACAAGACCTAGGTTTGAGTTCTGCCTCTCATAAATATTCTTGAAATGACCATGCTTAACCTCTTGCTACAGGTATAGTGCTTCAGTGCTCTAATGTAAAATACCCTAATATTTAAACAAATGTTATACATGGTCACTCTACATTGATGGATGGAGTTACCACACCAGAAGTTACAATACATAGATGATATAAAATGTCTGGAATAAAAATGAGGTAGGGTATATAAATATTATTATTTCCATTTTTATATATAAAACTGGACTCAGAGTATTTCAGTGATTTTCCCAAGGTGACAATTTCTAAGTAGGAGAACTAGGACTCAGGTCTCTTACCTATGGTCTTTTTGTTACACAAAGGTGTGATTTTTGAAAAAAAAAAATGGAAAAGTTGACTCCTATTACAGGTTGAAAAATATTAGAGCATAAAATGAAAATCATCTTTCCATTTTTTCTTTGTATTTTTTACTTTAGTTTTAAAATAGTAATGCCTTGCCTATCATTAAAGATAAGCAGTAGAACTGATTGGTATCAGACCCTTAATGTAGTTCAAAGCATTAAGCACATATCACTTTCAATGTGAAAAATTTTAAAAGCTTTGTCTCTCTGTATTTGTCTCTGTGACTGTCTCTCTGTCTCTTTGTCTCTCTCTCTCTGTCTCTCTCTCTGTCTGTCTCTCTCTCTTTGTCTCTCTCTCTATCTCTCTGTATACACACATCTATTCAAGTCATTCAAGAAATATTAATTAAGTCCCCACTGTCTGTAGAGTCACATTGAAAAGTGGATCTAACTATTCTTGGTGAAAATAATGATAACTTTTGCAGTCTTGAACATTTCAGATACTTTGAAACATACTAATTCAAGCTCAGAAAATCACACAGTTGAAAGTTAGAGTGGACCTCAGGATCCATCTAGACCAGATGATATAAAAAAAATCTTTGTTCTGGTATATGACAGAAGTGGTTATCTGTAATGCGAATGTAAATCTTAAAGATCTTCCCTGCCCCTAGGCTAAAGTGCACCTGAAGCCTGGGGTGGGAGGCTTGTTTTTCAGTAGATACTTCTTGATTGGCCAGTGAGTCAATAAGGTTGTTACATTCTCTGAGCCAGGAGAAGGCTATATAAGCCCTGATGTGTAGCTTTGTTTTGGGACTCACTTTGAGAAGTGTTCTGTGATTTGATCTGAATTCTGGGAAGCCGTTGTTGAGAGTCCCCCGGCTTTGAAAAACCCAGATGTTGGAAACCCAGATGTTGACTGGGTATGGATGTAATGGTTGGACAGTTTGGAAAGCTGTCTGCTTGATCTGTTAATGTCTTGATAATTCTGCCTGTATGCTTTGAAGTTCGGGGTGCTGACCTTTTTGCCCTGAACAAGGTAAACGATATATGGTCTGACTGATTAAAGTAAGCTTGTTAACCCATTTTGAGTTGCTTTCCTTTAACAAAGCAGATCCAAGAACCTGTATGGGCAGCAAACCCTGAGGACGTGCTTGGGGTGCTTGCTGCTACATTATCCAACCTCTTCCTACAGGCATCCAAGGAAGGAGAATGACCATTCTTCCAGCTGCTTTGGAAATTTCTCTTGACATTGTCTAAATTGACCTCTTTGCAATTTGCACTGATTGTTCTATATTCCATTCTCTGGGGTCAAACAGAATATATATAATTTTTTTTATCATGTGATAGCCTTACTTCTTAGAAGTTAGGGTGAGACTCCATTCATGAAGCCAAGAAGTTATCAATAATTATATGGATAGCAATATTTGTCTGGTTTAATGAAGGCATTATACATTATGGAATTCTCTGTGCATTGAAAATGCTGGTTTCTTTGCCTTACTAATTTAAAAGGAGATTTTCTCAATATTTCAGTTTTCATTTCAAAAAGAAAGGAAATCTAATTGATGAGGAATGCTTCTGTTTACAACAAAGATAAAATTGATAAGATGTGATAAAGGACAATCATGAAAGAAGGTAGCTTTATGTCAATAACTTCATATATAGATAGATAAATAGAACATGTATTAAGAACTTATTATATACCAAGGACTATGCTAAATACTGGGAGTATAAATACAAGCAAGCAAAGCAGTCCTTGCTCTCAAGGAGTTTACGTTATAATGAGGGAAGACAGCATATTTAAGGGCAGCCTTGGTGGGGGGATACCACATAAAGTCACCTGGTATGAAGAGGACCAGCAGGTTGTAGAGAGACACTTCCAGGCAAGATAAAGGGAAGTTTCATCTGTCGGTGGTCAGACTCTTACAAGTAAGAATGAAAGTCTGATGTAAAAGAGATAAGAATGATGGCTAGATTAAGTGATGAATATCTCAATTGTGTTCAGCAAAGAGGAAGCTATTCCTTTTGACTTTTCCTGCCTAGCTTCCCATGCTAATCAGCCCTGACCTTGCTCCTTTCCCTCTGAATCTGGGTAACTTTATTGTTTCAATGGTGTAACTATAGAAAACACATTATGTATATGTATATGTATATATCATGAATACTTTATGTGACAAAATAGGTGGGAAGTATTAGACATGACAAATTCTAGATAAAAAATCACAAAATAATTATGTTCACTCTGTTGTCAGACAGGACATAAATGGTAACTGATGTGGGAGTTATGTTTGAATCAGCAATGCATAGTAAATAATAGTAATTTATTATTAAAATCAATATGAAATTAAAAAGAGACAAATAAGAAGATGATATGGTAATAAATTTGAGAGAGCTTTACGCATAGTTAAACAAGCTATTGATGTAAAAAATAGTAAGTGGATAAAAGAACAATCATTGACACAGACTATCTTCATTTCCTAAGAAAATTTAACTAATGTAAATATATTTCCATAATGAGATCAACAGAAACTAGAAAAATGTCACCGCCAGCAAAAGTTGTATCTCCTTGCCAAGTATAAAAAGTGGTAGCCAAATGAAATACTAGTTTAGAATATAAATTCATTTGAAAAATCTTACTGAGAAGGGTGGTAAAAGATGAGCAGTACCATCTTATAAAATATTGGGAAGCTTGTGGGAGGAAAAATAAATTCAAAGAGCACTTGTTAAGAAAACCAGCTAAGCAGTTTTCCAGAGGTTGAGACTGGAAGTAGGAAAACAAATAGTTGAAATATAGAAAAGATTAGTACTGCTAAAAAAGAAATTGATATTTCACCATCAATGACAAGGAAGCCACCACATTTGGATTCTAATTCTATGACAGAATTGGGATTTAAGGTCAATTGATGTGGCCATAAATGTTTACAGGTGGTTACAGACCTTTTAGTTTACTTTAATCCTTTATAAGCATGAGGGGATTTGTCTAGTTATTATAAAATGGTCAACATTATACATATTCAAAGGAGTCTAAGATTTTGTAATTGGAAGGGAACTTGGAGATCACTTCATCCTATTCTATGAGAGAAAGCAGAAAGTACACTAAAAGAAAGAACAATAGGAAGGGCGGCTGGTCTGGATCAAGTATGCACAGAGGAAGTCTTTAATTGAAATTGATTAAGTATCACCACATTTATCAGTTGCAAAAAAAAAATAGAAAAGAAAAGCAGTTTAGAGGAGGTTGGATAGTTAACAATCTGTGATGTTGCTTGGCCTTTTCTCTCCCAACTCCTACTATACTCATTCTAGGCATTTTTTTCCAGCAACAGAAATAAAATGGATTAGTTAACACAAATCAGATAAACATTATGTAAAATCCAATCAATCAACATGTATTCCTTAAATGACTACATGAAACAGTCCATGATATGAAGGAGTTTACATTACATCTCTTTGTTTCTCTGTCTTTCTCTACCTTGCTCTGTCTCTGTATCTCTTTATCTGCTTTTCTGTCTCCTCTCCTACATATATGTATATGCACATGTATAAACACATATAAACACATAAGTGTATATATCTATGTATACATTCATACATTCTATATGTATAGGCATTATACACACATACATACAACGTATAGATTAGGCATTACTAATGTCTTCTTAGTTCCCTTTTTAAAAAAATACCATTCTTTTGGAAACTCTAGAGGTTTTTATTTTTGAATATCAGTTCCTAAGTATCTTAAAGTGATGTTACCTCCAGGGAAAATTTCTTCTTTATTTGGTCAGCTTCTCCTTAAATTAATAATTTTTTTAGATCCTAAATCAATACATATATTCCAAGAAGAGAATTGGAAGGCACAGGATATGAAAAATCTTGAAAAAATAAAAAAAATAAAATGTAACACTTACTCTGATGCTTAATAATAATAATAGCTACATGTATATAGTATTTATGTGTGTATGTTTAGTGTATGTGTATGTATATGTGTATGCATATGTGCATGTGCATGTGTACATGTATGTGTATGTGTATGCCTGTGTGTGTGTATACCAGGCACTTTGCTAAGCACTTATAATTATTATCTCACTTTACCTTCACAGCAGTCCTGGTAGGCAGGTGCTATTACTATTCTAATTTCACAATTAGGGAAACTGAGGCAAACAGGAGTTGAGGGAATTGCCCAGGGTCACAAAGCTAGTAATTGTCTGAGGCCAGATTTGAATTCAGGTGTTCCTGACTTCAGGCCCAACTCTTTATCCACAGTACCAGCAAGCTGTGCCTATTTGATTGTAGGAAACAACTGGTTGTGAAGGAAAGAGAAGATATGGTATACCTGCTAGTCTTGAGACTGGAAGAGACCTTCATCTGAATCCTTCATGTGGGACTTCCTGTAGTTGTAGAACTATGAAAACTCACTTACTCTGTCTGAGCTCTATTTCCTTGCTTATAAAATAGAAATAACAATACCTACAATACCTGTCTAATAACAGAATTGAATTTTACTTAATAAAAATTAAAGGATATATGTTAGTAATTTTTGTTATTATTATTTCCATATTTAATCTTTCCAAAGACAGATCCCCTGCTCTTATGTGTTTATAACTCAAAAATAATGTTCAAAGAAATCATTCTACTGTCATCAGTAAGGAAAATAGGTTGTATACACACACACACACAGACACACACACATACCTTCTCCACTTCCCATCTACTTGTTATTTTGCGTTTGGTTTTATTTACAAATATTTTCCTAAACTTCTGACTTATATGGGTCTAATGATATGTTTTCTTTAGACTCAGTCTCTCTCTCTCTCTCTCTCTCTCTCTCTCTCTCTCTCTCTCTCTCTCTCTCTCTCTCTCTCTCTCTCTGTCTCTCTCTGTCTCTCTGTCTCTCTCTCTCTTTTCCTCCCTCTCCTGTTTTCCTAGGTGCTACTGTTAGAAATCTTAATTACTTCTCTAAAGTATTTTGGGAAAAATTTCAAATTAAAGAATGATGCTATTTTGTTCTTCCATTTGGCAAGAGAGATAAAACACTTGCTGAAAGATATTCTATTCTCTGTGCACATGATACTAGTTTCAAAGATTTATACTTGGAGACCTTGAAAGTGATCTAGTTCAATTTCTTAATTTTATTGAAGATGGAATTGAGATCCAGAGAGATTAGGTTATTTGTTCAGGGTCACACCTGTTAGTGGCAAAGCCAGACTTTGAACCTAGGTCCTCTGATTTCATATCCAGATCCTTTTCTTTCTTGTTGTGGGAACTATTTGACTTCTGTTAAAGTCCTTTAAGAAATGGTAATAATCACTGTTAATGCCATAATTTCATTCATTTCTCCTTTTTCAGAACCTGTTTAAATAGGTCAGGTTTAAACTATTACTGTATTGCTGCCTTCTCATCTTTATCTTTAATTTCAATTTAGATTTGATTTTGAGCTTTTCATTAAAATTTCAATGATTTCAATTCATATGGGTAGCCTGTCCTGAAATAAATTTCTCAAGCAGAGTCAATCTTTACCTACTTTTTAAAATATAAAAGTAGGTGTAATTAATTTTATTTTTTCCTTACATTTTTTTTCAGAGCAATTGTATCTAATGCCTTCCAGTTTTCTTCTTGAATTATATGTTAATTTGGAATCTTATTAGATTCTTCATTTATTTTTTCTGCTTTTTCAGCCGGTACAGCAGATGCTTGCACATAAGCTATAATTATCTTGATGATGGTCTGTTTGCTTATGCTTATCATGAACAATGTAAGGCAAGATGACCACATGTCCCATGAAATTATTTTTCTTTTTTGCCTTTGGGCACATAACAAAACCAACTCCTACCAAATTTTATTTATTTTACAAAGAGAATTTATGTATCCCTTCTGCTTTTAGCTATCTCTATATGAGCTGTGCTTCATTCATAGCAATAGTGTCAGTCTTGATGTGGTTCTATTCTTTCCATTGTGTAATGATTTGCTGGTCATTAGACAAAGACATCAAATTCAGATACTAATAACTAAATTAATGCTATATTTAATTTGGTAACCCTGATTTTTAGCATCTTTCATCTTTTTTTTTTAACACTGTCACTTTCATGGGAGAAGAAGAAGGGACAATGTTTGATGAAGAACCATTTTGCATTTCTGTGTTGTGTGAAGTAATATTTGAAAATAGTTGGAATAAAAGGCAACATTTCTTAGACATGCTCCCCATTGTAGAAAAGCTAACAATGATATGTTGAAACATAAAATCATTTACTTGTTGCAGACTTCTGTCTTGGAATGAAGAGGAGTTTGGATTATAAGTGAATCCTTTTTGATATTTAAGGCAAGGTAATATGAAATTCCCACTTCACTGAATTTATGTTTCACTCCTTAAGGGACCCTTAATACTTTAAAATATGTTTCAATGAAGTAGTCTTTACTATCATCAAATATTCATTTTAATCTACTCTCTGGTACCATATTAGATATTATTGGGGGAGCAGTTGTTATTTTAAAGGAGCAAAGACCCCTATTGTATTCAACAACAATCTAGAAGGATTTTTTGTCTGGGGAATTTCCAAATGTAACATGGCTTAGCATATTTTTTCCCATTTTTAAGCCTGAGGTAATGCTAGAAAAAATAAAATCTATTTGCTATAGCTTGATTTAAAATTTCTGGCTGATTTGAAATCTTTAAAAAATTACTGCCTACCCCACCCCTCCAATTTAGAAAATGCTGTTTGAATTCCAAGAGGCTTGTGAGTTGCTACAAAAAAACAATTTTGCCTTTTCTTATTTCAAAAAGGGTTGCCAAGATCAATTTGGCTTTCAAAAGGAAATCAGTACATGAAAACTCTGAAACTGGCACCTAAATCTGAAAGCACACATTCCACCCCCAGGCCCCATATGCTTATCCCTGCCCCAGTCCTGGGAGGTTTTATAATGGAAAAAAATATATTTGATACCCTAAATGAGAATATGATAACAGAACTCACAAGCCTGAACAATTTACTGATAAATTTGAAGAGGCTCAGACCCTCAAGGTAGAGACCTTTGTTAGCCTGTATATACACCATGTCATATAAAACTGATTTCTCAGTAACCTCAATTTAATATTGGATTTTATTAGTCAATTTAGAATATTCCAACCAATTTCCTGTTATTGTTCTATTAAAAAGAATGATCATTGAGTGATCATTACGATATTTCATAGGGATATAGGAAACACATAGAAAATCTCATCAATTAATTAAATTGAATTAATCTCATTAATATGGAAAATCGTCCCCAATTGCTAATGAAAGGTTTTATTCCATATGAAATTGTCATTTTTAAAATTTATGCTAATTAAATAAAACGTTGAAAATTTCATTCATTTCATTTCTTGAAAATATATATGCTTAATGAGATTTCCTTTGTGTCCAGACTTTAGCGACACCCTGTAATTTTCAATTCTTCAGAGACTTAGTTTCCATATCTTATAACAATAGTAGAGTACTACCATTGAGAGAGATGGTCCTTTGTTTTGGGGAGGAACTTGGGAATGTTAAAGGATCTTTGCAATTTCCTGAAGACAATCTAGTCCAGTTTTCTTTCTTAGTGCAGCTGGTTGTGCAGTGGATAAAGTGCTGGGACTAGGGTCAGGAAATTCTGATTTCAAATCAGGTGTCAGACACTTTCTAGATATGTGACCCTGAACAAGTCACTTAACCTCTTTGTCTCAGTTTCCTCAACTATAAATAGCACCTAACCTTATAGGGTTGTTGTGAGGATCAAATGAGATATTTGCAAAGCACTTAGCATAGATTTTGAACAGGGAAAGAAAATGATTAAGTTTCACTTGAGTTATATTTGTCTCATAGCTATGTGTCATACAGATCAGAAGAGCAAGAGACTATCTCAGAAGCTATTATTGCAGCCTAGGTGAGAGGAAATGATTGTCTCAACAGAAGCAATGTAGAGAAAGAGACAAATGGGAGAGATATTGCCGATGCAGCAATGTCTTTGAAGTAGCTGTGCTAGATGAATTTATCGCCAATTTGCATGCAACTTTTCTAATGATTATGGTGATGATGATTACAACTAAAATGAATGCAATGAATGGAACAGGAATGAAAGCTTGATGTCCCTGGAGTTTGCCAATGAGATTTTACAGTTCACTGACAATTCAAGTTATGGGCAAATAATTTGGCATCTTTAAATTTAATTTTCATTTATGCTTTTGGCATATTTTCCATTGGTTGAGCTTAACTGTGTAGTGATAGCAATGTAAAGGGTGAATTAACTCAATGTATTGGATCAATGACTTGTTGTGGGTAATCAATCAAAGCTTTATAGTGTATGTGTATATTAAGTTGATGAGAAGAGAGGATAAAAAAAACTATATGTTTGAACCTACTACAATGGAATGGGGCCTAATCATTTCTGTAACTAACAGTTTATCACCATTTCTACAATGTCTAAGATTGGTCTGTGAAAGATTGACTGGAGACTTGATGTTAGAAGTCTTTATTAAGGAAATAGCTTTATTTTCTCATTTGAATTCTTGTTTATTATGAAAACCATTAATATTTGTAAATATTCTAGCATATTCTTTCATTGAAATGCAACAAAAACTTTGTGAAAATCTGACTCAATGAATAATCTCACAAAAATGAGTAAAAGCAAATGGCTGCAGAAATCCACTTTCTGTGTCTGTCTATGAATTTATTGAATAAAATGAAATTTTCCTTCTTCACTTCGATTATTATTCAGATTAAAGATGTACTGAATTCAAATCTCCTACATTTTATTTAAACTAGATGATGATGAAAATTAGATGATCCCTACTTCTTTTTTGGAGGGGCTAAATCTGTGATTTCCTAAGTATGAGAAATTCCCTTTATCTACGCACATCAAGTCTTCTAAATTTTATAAATTTAAGAGTGTTGCACGGGCTATTAAGAATTTAAGTAATGTGCTCAGTATCAAACAGTGAGTATATTCCAGAAATGTGAATTGAGCCCAGGTCTTACTGATCATGAGGCTCTCTCTATTCACCATGCCACATTCACCTTAAAACTAGTTCTATTCAATGCTTATTAATGGTAATGATTCAATTGGCACTGAAGAAGAGCACCTTTTTATCTCTACTGGAGAGTTCATTGCATGTGGTACTACTGTTTAATGATTTTTATTTCAGGTCTCACTTTTCAAGTTCACTGCTTTATTTCATAGTGATCCATAAAACTGAAATTCTGAATAAGTAAGTCGATTTAAAAAAGTCACCAAGTCAGACACAGAATATTTCTTAGCTTTCAGTAAAGGTTAATATCAACACTATTGTATTCTTATAAGATTAAATTTTCAAAGGCTTTTGGAAGGAATTTAGAAAACAAATCAAACCCTTTATTTTCCATTGAGGAACAAAGTGACCTTCCTTGAAGGTCTACTTTGTCAGTTGAAGTTGACCTTGATATCCTAACTGAAAAGTTTTTCTTTTCCCATTTCAAATTCTATGGATGGCTTTATCTCTAGTTCTCCTTATTGCTTTACCGCTTTTTTTTTTGCTTTTTGGAGGGAAATTTGGGTTAAGTGACTTGCCCAAGGTCACATGGCTAGTTTTTGTGTTAAGTGTCTGAGGCTGGATTTGAACTCAGGTACTCCTGACTCCAGGGCCGGTGCTCTATTCACTGCACCACCTAGCTGCCCCCTGCTTTATCACTTGTTACCATATATTTTACTTATTGATACATATCACGCTATAAGCTTTCTCCATCCAGACATGTTATAAGTTCCTTGAGACCTGTGGCTTGTTATGGCAATGGGAATTTAAGATCTTCCATTCCCCTAGGCCCCTTGATAGTCTTAAGTGCACCTGGAGCCTGTGGCAGGAGGCTTGGTTTTTCAGGAATGCCCACACCTTGGTGCCCTGTGTTTGGGCAGTGGATCAAGAGGGTTGTCACATTCTCTGAGCCAGGAGAAGGCTATATATACCCTGATGTGAGATTTTGTTTTGGGGCTCACTTTCAGAAGAGCTATGTGATTTGACCAGATGAGAATCTGGGCAGCTGTTGAACCCCCTGGCTTTGAAAACCCAGATGTTGGTGCTTCCTTCTCTGGTAACTGTGACAAGGTATGGATGTCATGGTCAGACAGCTGGAAGCCCTGTATGCTGATCTATTTCTCTGTCCGCTTATAACTTCTGCTTGTAATCTCTGAAGTTCTGTATTCCCCTGAACTAGGTAAACGACACATGTTTGATTAAAGCAATATTATTAACCCATTTTGAGTTGCTTTCCTTTAGAAAAGCAGATCTAAGAACCTGTTTTGGCAGCCACCCTGGGGATGGTAGGGTACTTGCTGCTTCAAGGCTATACAAATTTTTATCTTTCTCCCTCCAGCTCCAAACTCAATGTGTTACAAGTAGTATACATTTAATAAATATTCAGTGCTAAATTAGAATGCAAACATTGTAGGGTGAAATGAAGGATGGTTTTGGAGTTAGAAGATCTGAGTACAGTTCCTACCTCTGTCACTTACTACTTGTGCAACTTAGGTGAGTCACCTCAACTTCCCAAACTTCCATTTCTCATCTGTAACATGAAAGGATTGGACTAGATGACTTCTGGAGTCCCTTCCAGCTCTGAATATATGATCATATATAACTAGACCAAGGCAACATGTACACTAAGTATCAGAGATCCAGATCCAACATATACTTTTGTAAGGAGAGGCAGAAATAGTACTAGATGGGAGACAGAGAATTTAGGTTCAAATCATAGCTCTTCTACTATATAACTTTGGGAAAGTAACAATTTCTACAGGGTTCAATTTCTCATCAATAAAATGATGAGGTAGTTCCTTCCATCTATAAAAGCAAATTTTTTTTTATTTTTCAAATGCTTTATTAACTTCTGATTTACATTATTCATTTCCACCAGATTTTGAGTTACATATTTTCTCCCTGTTTTTCCCCTACCCACTGCCCCAAAACAGCAGTCCCACAGTATATCCCCTCCTCCAATCTGCTCTCTCCCATATCTTCTCTCATACCCCCTTTGACTTTTCCAGTAGTGCATAGTGGATCTCTATGCCCCAGTGCCTGTATAGCTTATTTCCCAATTACAGGTAAAATAGTATTATTAATAGTATATATATATATTTAAACATTTGATATTAAGACATTGAATTCCAGATTCATTCCCCTCCTCCCTTGTCACCCACCCTTACTGGAAAGATAAGCAGTTCACTATAGGTTGTACATGTGTAGCTTATGCAAAACATTAACATAGTTGATATATTGTAAAAGACTGACAATATTTCCCTCCCTCCTATCCCACCTCCCACTAGTTCTATTCTCTACTTTGATCCCGTCTCTTTTCAAAACTGGGTGCTTCCAGCTTCCCTCCCCCCAGCCTGCCCACCATTCCATCATCTCCCCTCTCATCCCATTCCCCCCTACTCTCCTGTAGGGTGAGATACCATATTTAGTGTGTATTTCATTCTCTCCTTCAGCCAAATTCAATGAGAATAAGTTTGACCCATTCCCTTTTGCCTTCCTATTCTTCCCCTCCCTTGTAACCATTTTCCCTTGCCTCTTCTATATGAGATAGTTTATCCCATTCTGTCTCTCCCCATCTCCTCTAATTATATTCCTCTCTCACCTCTTAATTTCACCTTTTAGGTATCATCCCTTCCTATTAAATTGGTCTTGTGCCCTCTGTCTATATCTACCTGTAAAAATATATACACACATTCACATATGTATTCGTATGCCTATATACCCTCCAATATCGACATATACACATATATAGAAACACACACACATATTTCATACTGAGAAAAGTTTCATCAGTTATAATTATCATTTTTCCATGTAGGAATGTTAATAGTTCAAATTTGATAAGTTCCTTATGGTTTCTTTTCCCTGTTTACCTTCTCATGCTTCTCTTGCTTCTTGTATCTGAATGTCAAATTTTCTATTCAACTCTGGTTTTTTCAGCAAGAATGCTTGAAAGTCCTCTATTCCACTCAATGACCATATTTTCCCCTGAAACATGATACTCAGTTTTGCTGGGTTGGTGATTCTTTGTTTTAATCCCAGCTCCTTTGCCCTCCAGAATATCATATTCCAAGCCATTCAAACCCTCAGTGTAGAAGCTGCCAGATCCTGGGTTATCCTGATTGTGTTTCCACAATATTCAAATTGTTTCTTCCTGGCTGCTTGTAATATTCTCTCCTTGATCTGGGAATTTTGGAACCTGGCTGTAATATTCCTAGGAGTTTTCTTTTTGGGATCTTTTTCGGGAGGTGATCAGTGGATTCTTTCAAGCTCTATTTTGCCCTCTGGTTCTAAAACAGGGAGCAATTTTCCTTGAGAATTTCTTGGAGGATGATTTCTAGGTTCTTTATTTGATCATGGCTTTCAGGTAGTACACCAATTTTTAACTTATCTCTCCTGGATCTATTTTCCAGGTCAGTGGTTTTTCCCATGAGATATTTCACATTGCCTTCTATTCTTTCATTTGTTTGTATCTGTTTAATAGCATCTTAATTTCTCATAAAGTCATTAGCTTCCATTTGCTCCAACCTAATTCTGAAGCAATGATTCTCCTCATTGAGCTTTTGAGATTCTTTTGCCATCTGGCAAATTCAGCTTTTTAAGGCATTCTTCTCCTCATTGCCTTTTTGAGCCTCTTTTGCCATTTGTGTTAGTCTGTTTTTTAAGGTGTTATTTTCCTCAGTCAGGCTGTTGACTCTCATTTTGTACTTTTCTTGCATTGTTCTCATTTTTCTTCCTAATTTTTCCTTCACTTCTCTTATTTGCCTCTTTAGGTCCTTTATGGCCTGTAACCATCTCATGTTTTCCTTTGATGTTTTTGTTGCAGGAGTTCTGACTTTATTGTCTTCCTCCTGTTCCATGTTTTTATCCTTTTTGTCCCCCAAGTAGGAGTCTAATTTTGGGTTCTCCTGTTTACTTTGTTTCCTTTGCCTGAGCATGTTGCCACTCAATTACTTGAATTTTTGGCTTTTTGCCACAGTAGGACTCTGCTACCAGACAGGGGAGCTTCTGTCCCAAATGATGGGGTTTTCTCAGCTGCTGGAGTTATTAGTTGGGAGCCCTTGCTGAAGCCTCAGCACACTCTGGCAAGCTGGTCACACACCCTAGGAACCCCACCCTAGACTGCAAGCCAGATCCAAGCAGGCTAAAGCAAGAGCAACTGCCCCTCAGACTGGTTGCTTGGTCTCCCTACACTCTGCAAGCCAGGAGCTGACACTACCACGTGGCCTGGGTGGCTGCACCGCAGCCCTCAGTGGCTTCTCGCCCAGGGGACAAAAGCCGAGGCACTCCCAGCTAATGGGTCCCAAAGTCCATACTGCACTGACCTGTAATTTTGTCCTTAGCATCTATGTGTTGATAAATCTGGAAATGACCACAGCTGTTGGTGATTTGGAGTCCCTCCAGCTGGCACCTGGTCAGGACTGCCCTGGGGCTAAAGCCTCGGAGTGGAACTGGGCTCTGCTCCCAGAGCACTGCACTGGACGATTCCTGCCAGCCTGCCAGGCTGTCCTCAGTGGGAGGTTAGCTTCTCTGTGTCATTTTGTGGGTTCTATAGCTCCAAAGTTTGTTTAGAGTCCCCTTTTACATGAATTGGGGAAGGTAGAAGCTGGGAGCCGCAGGGAGGACCTGCTTCTACTCTGCCATCTTGACTCCCCATAATTTTTTTTAAAGAAAAAGTGTCTTGAATCTCTATTCAGTTTCTACTAGCTCTTTATTGGGAGATGGACAGCACCTTTCATCATAAAATCCCACAGAATTGTTTTGGATCATTGTATTGCTTAGAATAGCTGAGTTGATCATAGTAGGTCATCACACAATATTGCTGTTGCTGTGTACAATGTTATCTTGGTTCTACTCTCTTCACTTTGCACCAGTTCATGTACATTTTTCCATGTTTTTTTTTTGTCTGAAAGTATCCTGTTCATCATTTCTTATGGAACAATGGTGTGCCATCACAGTCATATACAATAACTTATTCTGTCATTCCCTGATTTATGGGCATACACATACTTTCTAATTCTTTGCTACCACTAAAAGAGCTGCTATAAATATTTCTGTACACACAAGTTCTTTCTTTAATCTCCTTGGGATACAGACATACTAGCAGTATTGCTTGGCCAAAGGGTATGTATAGATTTATAGCCCTTTTGGCACAGTTCCAAATTGCTCTCCAGAATTGTTGAATCAGTATACCTTTTCACCAATAATACATTAGTGTTTTAATTTTCCCACATCCCCTCCAAAATTTGCCATTTTCCTTTTCTATTGCATTAGTCAATCTGACAGGTGAGAGATAGTAGCTCAAAATTGTTTTAATTTGCTTTTCTCTCATCAATTATGATTTAGACTTTTTTATATGACTATAGATAGCTTTGATTACTTTGTTTGAAAACTGCCCATTTATATCCTTTGATAATTTATCAGTTGAGGAATGGCTCTTATTTCAATAAATTTGGCTCAGTTTTCTATATGTTTGATAAGTTAAATCTTTATCAGAGAAACTCAATGTAAAATCTTTTTTCACAGTAATTTTTACCAGCTATGTATTTCTCTCCATTCTACTTTCCCTTCTCTCTCTCTTTCTCTCTCTCTCTCTCTCTCTCTCTCTCTCTCTCTCTCTCTCTCTCTGTCTCTCTCCCTCTCTTCCCTGTTCCCCTGTTCATTCTCAGAAATGTTTGGTTTCTGATTTTTATCACCACAAAACTGTACTCCTTTTTATCAGACTCCAACCCTTCTCTTATCCCTCTCTCTACTTTCCTGTATGGTAGGATAGATTTCTACACTCAAATGAATTTGTATATTATTCCCTCTTTGAGCCAATTCTGATGAGAGTGAGATTCATGTGCTCACCTTCTACTTCCCCAATTTTCCCCTCCACTGTAAAATCTCCTTCAGGCCTCTTTTATGTCAGATATTTTTTTTTTCCATTCTTCATTTCCTTTTCCTCTTCTCCCAGTACATTCTTCTTCCTCATCCTTAAATAGTATTTTTTTAAAACAATCATATTCAACTCACACTTCTGATTTCTGTCTATGCATATGCCTTCTAACTGCCCTAATAATGAGAAAGTTTTTAGGAGTTATGAATTTCATTTTCCCATGTAGGCATGTAAAGTTAAGCCTTATTGAATTCCTTATGATTCCTCTTTCCTGTTTAGCTTTTTATCCTTTTTACATGTTTTATTTAAAGGCTGTATTTTCTATTCAGCTCTGGTCTTTTCATCAGAAATGCTTGAAAGTCCTCTATTTCATTGAATTCCCATTTTTTCCCTTGAATGATTATATTACATTTTTCTGGGCAGGTGATTCTTGGTTGTAATCTTAGCTCTTTTGCCTCTGGAATACCATATTCCAAGCCCTCTGATTCTTTATTGCAGAAGCTACTAAATCTTTTGTTATCCAGACTGTCACTCCAGTATATTTGAATTGTTTCTTTTTGTCTGCTTGCAGTATTTTCTCCTTGATCTTGGAGGTCTGGAATTTGGTTATAATGTTCCTGGGAGTTTTCATTTTGGGCTTTCTTTCAGGAGGTGATTTGTGTATTCTTTTAATTTCTATTTTACCCTTTGGTTCTAGAGTTCAGGGTGGTTTTCTTTGATAATTTCTTGAAAGATGATATCTAGTCTCTTTTTTAAATCATGATTTCAATATATCAAGTAACTCTTAAATTATCACTCTTGGATCAGTTTTCCATGTCAGCTGTTTTTCTATTGATATATTTCACATTTTCTTCTATTTTTAATTCTTTTGATTTTATTTAATTGTTTCTTGATGTATTATAAAGTCATTAGCTTTCATTTGGCCAATTCTAACTTTTAAGGAATTATTTTTCTTCAATGAGTTTTTGTACCTTCTTTTCCACTTGACTAATTTTACTTTTAAAGGAATTCTCCTCTTTAGTGAACTTTTAAAAATATCTTTTTCTATTTGATTAATTCTGCTAATTTCAAGGTACTCTTTTCTTCATTATATTTCTGTGCCTATTTTACCATTTGGTCTATTCTCCTTTTTAAAGCATTATTTTCTTTTAATACTTTTGTGTGCCTCTTTCTCCAGGCTGTTGACTCTTTTCTTATGATTTTCATGCATCACTCTCATTTCTCTTCCCAATTTTTCATCTACCGCTCTTACTTGAATTATAAAATCCTGTTTGAGCTCTTCCATGACCTGAAACAAATTCATGTTTTCCTTTGGGGCTTTAGATGCAGGAAATTTAACTTTATTGTCTTCTGAGTGTGTTTTGAACTTTCTTGTCATCTTTCTATGTTAAATTTTTTCCTGTTTTTTGCTCATTTTCCAACCTATTTCTTAACTTATAAGTCTATGCTAAAGTGAGGCTTTGCTTCCCAAGTGGAAGTGGCACTATGCAAGTTCCAGGTTGTTTTGTGCAGCTATTTTCAGAGGTAATTCTAGGGACTTATAAGTTTTTGGCCCTTCCAAGGTGGTATCATCTAGTCTCTCCTGTACTGTGCCCTGGTTTGTCAGCAGCCTTAAGCACTCTTTTTTATTTTATTTTTTCACAAATACTCTTTACAACCCTCAAATTATAACCAGGGGTTCCTGCTCCCCTGTGGCCACAAGCTCTGATGTGTTAGTTCTTCTCCTTCCACTAAGTCTACTTTGGACTAAGACCCAGACCTAGATTCTGTGACCTAGATTCAAATATAGGCAATGTAAAAGAGTCCTGCTCCTGGTGCCGGCAGTGGCAACCCTGTAAATCTTCTGACCCATTGTCTCTTTCCCTTATCATCTGTGGGCTGAGAGGTCTGGAAACTACCACTGCTGTCACTGATTCAGTTGCTCTGAAGGCTACCCATGGTTTACTTGGACCTGGTCTGTGCTGGTAAGACCTGTGTCCTGCACTAACTGTGCTCTTTCCTTGCCCTAGTACAACAGAACTTTCCTGATGATCTTCTAACTTTTTGTAGGCTGGAAAATGATTTCACCCTGTCTTTTTATGGGTCCTTCTGCTCTAGAATTTACTGAGAGTCATTATTTAAAATTATTTTGACGGGTTTGGTGGAGAGCTCAAATGAATCCCTGCCTTTACTCCAGCATCTTGGTTCTACTTCCTAAAGGTATGATCTTCATGACTCTAAATCCATATTCTTTCCATTTCTTATTTTTATTTATTTGTTTATTTTTAGAAGGGGAAGGTAGGGCAATTGGGGTTAAGTGACTTGCCCAAGGTCACACAGCTAGTTTTTTTGTATTAAGTGTCTTGAGGCTGGCTTTGAACTCAGGTCTTCCTGACTCCAGGGTCAGTGCTTTATCCATTGTGAAACCTAGCTGCCCAGACTGTGCCACCTAGCTGCCCCTTCATTTCTTTATCATATATAAAAGATTTAAGAATGAAAGACATATGAATGTATTGCATTTCAAGGCCCCCTTCCATTCAATTATATTTATCTCTTAGCCCATATTTTTCCTTTCCACTTTATTGGAGTCAAGCTATGTGCCAGCTGATTAACTCCAACTAGAACATTCTTGTTTGTGTTTTTTGAAAGTTGCTTTATTCAAATCTTGAATCTGATTATAACTAAACTTTTCTCTATAGGATAAGTTTGGTCATGCCAAGAGTGGAAACTGTTACTTCCTATTCTGCAAATTTGCCAAAGCTTTAAATTCCTAGCTCATTACCCAGCTGAGAAGGTTGTTCTCTGTGGGCCTATCCATTTGTATGTCTCAGAGATCACTAGTGTACTGGAAGTTTATTTGAATTAATTCACTTAAACTTCAATCCCATCAAGTAGGCAACAGGGATTTAACTGGCATGATGAACTTAGAGAACTTACTGTGTACTAGCACAATAGCAGTATTTTAGAAGAGACTCAGGATCTGGGTCCCCCTCAGGGGCTTCTCTAGGAAGGCAGGAAGCCAAGTGCAACAGAGAGTCAACTCCTGGATATGTGGCAAGAAAGTTCTGATTAAATCCAAAACCATGGGACCAGTAGGAAATATGGGCAAGCTGACTGCTGAAGAAGCTAATAACCTCATGTAATTGCTAGAAGTAAACAATTTGTTTGTACCAAAAGCTTTAACCGTAGAAAATGGAGATTATGGGAAACATATTGTGAACATCAAATGGAAAAAAGTAACTGCTTTGAGGGCTTGTTAGTGGAACTGGGATCCCCAAATGCTGGAAATTATTTGACCCAAACTGTGTAAGAGTGAGATTCTAAGAAAGTCCTTAAATAGAAAAGAACATCTGGAGTAATTATGGTCCCATTCATTTCTCCTTCATTTTTTAAAAACTTTAATCCAGTTGATATACTGAATTGCAAAATTAAAAAAATCATACACAGATATGCCTAATTGTTCTTTTTACCCTTCCCCACCCCAATAATAATGCATTTTGAGAGATAATTTGGACTTTGTAATGAAATTAGTAATTCTGAATGTTACCTATTTGACAGACTCTAAATGGACAGTAAATCTTTGATTAATTCAAAGGAAAATAAATATATCCCTATGTTTTTTGACATGACTAACTCAGGAATTTGTTTTGCTTCAGTTTTCATGCTTTTAACAGGAATTTTTCTTTCTTTCTCAATTAAGGGGTTAGAGAGGAGGGAGAGAGGATGATTTTCTCTGGATTAAAAACTTTAAGAAACAAAAAGAAATGCCTAGCAAACAGTTGGAGCTGCAGGACTACAATTTAGAGGGGAAACTCTGAGAAAGAATATATAGAACTAGCTATTTTCTGCTTAGAGGTAACATTTAAATCCATGGAAGTTAATGAGATTACTAAGAGAAAATGCAGAGAAAAGTTACTGGTAGTCCTAGGATTCAACCTTGGTATATAACCATACAGACAGAAAGAAAGCTTGAGAATTAGGAAAATCATATTAGAAATCTTGGATTGCATTAACATTGGCAAAATTACCCAAAATAAGAGCTCATCTGCAATATTAAGATCACATCTGGAATATTATGTTTAATTTTGAGCAACATCTTTTAAAAAGGACATTGATAAGATGGAGAGGGTCCAGAGACACAATCAAGATAGCAAAGGGCAAGAGTCCATTTCATTTGAAGAACCTTTGAGGGACCTAGTTCTGTGTAAACTGGAGAAATCTCAGGAAGGACATGATAG
Organism: Petaurus breviceps papuanus; assembly: GCF_028583685.1. NCBI lineage: Eukaryota > Metazoa > Chordata > Mammalia > Diprotodontia > Petauridae > Petaurus > Petaurus breviceps. The sequence continues at coordinate 2,131,465 of NW_027187391.1, forward strand.
CTATACTCAAGTATATAAAAAGGCTGCCTCATAGAAAAGGGATTTGACTTGTTCTTCTCTACTCAATAGGGAAGATTGAGAAGGCATTGCAAAGATATAACCTTCCTTACAATTAGAGTTTATCATCAATGGAAAGAGTTACTCTGAGACATAGAAAGTTTTCCCTGATTGTAGGTCATTAGGCAAAGGCTGGATGATAAATTGCCAGATATGGTGCAAGAGAATTACCTTTTTAATTACAGATTGAACTAGATGATTGTAATAACAAACACCGTAGCATACCCAGAATGGCTGCTAGCACAGGTTACAATTACAAGCAGACAAAAAAAAAATACAGACAGAGAAAATAACACAATTCAATAGACCAACAGACAGGGCTTTTAGCTGTCTGACCATTACATACTATACATACATATTCAGTTACCAGAGAGAGAAGCACCAACATCTGGGTTGGTTCAATGGCTACCTAGAGTCTCATCTGTTCAAACCACACAACTCTTCCCATAAGTGAGCCCCAAAGTAAAACTTCACCTCAGAGTATACATAACATTCTTCAGGGTCAAAGGACATCACAACCATTGTGACTCACTGCCTAATTACAAAGTAAGAAAAGGTGTGGACCTTCCTTAAAACAAGCCTCCCCCCAATTAAGCCACACCTATTGGGTTCCACTTGAGGCCCATTAAGGGGAAGGAAAGATCTTCATATTCCCTAGGCCTATTAATTGGCAGGGAAGATTTTCACATTCCCTTACCATTACAATGATTTCTGATGTTTCTTCCAACTCAAAAAAACATTTGTGATCCTCTGATTTTGATTTTATCATTAATGGTGCTGCTTGCTCATTTCCCAAGTGGCTTTCTCTGGTGAGATGGATCTTCTGTGATAAAAGGGAAAATATAGTCCCTGCCCTTGAGGAGTTCAAGATCTGATGAAAAAGACAATACACACACACACACACACACACACACACACACACACACACCATTAATAAGGGTTAGGTAAGTCTTCTAGTACAAGATGAGATTTTAATTGGGAAGTGAAGGAAACCAGGAAAGTCATTAGGTAGATTTGAGGAAGGAAAGTATTTCAAGAATGGAAGATAGAGGAAATGCCTGAAGCTGAGAAATTGAAGGTCTTATTCATAGAACAGCAAAAGTATCAGTGTCCTGACAGCATATTGTGAGGAGTAAGGTGTAAAAAGATTGGAATATAAGGAGGAAGTGCAAGGTTGGCAGTTTCAGAAGAAAGGAGGGATTATATTGGAAGGATGTTGCAATGGTAAAATCAACAGTCATTGGCAACAGATTGTATATGAGTTTGAGATATAATGAGCACTCATGATTCTAGAGATCCAAATATACTATCTTTTATGGAGAGGCAACAGATTTAGAGTGTAGAATCATACACACAAACACATACATATACATATGTATATATATATATGTGTGTGTGTGTGTATGTATGCGTGTAGCCATTTAAGGAACATATATTGATTGACTATACACATTTGTTACAAAAAATCTTGTTTTATTTTTCTTTTGTCCAAGAGACAAATGGGAGAGAAATAAAATAGATTTCTGAGAATTAAAAAAAATAGTTCAGAGTTCTACATATATCATATGTTGTATGCACATTTAGTTAAGGTCCCTATATTATTATTTTCACTTAACTATTTTACTTTATTATAAGAGACCTCTCATGAAATGGGAACAATCTGTAAAGGTTTTGTAAAAATGGAACATATAAATAAAACTTTAAAAGTAGGAAATATTAGAAGAGGCATATGTTTTGGAAAAAGTATAAGTGTTCTGAGGATTTGCAGAGATGACAGAGTAAAATGGAAAGAGCACTTGCCTTGGAATGAGAGGACCAAGATTAAGTTGATTCTTCTGAAGCTTTCTAGTGCTATGACTTTGGTCCAGTCACCTAAATCTCCTTGACTTTAGTCTCATCCTGCATAAAACAAGGAAATTGAAATAGTTGGCCTTGGAAATTTTTTTAAGCTTCAAAAATCAGAACTTTCTATAAAATAATAAAATCTAAGGGCACTAATTAAAAATGAAATCCCATATGAAATAACAATGAAAAAGCAGAAATATTCTGGATTCACTTTACCAAAGTATAATGAATACTTGGATAGGTTTGATTATAAAGGGTTCCTAAAAAAAGAAAGGACAAATAGTTAGAGAAATAGTCAATGCTCATGCCAAGTCCATTCCTGTAAAGACGATAATACTGCCAAAGGTAAATAACATTTCTTTTTTTTTAACAATCACAAGTAATTTATTTTTGAGAATTAATTAACATGAAATTATACAAATAAAATTTGTATAAACACAAATCCACATTTTGTCATAACACAGATGGCAAAGGACAAAAGCAAAAACAAGAAAACTAAGTCTGCCGCTATATACAATTGGACACAGTTGTGTCACGTACACTAAAAGTCTTTTACGAAATAGTCATCTCAGATCAATAGAAGACCACTCTCCATTCAATGTCGTCATCCCGCAAGATAGACTGCTGTAGCATCCACACCTGTTTTCTCCATGTCCTCCTTTAATATGGCTCGTAATTGTTTTGGTGATTACCACCCCCTCGGGATGCTTTGTTGACCTCGGCCACGACCCCTAGTCCCTAGTGCCACCTCGGCCGCCGGCAGCAGCGCCCCTCCCTCCTTTCTGTTGCTGCTGCTGCTGCCTGTATACCTCTTTGGGCTGGGCAACTTTGATTTCACACTTCCCAGAACCAATCTGGTGATATCTGTTCTCTAACAATTTCTTTGCTGGCTCCTCGTCTGTGTACGTGATAAAACAGAATCCTCTTCTCTCGTTAGTCTTCGTGTCCATGGGAAGCTCGATGTTCTCGATCTCTCCGAACGCCCCGAAGTCCTCCTGGATCTGCTCCTCCGACGTGTCCGGGCTCAGGCCGCCCACGAACACCTTCTTGGGCGGCTCCTTGCCCTTCAGCGCCTTGGCCCGCTTCGGGTCTATCAACTTGCCGTCCAGCTTGTGCTCCTTGAGCTCCAGCACCTTGTCCACGCTGGCCGCATCTTTGAAGAGCACGAAGCTGAAGCCCCGCGATCGGCCCGTGACCCGGTCCGTCTTGATCGTGCAGTCCACCACCTCTCCGAAGCGGGACAGGTTCTCGGTCAGGTCTTTCTTGCTCGTGTCCCAGCTCAGCCCTCCGATAAACATCTTACCGTCGTCCTGCTGGTTCTTGCTGGCGTTGATCTTGGAGCCCTCGGCGACCTCCTCCATGTTGCTGTACTCGTTCACCTCCTGCATGGCGGCGGGGCTGTCGGCCGGGGGCAGGCAGCGTGGAGAGGCAGTCGCAGCGGCGGCGCTTTGGATGGAGCCCGATTTAAAATGGCGGCGGAAGAGGGTAAATAACATTTCAATTCTTTATCACCGAAACTACCAAAAAGATACTTTAAAGACCTATATAAAAATAGCAGAAATCATTTAGAGGAATAAAAGCTGCATACTATCAATGGAAATGATGGAAAATAATCAGAATGATAACATTATAGTACTTCCAGATCTCAAACTGGTCTTTGGCTGGTCATGTTATAAATCATATCAAATCTGACTTCATTCTGCCTACTGAATTTTAGGAAGGACGTTGATAAACTGGAGAGCAACCAGAATAGAATAGACAGAATAATGAAAAAATATTTAAAGGGAAAGAAGGAAATAATTTATTTAGTCCTTCTGTGTACTAGTCTCTGTGTTAAGAGCTTTACAAATATTATTTCATGTGATCCTCACAAGAATCTGGGAGGTAGGTGCTATCATGATCCCCTAAAGTAAGTGACTAGTCAGTGACTGAGGCCAGATTTGAACTTGTTTTTCTGATTCCAGGCCAAGTGTTCTATTTTATGAACTTAAGAATTTCTGTAAGCTAACATCTTATAAGAACTATTTTAATTGTTTGGGCTGACAAAGTATCAGAAGGGATATGATAGCTATCTATAAATATTTGAAGAGCTATCATACGGAATAATCATTAAGAATAATCTTTTTTCCCTGCTTAACCTCAGAGGAAAAAAGCTAGGAGCAATGGGGAGAAGCTATAGACAAATTTAGGCTTGATGTCAGGAAAAAACAATATTTAATGATTAGATTTATTGGAAAGGGGAATACACTGCCTCAGACAGTAGTGGGTTCAATTAGCTTTAAACTGTCCAGCAAAAGCAGGATTTTTTAAATTAAATATACAGAAAAAATTCTATTTTAGATATGGTTTAAACTAAATGGTCCCTGAGGTCCCTTCCAGCCCTAAAAGTCAATAATTCTTTGGGCATTTGTGATATTTTTTTTATGGAAGGAGTTTTATTTTCAGTGGAACATTAAGTAAGCAAGTATGTTCTATTTCAAGCAAATTGAAGGTCTGAAGATATGTTAAATAAGGTAGTGATTATTCTTATTTATAGAAAGATCTGTGACTTTATGAAATGATTCAAAGCAGAACACCTTAAAAGATTCATTTTCCATCATGTTATATTGGTAACAAATGTATCAAACTTTATGCCTACCACCTTTGTTACCTTGGTAAAGTCACTTAACCATTCTGGCACTCATATTCTTCATGGGTAAGATATTGGGTTTAGATTCCTATAGCTTTATGATTCTATTGTCTTCCCTAATTATTATAATTATTTTCTGTATAATATTTGATTAACATGCAACTTCATAGAAGGTTGAGAGAGAAAATATTTTAGGCATGGAGAACAAAGATATAAGGATTTGAGAATAGGGGCTAGAGAGTTTACCTGGTTCAGCATTTTGCCAATATTGTCAAACTAGGAAATTATAACTATAGTAAGAGTGATGAATATTGAGTGATAATATTTGAGATTTAGAAGTATTAGAGTTATTGTTGAGGATAAAAAGTAGGTTTATGATGAATTAGATGTAGAGAGAGACAGAAAAATAAAAGAGTAGAGCACATAAAAGAAAAACAGAGTTCTTGAAACATGCATGTAAAATGATTATGAGTGATAGCAAGATCAAGATTATGACCATTTTTACTATTTATCAGAAGTAACATCTAGGGTAGAGGTGAAGAGATTGAAGAACAGAGAAATTAGTCTATATGATGAATCATGAACTTGTATTTTGAAATTCCTTACAGCAGGGCATAACTTAGGTGATAAAGACTATGAGTCAGGTACTGAACTCCTTGAGAAAGTAGGGAGAATGCCCTAGGAATCAGTAGATAGCAGCTAACAGAGTGTAGTTTGGGTAAGAAATGTGTATTGTATGTACCTCAAAGAAAATGAGGTTGCAATATGCTGGCCAAAGAAGGAGAATCTAGAATTGATGAAGAGAGGAACATCCAAGAGTGAGTCAGCAGTTATGAGTGAAAGTGAATCCAGTACTGGAAATGGTGGTCTTGACACAGGATACTCAGGAGGGTTCCAGGTATCAAATGAAAGGACCAAGACAGAAAGTTGTATAAGATGAAATGAATTGTCTTAATTATGTGGCATATATTATAGAGGTAGAAAGGGCGGATAGATCTGGGTGATAGGGTTAAGGTGGTAAAATTTCTATGTTGAGGGTAAAGAGTATGTTTATGATGAATAAGACAGAGGGAGAGAGAGAAAAATAAAAACAGAGTTCTTGAAACATGAATGTAAAATGATTATAAGTGGGCAATAATGCAAGACAAAGACTGAATGATATAAACATGGAACAAAATGACAATTATTACATTGTTTCCAGTAACACATATTTTCATAGAGCTACCCAAAGTATGCTCATATTACAAAAAAAAGTTATTCATTTAAGGTAATTAACGGATTTTCTTCATGTGTCCACCCATATACCAGACACTGAGATATGTAAAAACCAATGTAAGACGGTCTTTGACCTTAGAATTTATAATCTAATTGGAAAGATAAGACTTGTCTAAATGGGAAAAAGAGATAACAATAAAAGACAGTAAATGATAAAATGTCAGATTCTGTGGAATAGATCGTGCCATTTATAATAGTTTAGAGAAGAGAAAGATTAAGGTGAACTGATATAAGAAATTCAAATAATTTTCCAGTTGTAGGAGACCTCAGAGTCAATCCAATTTAAAGTAAAACAAGAGAAAGCTAAATGTTAAAAGGGAAAAATGAAAGACATGTAGTGTAACAGTGAAGAATTTGGATTTCAAAGGATCATAGAATCTCAGAGTTGGAAGGACCTTCAAAAACCACCTTCTCTAACTCTGAAAAAAAAAATCCCTCATAACTTCCCCAATAAATGATCATCTAATATCTATTAAAATTTTTTTTTTTGCTTTTTGGAGGGGGGAAGGTAAGGTAATTGGGGTTAAGTGACTTGCCCAAGGTCACATGGCTAGGTTTTTTTTTTGTGTGTGTGTGTGTGTGTGTGTGTGTGTGTGTGTGTGTGTGAAGTGTCTGAGTCCAGATTTGAACTCAGGTCCTCCTGACTCCAGGGTTGGTGCTCTATTCACTGTACCACCTAGCCACCCCAAAATTGTATTTCTTTAAAGACCTCTGGCAATTCAAATCTTTTTCTGACAAGTTTTCCTAGCCTTCGTAGGTTTCTATGAAGGTTTAATTTCATCCTCATAGGTTTTACTCATCTTTCTCTAGGTGATGGGGTAGTTAGAACACTGAGCCTGGAGCCAGGGATACCTGAGTTCAAATCTAGACTCAGATATTTACTAGCTATGTGATTCTGGGCAAGTCACATTGATTCTTTTTGCCTCATTCCCTCTCTTTCTTTAAGATGGCAATTCAGATGCCATCTTCTACAAAAAGCCTTTCCTGATTCCTTCAACTGCTAGATCACTCACCCTTAGTACCTTGTATTTAACTACTCTAGTGTGTGTATTACATTTTATTTGTGCTCTATATCTTTTTATATATACTTGTTGCACCATTAGAATTTAAGCTTATTGCAAATTACAGACAAATAAAAAAGTTTCATTTTTTGTTTTTGTATATGTAACACCTAGAATAGTGTCTGGCACTAAACAGGTGCTTGTTAAATGTTTGTTGATTCATTGATTGATGGATAGTTTTGCTCTCTGAGAATAAGGAAACAAATCTAATCATTAATCGCTTTATAGACATTTCATCCCCTATAAATTTTCTCTTCAACAAGTTAAATGTCCTCATTTCAATCAGACTATCTTTGCTTGGCATAAAGTCCTGTCTACACCTTATTAGAGTCAGGATAGACATGATATTCTCTGTTCATACTCTTCCTAGGTACTGAGAAAAATAAATATAGTACTCAAGACAGGATCTCAGCAAGATAGAATACAGCTGAATGATCACATTCCTCATCCTACAAACTATGCCTTATTGATACAGTGAAAGATTGTGTCAGTTTCTGTGACAGTCAGGATACTTTCTCATACTAGATAACTGGTCTGATAGTTTAATAACTCTATTAAAAACAACCAAGATTAGGGTGGTTTTCTCATGTCACATAGACATGTTACCTCAGTAGCAAAATCTTTTTGTCATTCTGACACAGCATTCTCTTAATATGCTGTTGGGATTTCCTAGGGTTTTAGGATCAAGCTAATTGGCTTATAATTTGTGATAAACATTCCCTTTCCTTTCTTGAATATTCGAATAACAATTGCCTGTCTCCAGGCATCATCTTACCCATTCCATATTGAGGACAAGTCATTTTATTTCTTTGTACCCCAGTATCTCCACTTTAAAATGGAGAAAAAATACTTGCATTATGAACTGTACACATTTGGTGTTGTATAAGGAAAACTGCTTATCAGTTAGAAATCATGTCAAAACGTGAGCTGTTACTCTTTGGTCTCAATTTTAGATGATGCCCTCATGAATCTCAAATACACCATGCTTTCCTTGGCATCAACTCAAAGTTTTTACTTTATGAAGAAGATACTTAATTTCTCTGATATTTCCTCATATGTAAATAAGAGCAATGATATTTGCACTATATACTTCATAGGGTTGGGGAACTCATGAGAAAGTACTTCATAAAATATAAATGATGTCAAAAAGATGAGCTATTATACCTCAGTGCTAATCCTAGTCTTCCTTCAAGTCTCAGTAGAAGACCTACCTGCAAGAAAGTTTTACCAGCCCTCCTGTATATATCTTATATGTACATAATTATGTGCATGCTGCCTCACCATTAGATCAGTGGGATCAAACCAAAATAAAAATAGTGGCCACTAAACGATATATAAAGATGCTTTTGAGGCATACATTGACTTAGGAAAACACATTTATATTATCTATGTTCTATTTTATTTTAATTTATTTTGTTAACTATTCTCCAATTACATTTTAATCTGATTTGATCCACTTCGGAGTGTCATGGGACACATGGGGCTTAGGAGGCATACGTTTGACATCTTTGTATTATTAGACTGACATATAGTAGGAACTGTTGTTCAGTCATTTTTCAGTCATGTCCGCATCTTAGTAACCTCTTTTGGGTTTTACTTAGCAAATATATTCAAAAGGTTTATCATCATATCATTCTCCAGCTCATTTTACAGATTAGGAAACTGAGGCAAATAGGTTAAGTGACTTGCATCAGGTCACCAGTTAGTGTCTTGAGGCCAGATTTTGATTCAGGAAGATGAGTCTTTCTGACTCTATGATTGGCCCTATATCACCTGTGCCACTCAGATGTCCTTAATAAATACTAGTTGACTAAAAAAAAATCTTAACTTTCTTCATTTAAAGAATGAAAGAGAGGGTCTTTCTGGCCATTGTCTAGCCTATTATAAATGATGACCTTTGCCAAGAATGTAGCATCCTTATAAAGAAATATATCTCAGTCTAGCTATTCAATAGGATTTTACTTAATCTGATTTTTGGCAATTTAAAGTTCAATTTAATTTAATGACAACTTGAGAAATGAAATATTTTGAAGACAAAGAAAGTCCAATTTATTGTTTTAATCATTTTTAGGCTGGTGGTGGAAAATTTAATTGTTGCTTGAAGAAATTTCCAAATAAATTAATTGAGACAGTCACATTTCTGATAAAAATATAATTACATGTAATAAGCACATTACTTAGGTATTGTTATTGACATCAGAGGTAAATAGCACTTTGTGTAGAGTACATGTCTCCTGGAAATCACAGGGATAACAAGATTAGTTCCTAGTGAAGAGTAAAGTGACAGCAGATTTAAGATAAAGTGGATTATTATACCATTAAGTCGCTACAAAAGGACCAGTAGACAAATATTATATACCATCTCTTGTGGGAGGAAAACAATTGATAATAATGTAAAAATGGTTTGATAATATCAGTATAACATCAAATGCATAAAAAAACAGAGAGTCATGAATGCAGGAGTGTTCTAACAAATGACTCTGTGGGCAAAAAATATATTAAGTTTAATCTGCATTATTAAAATTTTCTGTCACTTCCTCATCTAGTATCTAATTGTTTAGATTCTATTTAATCAAGAAAATAATATATCAAGCACTGATTTTGTAGCATTTGGATATTTCTGACATGTAAATGCTCACACAGAAAATCTAACAATCAGCTCTTTACTAGCTGATAAAGCACACCACTGTCATCTATCTTATACTTGTAGTGAACTTCTTTGCTAGTTTTTTGGAGAATTAATGTGCTATAGTAGAAAGTGGACTGGACTTGGACCTAACTTTGAATCATGATTTTGACCCTTACTAGCTTAGTAAGTATAGTAAAGGTATACAATTTATCATCAATTTGTTCACATTTAAAAGATAAATAGTAAGACTTGTAAAATTTGATGTGGAGTTCAGATAAGATATTTAAAATGTTCTACAACTTTTTTTACTTTCTAATTTTGAAAATGGTATAGTATTTCCCCCAACTACATGTAAAGACAATTTTAACATTCTTTTTTTTTAAATAAAATTTTGAGTTCCCTCTCTCCCTCTCCTTACCTTAAGGCAAGCAATTTGACATAGGTTGTATATGTGCAGTCATGTAAAAACACTTTCAAATTAGGCATGCTGAAAAAAAGAAAGAAACCAAAAGAAAAAATAGTAAAAATAATGTACTTTGATCTATATTCAGACTCCATCAGTTCTTTCTCTGGAATGTATAGCCTTTTCCATCATGAATATTATGGGATTGTCTTGGATCATTGTATTGCTGAGAAGAGCTAAATCAGTCATAGCTGATCATTGCACAGTGTTGCTGTTACTGTGTACAATGTTCTGGTTCTCCTCGCTTCACTTTGCTTCAGTTCACATCTTTCCAGGGTTTTCTTTTCTTTCTTTTTTTTTACAGGTTTTTCTGAAATCTGTCTGCTTATGATTTCTTATAGCACAAAAATACCACTTCATATACCACAACTTCTTCCATCATCATCAATTGATGAACATCACCTCAATTGACTATTCTTTTTCTTCAACTTTTAAAATGCCATGTTAAGTACCAGGTATTATCATTCTGAAGCAATGATACAGGTTAATGTAGTAATGCAACTATTGATTTACTTAAAGGTCTTTAAAATGGGAGAAGTAGGGGGTGGCTAGTTGGTGCAGTGAATAGAGCTCTGGCCATGGAGTCAGGAGGACCTCAGTTCAAATCCAACCTCAGACACTAAACACATACTAGCTGTATGACCTTGGGCCAGTCACTTAACACCAAATGTCCTGCCTTCTCCCCTCCAAAAAGCAAAAAATAATAATAACACCTACTTTCCAGCATTGTTTTGGGTGGCTAGTTGGCACAGTGAACAGAGCACCGGCCCTGGAGTCAGGAGGACCTGAGTTCAAAGCCAGCCTCAGACACTTAACACTTACTAGCTGTGTGACCTTAGGCAAGTCACTTAACCCCAATTTCCCCCCCAAAAGCAAAAAAATGGGGAAGCATTCTAATAAAAAATGAAAGTTTACAAATGTACACAATGGTACACATTAGTTTTGTTAGATAAATATTTAAGAGTAAAAAATTCATAACCATCTCTAGAGCTGTCACTACTGTATAGATTTGATAGTGGAATTATACTGCAGTATTCTAATGGAGCCATAATTTGATTAATGTGTATATTCATCCAGTGATGAAGATTAAAGCCTATCATTTCTTTCTATCCTGTTTGTCTCTCATTCATGTCTTTTCTTAAGTTTGTCAAACACCTAATGTGCTGGGAGCCTTTCAATATTCTCTTTGCATTTTAAAGAATGATAAAATTTTTACTTTGAGTGTTTGCCACATGATTGTACCATATTTTTACAATATTTTCTCCTTGATATATTTGCTGATTCTGGCCATTTATCTGATGACATTTTACATCACTTCTTCCCTCTTATAATTACTGGTAATATGTTGCAGCCAGTCAACAACCCACCATACTCCAATCCATTGCCCCATGTGTGTTTTTTTAACCTCAGTTCTTCAGATATTATAATATTCCATTATTCATAACTAACCTTACTGGAACCCTGATGTTGTTACAAAGCTGGGCTATGTTTCAGGGTGAAATTAGAAGTGATTTAAAACATTGCATCTTTCCAAAAGAAAGTCCAGGCAACTTTCCCCTTGTTCATTATGGATTCAGATAATTTTTCATTTTCAGTCTATGTTCTAGATATACATTCTGATGAATGAACTAGTGTCTGTCTCTTTCAAGAATTCTCTCCTGAGTTTCCCAATTATTAGTGCTCTTTCTGATAATGATGATTAATTAGGCAAGACACTGTGACAAGTGCTAAGGATACAAAACGAGGCAAAAGATATTCCTGGCCCTCAAGGGGCTTGTAATCTAAAGAAAAAGGAGCCTCTGGGAGGAATTTGCCCAGTGGGGAAAAGAGATTGCAAACAAGTATTAAGTACCTATTATGTACCAGGAGCTATGTTAAAAATTTTATAAATATCTCATTAGATCCTCACAACAACCTTGGGAAGTAGGTGCTATTGTTCTTCCTTCCATTTTTATAACTGAGGAAACTGAGGAAGATAGAAATTAACTTATTTGCCCAAGGTGACACAGCTAGTAAATTTATCTGAGATTGGTTTTTAATTCACAATTCCTAACATCAAGTGCAGGACTGTATCCACTGTTCCCATAGGCACCTCTCAAGTATGATGGTTAACCTCTAGCCAATGAGGTAATGAACTAAGGATGCTTGAGACATATTTTTTGGACATGGTCAAGAAGGAAATGTGTTTTCCTTGACTATATTTGTTGCAAGGGTTTCTTTTTTCTTCTCTTTTCTTCCTCCCCAATGGGTAAGATAGATATGTGAAAGACTAAAAATGGATTATTTTTTAGTTGAATAAAACAATTAAAATTAATTTTTAATGTGAGTCATGAAATTGGATGATTTTGAAATATATGGAGAGATATTTTATCTTTATATTACTTTCATTTCTCATTATAGCTCCCTTTTCCTCTTGTCTTAGAGAGCTTTGGTCTATAGTAAAGAAAAAAGAAAACAGTCAAACAAAACTAACCAACCCTTCAACCAAATTGAAAAGCTTTGCACTTCTGCAAAGAATGGAGGCACATTTCCATATCTCATCTTTAGGACTAAGTTTGATCATGATAAGTCAATTTAGATTTTTTATTGGTCTTTCTACTTTCTTTTTTATAATCATATATATTGTCATCTTACTTCTACTTACATCATTTTACATCAGTTTTTATAAGTATTCCCTTGCTTGTACATAACCTTTATAGTTATTTATCACAGCACAGTGACAGTCCATTTTAATCCTATAACGTCTTTTTTTTTCATTTTTCAAATGATTTATTAACATCTGACTTACATCATTCAATTTTGCCAGATTTTAAGTTACAAATTTTCTCCCCGTTTTTCCCCTACCCACCGCCCCACAATAGCAGTCCCACAGGATATCCCCTCCTCCAATCTGCTCTCTCCCATATTTTCTCCCATACCCCTTTCTACTTTTCCAGTGGATCTCTATGCCCAGTGCCTGTATATCTTATTTCTCAATTGCATGTAAAATAGTATTTATAATATATTCATATATACATACATATATATATATATTTAAACACTTGATTTTAAAATTTCAATTCCTTCCTCCCTTGTCACCCACCCTTACTGGGAAGAAAAGCAGGTCAGTATAGGTTGTACATGTACAGCTAATGCAAAACAATAACATAGTAGATATATTGTAAAAGATTGACTATATTTCCCTCCCTCCTATCCCACCTCCAACTTGATCTGTTCTCTACTTTGATCCTGTCCCTTTTCAAAAGTGGGTGCTTCTAAATTCCCTCCCCCCCCAGACTGCCCTCCCTTCCATCAACCCCTCTCTGATCCCCTTACTCCCTACTCTCCTGTAGGGTGAGATACCCTATTTAGTGTGCATTTCATTCCCTCCCCAAGCCAAATTCAATGAGAATAAGGTTGGCCCGTTTTGCCTTCCTATTCTTCCCCTCCATTGTAACCATTTTCCCTTGCCTCTTCTATATGAGATAGTTTATCCCATTCTGTCTCTCCCCATCTCCTGTCAATATATTCCTCTCTCACCTCTTAATTTCACCTTTTAAGTATCATCCCTTCCTATTAAATTGGTCCTGTGCCCTCTATCTATGTCTACCTGTAAACATATATACACACATTCACATATGTATTCATATGCCCACATACCCTCATATATATATATATGTGTGTGTGTATATATATATATATATATATATTTCTATTCCTTTCAACTATTTTCATACTGAGAAAAGTTTCATCAGTTACAATTATTGTTTTTCCATGTAGGAATGTTAATAGTTCAACTTTGATAAGTTCCTTATGATTTTTTTTCCCTGTTTACCTTCTCATGCTTCTTGTATCTGAATTTCAAATTTTCGATTCAATTCTGGTTTTTTCATCAAGAATGCTTGAAAGTCCTCTATCCCACTGAATGACCATATTTTCCCCTGAAATGTGATGCTCAGTTTTACTGGGTAGGTCATTCTTGGTTTTAATCCCAGCTCCTTTGCCTTCTGGAATATCATATTCCAAGCCCTTCGATCCCTCAGTGTAGAAGCTGCCAGATCCTGGGTTATCCTGATTGTGTTTCCACAATATTCATATTGTTTCTTCCTGGCTGCTTGCAATAATCTCTTCTTAATCTGGGGTCACTTGACCCCTGGGCTTTTTGCCACAGTAGGACTCTGTTACCAGTCAGGGGAACTTTTGTCCCAAACACTGGGGTTTTCTCAGCTGTTGGAGGTATTAGATGTGAGCCCTCTCTGAGGCCTCCACATGCTCTGGCAAGCTAGATACACAACACACTCCAGGACCTCCACACCAGACCGCAATCCAGATCCAAGAAGGTTAAAGGAAGAGTGATTACCCCTCAGACTGGTAATTGGTCCCCCTACACTCTGCAGGCCAGGAGCTGAAGCTGCCATGTGGTGTTGGCTGTCTGTGCTGGTGTCTCAGCGGCCTCTCTCCCCAGGGGCAAAAAGCCACGCACTCCCACTTACGGGGTCCCAAAGTCCAGACTGCACTGACCTCTCACTTTGTCCTTCGCATCTATGTGTTGATAAATCTGGAAACGGCCACAGCGGCTGCTGATCTGGAGTCCCTCCAGTTGGCGGCTTGTCAGGCCCTCCCTGGAGCTAAAACCTCTGACTCATGCAGGCCTGGGCTCAGCTCCTAGAGCGGTGCACTGGATGATTCCTGCCGGCCTGCCAGGCTGTCCTCAGCAGCGGGTTAGCTTCTCTGTGTCATTTTGTGGGTTCTGCAGCTCCAAAGCTTGTTCAGAGTCCCCTTTTTACATTGATTGGGAAAGGTGGAAGCTGGAGCTGCTCATAGGTCCTGGTTGTACTCCGCCATCTTGACCAATCCTATAACATATCTTTATCATTTTCCATTCAATGGAATTCAATTTCCATTCAATTCCCACTTTTCTACTAAAGAAGTACTACTATAAACATTTTAGGTTATATAGACCTCTCTTTCTGTCTTAGAATTCAAAGGGATCTGTCTCCTGTTTCTTTGCCTTTGCACTGGCTGTCCTTGACATCTTGAATACATTCCCTATTCACTTCTACCTCTTAGAATCTCTGATTTGATTTAAAATTAAGAAATGCTTAATATTATTTATGAAATACCTTTGATACTCCAGATACTAGTGTGTTTCCTCCCTAAACTATCTTATATTCACTATATACAGTTTTGTTCATTGATTATTCCACTCTCATAAACATATGTACTTTTGCTTGGGAAAAGACTTCATGATTCAGTCAATCAAATGATGTATGTGAACAGGGTCTTAATAACTCCTTGAATCAATCAAAGTTAGTGTATGAGAGACTTAGTCAACTTCTAAGAAATTTTTATAAAAGGAGATAGCTCAGAACCAGACAGAGATTTTGAGAGTCTCAAATTCCAGAAATTTGAGTTAAATGTTACGTTTTAGCATCTTTAGCTTTGGCCAAGGCTTCCCCATCACCTTACCTTCATATATATCCTTGAGCAGAAGAGAGTCATGTCAACTTCAAAGTGTCTAGACAATGTTGCTCTTCTCATCAGTGTCCTATCACAGTTCTTCTGGAATATCAGTGGTTCCCATCTTCCTACAGGTGTCCTGGTGTTGTACCTGGATAAGCTGGCATTTCTGTCTGCATTGGGAGTTAGAAATAAATGGAGGCAGAGCTGGTTTCTGCTTCTGGGAGCCAAGACGGTGGAATAAGAAATGTTACTCTCCTCTTCCCTTATTGACCTCTGAAAGTCCAGAAAATATTGCCTCAGGAAAAACCCTGGAACAGCCAAGTCAGCAGAAAGATAAGGTGCAGCAGTCTTGTAGCCCAGTAAATTTGGGGGATTAATAGAAAAGGCCTGCCTCACTCTGGAGGAGAGGGAACAGTACAGGACAAGAGACATCCTAGCAAGCCAGAGGCAAGTCCCAGCTCAGCAAACCAGGGGAAGATCCTGAGGCCCTGGATTGTGGAGAAGGCAACCTACAACAGGACCCCCGAGTGCCTCAGCACAGGCAGGAGAACCTGTAGACACAAGCTTGGAAAACCACCACATAATCCAGTTTTCTCCAGCAGCCAAATCTCCCAATGCTTCAGCACAACACCAGCAGGTACAACTCCAGGCTGGTAAACATTCTCTAGTAGTCAAACATTCCTATGCAAGGCCTAAGTGAGCATCCCCCAATGGCCATATTCCCCATCCCCACCCCAAGAGCTCCAGTGTTGCTGACACCAACTCATCACCAGGTAAGCTGCCAGACACCTACAGCCTCCAACTGCTAGCACCTGAGGCCTCAGCACACAAAGCCAGATCCTGGACTCCTATCATAAGAAATTTGGATCAGTTCCCCCTATGCTTTAGCAAGAGAGCTCACCTTTAAAAGTCAGGATTTAGGTAAACACCATGAGCAAAAAGCAGAAATGGACAATGACTACACATTCTTATTATGGGGACAAGGAAGATCAAAGCACAAATTCAGAAGAGGACAATTTTATCAATATATACACATCCAAAACCTCAGAAGGGAATATGAACTGGTCTCAAGTCCAAAAAGTCTTCTTGGAAGAGCTCAAGAAGGATTTTACAAGTCAAAAAAGAAAGGTAAAAGAAAAATTTGGAGAAGAGATGAGAGGTATGCAAGGGAGAGTCAATAGCTTGGAAAAGGGATGACAAACATTGACTATATAAAGCAAGTCTTTAAAAAGTAGAATTGGCCAAATGGAAAAGGAAGTACAAAATCTTATAGAAGAAAGCAAATTGCTTAAAAATTAGAATTGGGCAAGTGGAAGCTAATAACTCTATGAGATGTCAAGAAGCAATCTAACAGAAGCAAAAGAATGAAAAAAATAGAAGAAAACATAAAATATCTTATTGGTAAAACCACTGACCTGGAAAATAGTTCCAGAAAAGACAGTTAAAAATTATTGGTCTACCTGAAAAACATGAAAAAAAAGAACCTGGACAGCATCTTCCAGGAAATCAAAGAAAACTGCCCTGAGGTCTTAGAACCAGAAGGTAAAATAGTCATTGAAATGATCCACCAATCACCTGTTGAAAGAGATCACAAATTGAAAATGCCAAGGAATATTGTAGCCAAATTCTGAAATTACCAAGTCAATGAGAAAATATCGCAAGCAGCCAGAAAGAAAAAAATTAAATATCATGGAGCCACAGTCAGGGTTATGCAGGACATTTCAGCTTCTACATTAAAAAAATTAGTGGGTATGAAATACGACATTCCATAAGGCAGAGGAGCATGGATTACAATCAAGGATCAACAAACCAGAGAAATTGAGCCTAATCTTTCAGGGGAGGAGATGGCCATTCAACAAAATAGGTGACTTCCAAATCTTCCTGATGAAAAGACCAGAGCTCAAAAGAAAATTTGATCTTCAAATAGAAGATTCAAGAGAGGCATAAAAATATAAACAAGAAAGAAAAACAAAAACAACAACAAGATGTTATTAATAAAGGCAAACTGTTTACATCCCTTCAAGGGAAGATGACACTTGTAACTCTTGAGAACTGTATTGTCATTGCATTTTATATTGTTATTACATTATTACATTACATTATTTACATTATTACATAATGACACTTGTAACTCTTGAAAACTGTATTGTTATTGCATTACATTATTACATATACATAGACAGAGGGCATATGTATAAGTTGACTTTGATGTGAAGATAAAAAAATCTAATTAAGTGGTGAAAATAGGTTGTACTGGGAGAAGAAGAAAGGAGGAGGCAGATGAAGATAAATTACATCACATGAAAAGGCACAAATACCTATTATAGTAGAGGGAAGGAAGTGAGGGACATAAACATTATTTAACCCCACTTTCATCAGATTTGACTCAAAGAGGGAAGAACAGAATCAGTTAGGCCCAGAAATCTAACTTATCCTATAGGTAATAGGAGGGGAAAGGGGAAAGAAAAGAGAGGGGGTAGAAAGAAGGGAAGGAGGAAGTAGTAAGGGAAAAGGGGAAGAAAAGGGAGGGGCTGATAGGATGGAGGGCAGACTGAGGGAGGCAGTGGTTGGAAACAAAATTCTATTGAGGAGTGTCTTTCAGAAAGAAATCTAGCTAGTAAACCCAAAATAAACTTAGAAGCTTATTTACTAAATGGCTGTTATCTCACTCAAAGTGAGAACCTAAAAAGACCTTAGGGTCTAAAAGGGCCAGGGTCTCTCTTTACATCCTGGGTCATCTCTTGTCATCCTGATGAATATCTGGGCACTGGACCCAGATGGCTCTGGAGGAGAAAGTGAGGTTGGTGACCTTGCAGAACCCTCCCTCACTCAAATGAAAGTCAACTGCAAGTCATGTCATCATCTCCCTAATGTCATGTTGCTCTTTGAGAATGAAGGACAAACACAACAATAAGTCGGGAGGGAAAGGGAGAAAGGAGAGAGAAAAGCATAAATGGGGGGAATAGGATGGAGAGAAAATTGCAGAAAATAATCATAACTGTGAATGTGAATGGGATGAATTCTCTTAAAATGGAAAGAGATAGAGTGGATTAAGAACCACATTCCTACAATATGTTGTTTACAAGAAACACATTTGAAATGGGGATAAATACAGAGTAAAGGCAAAAGGCTGTAGCAGAATATATTGTTTCAGATGAAGTAAAGTGACAAAACAAAACAAAAACATAGAAATAGAAATCCTGATCTCTGACAAAGTCAAAGCAAAACCAGGTCTAATTCAGAGAGATAAGGAAGGAAACTACATCCTGCTGAAAGTTACCATAGACATTGTAATAATATCATTACTAAACATATATGCACCAAGTGGTATAGCAGTAAAATTCTTAGAGGTGAAGTTAAGGGGGATAGAGGATGAAATAGATAACAAAACTATACTAGTGGAGGACCTCAGTCTCCCCCTTTCAGAACTAGATAAATCTATCCTCAAAATAAACAAGAAAGAAATTAAGGAGATGCATAGAATTTTAGATAAGTTAGATATTGTTGACCTCTGGAGAAAAGTGAATGGGTATAAAAAGGAATATCGCTTTTTTTTCTCAGCAATATGTGGAACCTACACAAGAATTGACCACAAATTAGGGCATAAAATTGGTACTGGCAAAGAAACAAAGTGATGGATCAGTGGAAAAGTTAACACATAAGACACAATAGTCAATGATTATAGTAATCTACTCTTTGATAAATCCAAAGTCTCCAACTTTTGGGATAAGTACTCACTATTTAACAAAAACTGTTGGGAAAACTGTAAAAATTGTATTAGACAAATAGCTTACACAATATACTAAGTAAAGGTCAAAATGGGTACATGATTTAATACTTATAAAGGCTAATATTATAAGTAAACTGGGAGAACAAGGAATAATTTACCTGTCAGATCTATGGAGAAGGGAAGAATTCGTGACCAATCAAGAAATAGAGAACATTATGAAATGGAAAATGAACAATTTTGATTATATTAACTTGAAAAGTTTTTTCACAAAGCCAATGTAAGTAAGATTAGAAAGGAAGCAGAAAGCTGGGAAACCATTTTTACAACCAGTGTCTCTGATAAATCCCTCAATTTTAAAAAATGCTTTATTAACTTCTGATTTACATCATTTGTTTCCACCAGATTTTGAGCTACAAATTTTCGTCCTGTTTTTCCCCTACTCACTGCCCCACGATAGCAGTCCCACAGGATATACCCTCCTCCTATCTGCTCTCTCCCATATTTTCTCCAATACCCCTTTTGACTTTTCCAGTGGATCTCTATGCCTCAGTGCCTGTATATCTTATTTCCCAATTACATGTAAGATAGTATTAATAATAGTATATATATATACATATATATTTGAATATTTGATTTTAAAACTTTCAATTCCAGATTCACTCCCTTCCTTCCTTGTCACCCACTCTTACTGGGAAGATAAGAAGTTCAGAATAGGTTGTACATGTGTGGCTAATGCAAAACAATAACAGAGTAGATATATTATAAAAGACTGAATATATTTCCCTCCGTCCTATCCCACCTCCCACTTGTTCTATTCTCTACTTTTATCCCATCCCTTTTCAAAAGTGGGTGCTTCTAACTTCCCTCCCCCCCCCCTGCGTCCCTTCCATCATCCCCCCTCTCATCCCCTTCCCCCCCTACTCTCCTGGAGGGTAGGATACCCTATTTAGTGTGTATTTCATTCCCTCCTCAAGCCAAATTCAATGGCAATAAGGTTGACCCATTCCCTTTTGCCTTCCTATTTTCCCTCCATTGTAACCATTTTCCCTTGTCTCTTCTGTATGAGATAGTTTACCCCAATCTGTCTCTCCCCATCTCCTCTCATATTCCTCGCACCTCTTAATTTCACCTTTTAAGTATCATCCCTTCCTGTTAAATTGGTCCTGTGCCCTCTATCTATGTATACCTGTAAACATATATACACACATTGACATATGTATTCATATGCCCATATACCCTCATGTATAGATATTATATATATATATATATATATATATATATAAATATATATATTTTAATTCCTTTCAACTACTGAGAAAAATTTCCTAAGTTAAAATTACTGTTTTTCCATGTAGGAATGTTATTAGTTCAACTTTGATAAGTTCCTTGTGATTTCTTTTCCTTGTTTACCTTCTCATGCTTCTCTTGCTTCTTGTATCTGAATGTCAAATTTTCTATTCAACTCTGGTTTTCTCATCCATCATGCTTGAAAGCCCTCTATTCCACTAAATTACCATATTTTCCCCTGAAATATGATACTCCGTTTTGCTGGGTAGGTGACTCTTGGTTTTAATCCCAACTCCTTTGCCCCCCAGAATATCACATTCCAAGCCCTTCGATCCCTCAGTGTAGAAGCTGCCAGATCCTGGGTTATCCTGATTGTGTTTCCACAATATTCAAATTGTTTCTTCCTGGCTGCTTGTAATATTCTCTCCTTAATCTGGGAATTCCGGAACCTGGCTATAATATTCCTAGGAGTTTTCTTTTTGGGATCTTTTTCAGGAGGTGATCGGTGGATTCTTTCAACCTTTATTTTGCCCTCTGGTACTAAAACATGAGGGCAGTTTTCTTTGAGAACATCCTGGAGGATGATTTCTAGGTTCTTACTTTGGTCATGGCTTTCAGGTAGTCCAATAATTTTTAAATTATGTCTCCTGGATCTATTTTCCAGGTCAGTGGTTTTTCCGATGAGATATTTCACATTGCCTTCTATTCTTTCATTTGTTTGGATCTGTTTAACAGCATCTTGATTTCTCATAAAGTCATTAGCTTCCATTTGCTCCAATCCAATTCTGACGCAGTGATTCTCATTGAGCTTTTGAGATTCCTTTTCCATCTGGCAAATTCGACTTTTTAAGGCTTTCTTCTCCTCATTGCCTTTTTGAACCTCTTTTGCCATTTGAGTCAGTCTGTTTTTTAAGGTATTATTTTCCTCAGGCTGTTGTCTCTCATTTCATAATTTTCTTTTATTGTTCTCATTTCTCTTTCCAATTTTTCTTCCACTTCTCTTATCTGCTTCTTAAGTTCCTCTGTGGCCTGTAACCAGCTTGTATTTTCCTTTGAAGCTCTTGTTGCAGGAGTTCTGACTTCACTCTTTCCCTCCTGTTCCATGCTTTGCTCCTTTTTGTCCCCAAAATAGGAGTCTAATGTTGGAATCTTCTGTCTGCTTTGTTTCCTTTGCCTGGTCATGTTGCCCCTCATTCACTTGACCCCTGGGCTTTTTGCCACAGTAGGACTCTGCCACCAGACAGGGGAGCTTTCGTCCTAAACACTGGGGTTTTCTCAGCTGCCGGAGGTATTATATGGGTGCCCTGTATGAGTTCTCCACACACTCTGGCAAGCTGGACACACATCCCAGGACCTCCACCCTAGACTGCAATCCATATCCAAGAAGGTTAAAGCAAGAGCGATTACCCCTCAGACTGGTGCTTGGTCCCCCTACACTCTGTAGACCAGGAGCTGAAGGTGCTATGTGGTGCTAGGTGGCTGCGTCGGTGGCTTCTTGCTCCGGGGGTGAAAGCCAAGCACTTCCACTTACTGGGTCCCAAAGTCCAGACTGCACTGACCTCTCACTTTGTCCTTCGCATGTATGTGTTGATAAATCTGGAAAAGGCCACAGCTGCTGCTGATCTGGAGTCCCCCTGGCTGGGGCCTGGCCAGGCCCACCCTGGGGCTAAAGCCTAGTGTTGGGGCTGGGCTCAGTGTCCATGCGTCCCTGCCGGGCTGTCCTCAACAGGAGGTTAGTTTCTCTGTGTCATTTTGTGGGTTCTACAGCTCCTAAGTTTGTTTAGAGCCCCTGTTTACATGGATTGGAGAAGGTGGAAGCCAGAGCCACGGGAAGGTCGTGCTTCTACTCCCTAAATCCCTCATTTTAAAAATATATAGAGAACTGAGAAGAATTTATAAGAATACAAGTCATTCCCCAATTGATAAATGGTAAAAAGGAAAAGAACAGGCAGTTTTTAGAGGAAAAAATGAAAGCCATTTACAGTTATATGAAAAATCCTCTAAGTCAGCATTGATTAAATAAATGCAAATCAAAACATCTCTGAGGTACCACATCACACATATTAGATTGGCTAACATGATAAAATCGAAAAACAATAAATTTTGGAGATGTGCGAAAATTTGAAAACTAATGAATTGTTGGTGGAGTTGTGAATTGATCCAACCATTCTGGAGAGAGATTTGGAACTATGCTCAAAGGGCTATAAAACTGTGCATCCACTTTGACCCAGCAACACAACTTCTAGGTCTGTATCCCAAAGATATCATAAAGACAGAAAACGGGCCTACATGTACAAAATATTTATAGCAACTCTTTTTGTGGTGGCAAAAAATTGGAAATTGAGGGGATATCCATCAATTGGGGAATGGCTAAACAAGTTTTGGTGTATTAATGTAATGGAAATCTGTGGGGCTGTAAGAAATGATGAATAGGTGGACTTCAGAAAAAAACCTGGAAAGACTTATATGAACTGATGCTGAGTAAAATGAGGAGAACGTTGTGCAAAGTAACAGCCACATTGTGTGATGACTCACCTTGATAGATTTGCTCTTCTCAGCAATGTAAGGATCTAAAACAACTCCCAAAGGCTCACGATGGAAAATACCACCCATATCCAGAGAAATAACTTTGGAGTCTGAATGCAAATGGAAACATACTATTTGCTCTCCTTTTCTTTTGTTGTTTTGTTTCATCTTTCTTGTGGTTCCTCTCTCTAATTCTTCTTTATATCATGGCTACTTAAAAATATGTTTAACATGAATGGGTAAGTAGAGTCTATATCAGATTGCATGCTGTCTTAGGAAGGAGTGAGGAGAAGAAGGGGGAAAAATTTTAAAGTGCAAATCCTGTGGAAATGAATGTTGAAAACCAAAAATAAATAACATATTTTAATTTTATATTTTAATTGTATTTTAAATAATAATAAATCAAGACAAATACACTATGCTTATGGGCAACTTCTGAAGTTATCTCAAAGTGGGCCCACTTTTCCTTAGATTTTAAAGACAGAGTAAGAGTATGTCATAGTCTTTAGAGGGTGGTGGTGGATGTGTTTTAGCAACTGTTCTTAACGTACCATGTGAGAAATGCTTTTTCCTAAAAACTAGTCAAAACTTCTTCACTAAATTCATTTTCAATGGATATTTGTGGGGCTAAGGAAGGGCACCACTAGTAAGGTGTTTTGAGCCAACATCAAGCAGGAGTACTATCAGAACCTTTCAGGGATATGTAACAAGCCTATGCTTGTGAACCTGACTCATTTGTGAGAGTGGAACTTGGGATGAAGATGTCTCAGAGTTTACACGGAATATATTTTTATATGTATAAGTTATTTCACCAATGAGAAGGTAATTGAAGGCAGGGAACATTTCATTTTTTTCTTTGTATCTTTAGAACCTAACAGTACTTGACACATACTAGGCACTTAAAATACTTATTAATTGATTAGTTGAAAGGTACTTCAAGTAGTTCATCAGTGAAGGGAAGAAAAGATATAGAATATCAGGGGGTAGAGCCAAGATGGCGGAACAGAAGCAGTAACTTTTCTAATCTCCTCCAAGAATCCCGACATTAAACTTTAAAAAGTGAATATGAACAGATTTTAGAGTGACAGAATCCACTGGGAGACAGAGCATGGCAGAATCCAGCCCAGGAAAGTTCCCACATGAGTTGGAGCAGATGGAGTGTGGAGCTTGAGGGGGTTGCACCATCCTGGACTAGAGAGCTAACTACAGCTGAAATAAAAGGAGCCCCAGCCAGTAGACTTACCAACCCCACAGGTGATTCACATCCATCTTACCAGCTTCTCACCACCAGATGGGAAGATCAGTCAGAGCTGGGTAAGAGAAAGCACAGGGCCCAGAGCACAGACAGCATCTTCTCCTGGGGCTATCAGCCCACAACCTGGAAGTTTAAAAATCACCTGCCCTCATTTTACAGGGGCCAGGATGGCAAAATAAACTCTGACTGCTCCAATTCCCCCTCCCTGACCTAGAAAACCTAGAGATAAATGTCCCACCCAGAGTAAAATCCTGAAATAGTAGAAATAGCCTCAGGCTTAGAAGCCAAGAAGAAATTGTGTGACGGAGGCAGTAAGGACTCTAAAGTGAAGGGCAGGAAAGGTCACAACAAGCCTTACCTCGACTGACCAGTAAGAGCTACCAAAGCCCAGGGGTTGGAGCCAGCAATCTCCAATTACAATACTCAAGAAAGACATAAAAAGGTAAACAAGAAACACACACACACACACACACACACACACACACATGCACACACGCACACTCACCCACACATGCACATAACTTGGGATGTAATAAAAACAAGCCATTCACATCCCTCTATGAGAAGCTGATACCTGTCAATACTGAAATTTATATGATTCTCAAGGCCTTTAAAAGGAATATACATAGATAGAGGGTGTGGGTATAAATGAACTAATTAAAACTAATTAAGGGTTTCAAAGGGATATTAAAGGGATAAAGGAGCACTTACACAAAAATCAAACATGTACTAGGGCAAAAAAACCTCACAATTCAGTGCAGAAAGGCAGAAATATTAAATGCATCATTCTCAGATCATGATGTAATAAAAATCATATGCAATAAAGGGCCATGGAAAGATACACTAAAAACTAATTAGAAACTAAACAATTTAATCCCAAGGAATGAGTGGGTCAAACAAGAAATTATAGAAACAATCAGTAACTTCATTCAAGAGAATGACAATAATGAGACAACATACTAAAATTTATGGGAAGCAGCAAAGGCAGTTCTTAGGGGAAGTTTTATATCCCTGAGTGCATACATGAATAAATTAGAGAAAAGGGAGGTCAATGAATTGGGCATGCAATTGAAAAATACTAGAAAAAGAACAAATTGAAAATCCACAATTAAATATTAAATTAGAAATAATGAAAACCAAAGGAGAGGTTAATAAAATTGAAATTAAGAAAACTATTGAATTAATAAATAAAACTAAGAGCTGGTTTTATGAAAAAAAAAACAACAACAAAATTGATAGGCCCTTAGTAAATATGATAAAAAAAGAAAGGAGAAAACTAAATTACGAGTATCAAAAATATAAAGGGTCAATCTACCAACAATGAAGAGGAAATTAAAACAATAATTAGGAATTATTTTGCCAAATTATATGCACATAGATTTGATAATCTTAGTGAAATGGATGAATATTTACAAAAAATATAAATTGCCCAGATTAACTGAAAAGGAAGTAAATTACTTAACTAACCCCATCTCAGAAAAAGAAATCGAACAAGCAATCAGAGAAATCCCTATGAAAAAATCTCCAGGGCCAGATGGATTTACTAGTGAATTCTATCAAACATTTAAAGAACAACTGATTTCAATACTCTACAAACTATTTGGGAAAATTAGTGAAGAAGGAGTCCTACCAAATTCTTTTATGACACAAATATGCTACTGATACCTAAATCAGGAAGAGATAAAACGGAGAAAGAAAATTATAGACCAATTTCCCTCATGAATATAGATGAAAAAAATAGAAAATATTAGCAGAAAGGTGACAGAAACTTATTACAAGAATAATACACTTTGTTAAGGTAGGATTTATTTCAGGAATGCAAGAATGGTTTAATATTAGGAAAACCATCAGTATAATTGATCATATCAACAATAAAACTAGCAGAAACCACATGATTATCTCAATAGCTGCAGAAAAGGCTTTTGACAAAATATAACATCCATTCCTATTAAAAACACTGGAAAGTATAGGAACCAATGGAGCCTAACTTAAAATAATAGATAGCATCTATTTAAAGCCATCAACAAATATTATATGTAATGGGGATATGTTAGAAGCATTTCCAATAAGATCAGGGGTGAAACAAGGGCGTCCACTATTACCCCTCTTATTCAGTTAGGTACTAGAAATGTTAGCAGTAGCAATTAGGGAAGAAAAAAAAAATCAAAGGAATCACATTAGGCAAAGAAGAGACCAAGCTATCACTCTTTGCAGATTATATGATGATAGTGAATACTAGAGAATTAAGTAAAAATCTACTGGAGACAATAGATAAATTTGGCAAAGTTGCAGGATATAAAATAAGCCCACATAAATCCTCAGCATTCCTGTATATTTCTAATGAAATCCAACAGCAAGAGACAGAAAGAGAAATCTCATTTAAAGTTACTGCAGACATTGTAAAATATTTGGGAATCTACCTGCCAAAACAAACCCAGGACCTATATGAACACAACTACAAAACACTTTTCACACAAATTAAGTCAGATTTAACTAACTGGAAAAACATCAATTGCTTGTGGCTGGTTCGACCTGATATAATATAAATGGCAATTTTACCTAAATTAAATTACATATTTAGTGCCATACCAATCAATTTACCAAAAAATAAATATTTTAAAGAACTAGAAAAAATAGTAACAAAATTCATTTGGAAGAACAAAACATCTAGAATATCAAGGGAATTAATGAAAAGAAATGCTAGGGAAGGTGGTCTAGCTATACCAGCTTTTGCTATGTATTATAAAGCAGCAGTCACTAAAACTACTTGGTACTGGCTGAGGAATAGAGCAATGGATCGATGGAATAGAATGGGAACACAAGACTCAGCAATCAAGGATTTTAGTTATCTGCTGTCTGATTAAACAGAAAGTCCCCAGTTTTTGGGATAAGAAGTCTCTACTTGACAAAATCTGCTGGAAAAACTGGAATATAGTATGGCAGAAACTGGGTATAAACCATTATCTAACACCATATACCAAAATTAAGTCTAAATGGGTGCATGATCTAGGTATAAAGGTTGATACTGTAAGCAATCTGGGAAAACAAGAAATAGTTTACCTGTCAGATTTATGGAGAGGAGAAGGCTTTATGACCAAACAAGAAATGGAAAGCATTATAAAATGCAAAATGGATAATTTTGATTGCATGAAATTGAAAAGTTTCTGTACAAACAAAGCCAATGTAAGCAAGATTAAGAGGGAAGTGGAAAATTGGGAAAGGATTTTTACAACTAATGTCTCTGATAAAGGCCTTATTTCTAAAATATACAGAAAACTGAGTCAAATCTATAAGAATACAAGTCATTCCCCAATTGATAAATGGTCAAAGGATATGAACAGGCAGCTTTCAGAGGAAGAAATTAAAGATATCTGTAAGCATAGGAAAAAATGCTCTCAATCACTATTTTTATTTTTTGCTTTGTGGAGGGCAGTTGGGGTCAAGTGACTTGCCCAAGGTCACATGGCTAGTTTTTGTGTTAAGTATCTTAGGTCCTCCTGACTCCAGGGCCGGTTCACTATTCACTGCGCCACCTACTAGCCCCCATAAATTACTATTGATTAGAAAAATGCAAATCAAAACAACTCTGAGGTACCACATTTTACCAGTCAGATTGGCTAAGATGATGAAACAGGAAAATGACAAATGCTGGGGAGGATGTGGACAAATTGTAACACTAATGCATTGTTGGTGGAGTTGCAAACTGATTCACCGATTCTGGAGAGTAATCTGGAAGTATGCCCAAAGGGGTATAAGTAATTTCAAACCCTTTGATACAGAAATACCACTTCTGGGATTGTTTTCCAAAGAGATCATAAAAGTGGGAGGAAGACCCATATGTACAAAATATTTATAGCCACTCTTTTTCTGGTGGCAAAGAATTGGAAATTAAGGGGATGCCTATCAAATGGGGCATGGCTAAACAGGTTGTGGTATATGAATGTAATGGAATACTATTGTGCTATAAGAAACGAGGAGCAGATGGAATTCATATTTATCTGGAGAGGCTTATGCAAACTGATGCTGAGTGAGAAGAGCAGAACCAGGAGAAATTTGTACACAATTACAGACACAACATATGTGTGACGACCAACTTTGATAGACTGGACTCTTCCTAGCAATGCAGGGTTGTAAGTCAACTCTAAAAGACTCATGATGGAGAGAGATGTCTACATTCAGAGAAGGAATTAGAAAGAACAGTTTCAATGCAGATGGAAGCAAACTACCCGTTATCTGTCTTTTTCTTGTTTGGTTTTATTTCCTCTTTCCCATTGTTCATTCCATCTGATACAAGCCTTCTTTATAACCTGACTAATGTCTAATGTGAAACTCTTTGCAGATCCTATACTTGATTGTATGCCACCATTGGGGGGGGGGAGGGAAGGGAGGGGAAGAAAATTTGAAACTCAAGCAATTGTGGAATTTAATCTTGTAAAGTTAAAGTAAACCAACAAATTAATAAAGACTACTTTTTAAAAGGATATAGAATAGCAGGTGGATGCAAGTACGTACACTTCCCATCCTTCCCCACAGATTTCTAGTTCTAGAAGTATGATTAAACCAACTGTGTGTTTTTCCTAGAATGAAGGCGTTACTCTACTCCCCCATGGTCCCACTTAGCAGACAAATTTCCTTCCCTGGACACTACTCCCTTATGTATAATGTTTTCCATATTAGTATGTAAGACCCTTGAAGTCAGAAACTATTTTTACTTTTATTTCCAGATCACAGTGCTTGGCACAAAGTAAGTGCTTAATGTTTTTATTCATACATTCAAGGATTATGAAGTTCTTTTTGCTTTTGCTTATAGAATTAAGGAGATGGGAATGTGAAGGTTTTCCTAAAATGGAGGATCTGGGAAGAACTCACCAAAGGAAGAATCTAGCATCAAGGATACAGGGATATGATAGCTGATGCATTTCTTTCTTTCTTTCTTTCTTTCTTTCTTTCTTTCTTTCTTTCTTT
>NW_027187391.1:2160638-2168382 GCF_028583685.1 Petaurus breviceps papuanus
CTTTCTTTCTTTCTTTCTTTCTTTCTTTCTTTCTTTCTTTCTTTCTTCCTTTCTTCCTTTCTTCCTTTCCTTTTCTTCCTCCCTCCTTCCCTCTCTCTGTCTCTGTCTGTGTGTCTGTCTGTCTCTGTGTCTGTCTCTCCCTGCCCCTCTCTCTTCAGTGTTCTATCTGTCTTTCTGCCTTTGTACTGGCTGTCTCCCTTGGGTTCACTCTCTCCTCCCTTCTATTTCCTAGAATCTTAAAATTTGTTCAGTGCTTAACTTGGGTGTTACTGTCTACCCAAAGCTTTGCCTAATTTCCTAGTTCTTAGTACACTCTCTCCCTCCTCAAATTGTTTTGGGTTTATTTATATTTATATTCCTCTAGTAGAATATGTCATATTCCTGTAGTAGAATATAAGCTGTTTGAAGGCAGGGGCAGATTTTCATTTTTGTCTATATATCCCCCCACACTGGATGTCACAATGAATAGAGTATGAGATCTGGAGTCAGGAAGACTCATCCATCTATGTCATCTGACATAGAGAAGGAACTTGAATTGAATTATATTATTAGCAATGTTTCCTTCCAACAACAGAGCTGGTTGATGGTTTATTGTTATCAGTCATACTTTCTTAAAAACTGAAAAAAAAATAAATTTTCTTCTTAAAGTCATAAAATACTACATAGACACATATATTTTACAGATCCTTTATCTTTCTCTAATTATAGGTTAGGGAAATATTGTGTAAAACAATTTAAAAATAAATTCCATGGGATAGCTTTTGATTAAAAGGAAGCTTTACTTTCTTCTCATCTTGCAGTACTTTGTGAATCTATGTAGCCAATTCTCTAAGGAGGCAAGAAAAAGAAGACAGCCACCTCTTGCCCCTTATGAAGAGTCTTATCTTAATTGATCTCAGCATATTCCCTCATTGTTGAGCTGTCACAATCAACTCACCTGTTTCATTACATTGTGCAATAGTCTTCCCTTGCTCTGACCTGAAACAATACCTTTTGAAAAGAGTGAAATGTTCCCCTCCTTTATTATTGGAAGGATTTTAATATTCTGTCTGTGAAGTGTTCTGTGGGGAGTTCAAAATTATATTAAAAAAACACATCTTCTTCCAATTTCCAGCTTCTATGAAGCACTCATGATGTACATTCCGCAAACAGCAGCAGGTCAGATGAAGGGTGCTTTATTCTGTTGACAGTGACCTGTCTGATTTCTATTTTCAATGTTCTCATCTGAATTTATCTTTTGATTCCCTAGAAGGTAGAAAAAGTGATTCTCCCCCTCCCTTTGTGTTACTTTCCACTGTAAACCTACCACCTTCAGTAAATAAAGCACTTGAGACAATGTTTTGATTCTCTAGCTTCAGAGTACCTAATAATATCTATAAGCAAATTTATAAAAGCCAGATATCTTTTGTACAATGTTTATTGAAAAGCACTATACATGAGAGACTTGTTTAATGAGCAGAGGATTTGAATAGAATGGAATCTCTCCTTAGATATTGTAAGAGAAACTGTATTTATCACCAGGTGCTGAACAGACAATAGAAAAGACATGGTTCCTGCCCAGTGAGATGAAAGGTAATATTAGTTTTAATATTGTTAGCATCTTCCAAACAGCCACTGGAAATAGAACTGAAATTGCCTATTCTTCCACATCAAGAATTATACAGTATACTGAGATTTATTGAGATGTCTCTAGGAGGATTCATTATTGTACTACTAACCAAAGCGGGAAAAATGGCAATGCCCTGACAGGTAAATATCATGGTGTGCAGAATGTGTGAGTCAAGCTTATTTATTTTAGCAACTCCAAAACAACTAAGTGTGCATGGCACATTTTATGTCTGTATCATTTATGTGTTATTATCTGTATTGGTATATTATCCTTATTCTGGAATATAAGTTTTATGAGAGCATAAACCATGCTTTCATGAGAATTTGTATAACCCTTGGAGCAGATCTCACCTCTCCAAACCCCACTCACCAGGTTTCTGGAGTCAGATGAAAAAAGTTTGATTCTGAGAGATGACTAAGAGATGAGTTCATTACTACTACCTGAAATTGCTTTGGGTGAGAAGGTGTGTGTGTGTGTGTGTGTGTGTGTGTGTGAATGTGAACCCAATCCATACCAGTTTAGCCTTGATACCTTAACTAGATGGGAATAGGTCCCAATCAATCAGTTAATTATAGACCACAAGACTAAGTGAGAAAATTCTTTTTTAAGGTTCTTGTTGTAGTGAAATGTTGCTGGAAAAGATGTCTGTTAGAACTGTTGGGAGGGTGGGGGGGGTGGGGCTCAATATTCCATCTGGGTTCTGTATAAAATCATCAAATTAGCTAAAACGGATTTCCAGAAAATGGAATAAGTATGAGTTTTTAGCTGATTCCCAACAAGGAAATTTCTGGTAGGATTGAGGGGAGGTGAAGTTTCAATTTTAGCTTTGGTCAGGCTTTAATCCTTATGCACCCCATTATACTCCCTTTTACCAGTAGTCAATGAACAATTATTTGTTTAATGAATTTATTTATTTTTAGCTTACAACATTCATTTTCATCAGATTTTGAGTTTTAAATTTTCTCCCCCTCCCCAAGTCAGCATGCAGTCTGATATAAGCTCTTTCTATATTCATGTTAAACATTTTTATATTAGTCATTTTGTAAAGAAAAATTGAAATCAATGGGAGGAACCACAAGAAAGAAGAAACAAAGTAAAACAACTAAAAAAGAGAGCAAATAGTAAGTTTCCATATTCATTCAGACTCAAAAGTTATTTCTCTGGATGCATATAGCATTTTCCATAAATCTTTTGGAGTTGTCTTAGATGCTTGCATTACTGAGAGGAGTTAAGTCCAACAAAGTTAGTCATCACACAATGGGGCTGTTACTATGTTCAATATTCTCCTGGTTCTGCTCACTTCACTCAGCATCAGTTCATATAAGTCTTTCCAGGTTTTTCTGGAATCTGTCTGTTCATCATTTTCTTATAGCACAGTAGTATTCCATTACATTCATATACCACATGGCTTGTTTAGCCATTCCTCAATTGATGGACATCCCCTCAATTTACAATTCTTTGCCGCCACAAAAGAGCTGGTATGTGTATCTTTGTATACATGGTCCTTTTCCCATTTGTATAATCTCTTTGGGATACAGTCTTAGAAATGATATTACTGGTTAAAGGGTATGCAAAGTTTTATAGTCCTTTGGGAAAAGTTCCAAATTGCTCTCCAGGATGGTTGGATCAGTTCACAACTCCATCAACACTGCATTAGTGTTCCAATTTTCCCGCATCTCCACCATTTATCATTTTCCTGTTTTACCATGTTGACCAATCTGATAGGGGTGGTGTGGTACCTCAGAGTTGTTTTAATTTGCATTTCTCTAATAAATACTGATTTAGGGCATTTTTTTCATATGACTATAGATAGCTTTAATTTCTTCCTCTGAAAACTGCCTGTTCATATCCTTTGATCATTTATCAATTGGGGAAAGATGTTTATTCTTATAGATTTGACTCAGTTCTCTATATATTTTAGAAATGAGACCTTTATAGAGATACTGGCATATTAGTAACCACAACAGCACACAGGGTGTGTACTAGCACAGGTTCTTTGATCTACTTTTCTAAAGGAAAGACCAGTTAAAAAGGGTTAATGATCTCACATTAGTTAACAGACGGAGAACTACAGATAAGTAGAAAAATGTGAATATCCAAGAAAGAATCTAACAGACAGGGCTCCAACTGTCTGAAAAAAGTAATACAACCATTTACATACACCACCAGACTGGGAGAGCACCAACATCTGAGTAGTTGGGGAGCTCTTTGAAACTGGCTATCCAGAGTCCCCTCCAGGGAATCAAATTGTCCTTCTTATGAGTGAGCACCCAAAGTAAAATGTCAACCTCCCAGTATAGAACATTTTCAACTAATTGACTCAAGGCCAGAAGGTACCACAACTCTCATCAGTGCCTAATTAGCTTAGTACCAAATGATTTGAAAGCCTTCCTATAAGCAAGTCTCCCTATAAGCAAGTCTTCCCCTAAGCCAGCTCCTTCTTAGGCAGGTTCCTTTCCCAGTGGGCTCTATGTGACTCAGGATATATCACAGTTGTGAAAGTAGCAAGGCATCTGTTGGTGAAATATCTATGTACCTTTAGACCTGGGAACATGGCTCCTGTTCAAAGGGAAAAAGGGGCACATGTGGTCACATAGGCTTGTTAATATAGAGGGAAGATCTTCCTATTCCATTAATGTTACAACTGGTTGTAAAAATTATTTCCCAACTTTCTGCTTCCCTTCTAATCTTGGTTGCATTGATTTTGTTTGTGCAAACACTTTTCAATTTATTATAAATCAAAACATTCATTTTGCATTTCATAATGTTCTCTATCTCTTGTTTGGTCACAAATTTTTCCCTTCTCTGTAAGTCTGACAGGTAAACTATCCTTTGCCTTCTTAATTTGCTTATAGTATCAACCTTTATATCTAAATCGTGTATGCATTTGGACTTTATCTTGGTATATGATGTAAGATGTTGATGTCATCCTTTATGTCTAAATTATATACCCATTTCAACCTTATCTTGGTATAGGGTATAAAATGCTGGTCTATGTTTAGTTTCTGCCATACTGTTTTCCACATTTCCCAGCAGTTTTTGTTAAATAGTAAGTTCTTATCCCAGAAGCTGGGGTCTTTGCATTTATCAAACAGTAGATTACTATAGTCATTGACTGTTGTGTCTTGTGTATCTAACATATTTTACTAACCCACCAATCTATTTCTTAGCCAGTACCAAGTAGTTTCGATGACTGCTCCCATATTACACAGTTCCTCTTTGTCTTATAGTATCAGCCAGTAGCCTGCATTCTCCCTAGAGGGCAAAAGTATTTGGAACTGCTAAAGAAGTAATTCCCTTCCTATGGGGCCTATAGTCTCTAAATTAACTCATTGGTTTGTTTTCCAGGGAAGTCATTGCTCAGGAATTATGGTGGAGGATGTTCATAATGAATGGAAAATCTTGTATCAGAGAATATGCTTCTTTCACTTGAAGGCCCCAAATGCAAACTTGAATTAAAGAACTTCTTAATTATAGAATTAAGAATTATAGAATTCCATGAGGAAACTCCCAAATATGATATTCCCATCTCAGATATCCTGGGTAAATATGTATATACATATATACATACATACATACATACACACACACATAAAAGTTTCTGACATAAACTCCTGTAGGAAATCTCTTAGCAACTGTAGCGCCAATGCAACATTTATAGCACCCATGATCATTATCAAGACCGTGACTATAAATATCACATGATGTTCGATCACAAAATATACCAAACTCTCCATATAGAAGATAGAACTAAAGCATTTATTTAGACAGCAGAAAACTGAATCCCAAAACCAGTAAGCCAATTCTATCATAAGTACCAAAGGTATTAAGAAGCCATAATAATATTGAGGACCATAACATCCTTCAGCCTTCCCCCAAACCAATACAAGATCAATATTTACTCACAAACCTCTTTCCTTGCCTGAGCACCTCTCTCTCCCACCATCTCTCTGGCTCTGGCTCCCAGCTTTCAGTGGGCTCTGCTTCCCTTTAACAATCTCTTCCCACCACAGGCTCCATGTGCCTACATTCAGCCCATTAGCGGGGCAAAGTTTATCTTCACAGTAGGGAAGCTTCCTGTGGGCTCTGCATCATTCTTCAGCAAACTCCCTCCATCACAGGTTCCATGTGATTACATATAGACTATTAGGGGGAAGAGTTTAATTTCAAAGCAGGGGAGTTCTTCAAACTCCCCCTTAGGTCTATTAAGGTGCAGGGAATATCTTAAAATTCCCATTCCCATTACAGCAACCTAGCTTTTCTTTTCCTTGAGCTTGAAAAGTATACTTTCAAGATCTCTTTTCTTAGGCTAAATACAAGTACATGGAAGTCCCATGTGGCACAACACCAAATCAGACTTTCCTGTTACTAAGGGGAATAGGCTATATAACTGTACAGAGTTTCCCAGTGCCCCATCTCCAGGATACAGGTGTGTCCTGCTCTGAAGTTTTCAGACTTCTGATAAGGAATTTTGAAAAGGAAGTTTAAAAGAGAATGATTTGTTCTCTTAGCTTGCACTTACAGAATATGGAGATGGTCAGGCTCTGTCTTCCTAGAGACAGCTAGGTGACTCAGTAGATAAGAGCATTGGAGCTGGAGTCAGGAAGGTTTGAGTACAAATTTGGCCTAGAACTCTTACTGTGTGATGCTGCCCAAGTTACTTATCCTCTGTCTGTCTCAGTTTCCTCATCTGAAAATGGGAGAATAGTAAAGTACTTTACAAATCTTACAGCACTATAGATATAGATTTAAGACTTCTTGTTCTTGTTCTTCTTGTTCTTGTTCTTCTTCTTGTTCTTCTTCTTCTCGTTCTTCTTCTTCTCGTTCTTCTCCTCCTCCTCCTCCTCCTCCTCCTCCTCCTCCTCCTCCTCCTCCTTCTTCTTCTTCTTCCCTGAGAATCAGGAGTTTTATGTCCTCTCAGAAATATTCCATGGCCCATATGCCTAATACCTTATACCCTGTAATCTCATCAAATTGACAAGGGAACTATCTTTGCTTTACAGTTATATCTTCCCAATTACTTACTACAGTGCTTTCTACATACCAGGCAATGGATTACTGCTGAAAATTGAATGACTGAATGTCCGCTATATGAGGAAGTGATGGAAAGACTGGAATTATGATTTCACTGGTATAGGAAACATGCCTTTATAAAAAGCATGTCAGGGTTACATAATCAGGTCAGGAAAATATAATCTTAGAGTTTCATAGAACACTGAAAATTTAAGTGATTTTTATGAGGATATATAGCCAGGATATATTAAGACTTGAAACCAGTTTTTCCTTGATTTAAGGTCAGTTCTGCATATATGCCATGTTGCCTCTCTTTATAATAAATGACTACATGCACACTGGCATATCCATATAAAAACACATCCATGTTTGTGTATTTGTATGACATCAATCAAACTTAGTCTGAGAGATGATTTAAAACAATGATATTGTTTTATTGATATCTTTTGTTTCCACCAGATTAATTTCTAAATCTTCTTGCAAGTAAGCTTTTAATTTAAACAAATATATATTTTTAAGTTTATCAAAACCAGATAATGCATTAAGTGTATCTGATAGCACATGTAACATTTTAAATCTGTGGTATTCCAAACTTGTTTTTAAAGAAGTTAGTTGCATTTATTCAAATCTTCTATTGGACTGAAATAAATAATTATGATCAAACAACACTCAGTTTAATCATATTGTTCTCTTTAATTGTAGTCTTTACATATATTGCTTTGTTAGTTCTGCTTATTTTACACTGAATTAACTCATATGAGTCTTTTCATGATTTTTAATTATTGTCTTTGTCATTTTCATGGCACAGTAATGTTACATTGAAATAATATGCCATAATTTGCTTACCCATTCCATAATTAATGCACCTAATTCCTTCTCAGGTTTTAATACTACCAGAAGTGCTACTAATTTATGGGTATGCACATATATGTTGCTATATGTAGGCATATATATGTATATATGCATATATATTTATATATATGCATGTGTGTGTGGGTGTAGTAGTAATAGTAGCAGTAGTAGCAGTAGTAGTAGTAGTAGTAGTAGCAGTAGTAGTAGTAGCAGCAGCAGTAGTAGCAGTAGTAGTAGCAGTAGCAGTAGTAGTAGTAGTAGCAGTAGTAG
>NW_027187391.1:2168782-2205650 GCF_028583685.1 Petaurus breviceps papuanus
AGCAGCAGCAGCAGCAGCAGCAGCAGCAGCAGTAGCAGCAGCAGCAGCAGCAGCAGCAGCAGTAGCAGCAGCAGCAGCAGTAGTAGCAGCAGTAGTAGCAGCAGTAGCAGCAGTAGCAGCAGTAGCAGTAGTAGCAGCAGTAGCAGCAGCAGTAGCAGCAGTAGCAGTAGCAGTAGCAGTAGCAGCAGTAGCAGTAGCAGTAGCAGCAGCTGCAGTAGCAGTAGCAGTAGCAGCAGTAGCAGTAGCAGTAGCAGCAGTAGCAGTAGCAGTAGCAGCAGTAGCAGTAGTAGTAGCAGTAGTAGCAGTAGTAGTAGCAGTAGTAGCAGTAGTAGCAGCAGTAGCAGTAGTAGCAGTAGTAGTAGCAGTAGTAGCAGTAGCAGTAGTAGTAGTAGTCGTCATAGTAGGAATACCATCCTTTTCCTAGCTTTCCTCTTACACTCAAGGGCAACACTATCCTCCCAGTCACTCTGGGTCACAACCTAGGAGTTATACTGAATTCCTCACATTCTATATCCAATCCATTACCAAGTCCTGTCCATTTTGTCTTTGCAAAGTCTCTTATATACAGCTACTCTTCTTTTCTCTGACACTATCACCCTCCTGATATTGCCTCTCATCACTTCATACCTAGATTATTGCAATAGATCTGATGGTTGGTTTCCATTAAAGTTTCTTCACATTCCAGTCCATTCTTCATTAAGCTGTCAAAATGATCTTTCTTAAGCTCAAACCTGAACATGTGACCCCATCTTTCAAGTAATCTCCAGTAGTTCCATTTCACCTTTAGGATCAAATGTAAATATCTGTTTGACTTTTAAAGCCTTTCATAACCTGATCTCTTCCTACCTTTCTTGTGTGTGTGTGTGTGTGTGTGTGTGTGTGTGTGTGTGTGTGTTAAGCATCTGAGGCCGGATTTGAACTCAGGTCCTCCTGACTCCAGGGCAGGTGCTCTATTCACTGAGCCATCTTGTTGCCCCGTCTAGTGTTCTCAATAAATTTTTTCCCTTTTCCATGTATTCTAAGATCTAGTGTTTTGCACTTCGACTGTTCCTTATACAAGATCTTCAATTACCTAAATCCATGTATTTCATTGGTTCTCCCCCATTCTAGGATTGTTTTATCTTTAAGCTTACATCAAATTTTCTCTAAAATTCTCATCTAAAACTCATTCTAAATAAAATTGCTCATACTTCATCTTGTAGTCCACAAATGCTGCCTCATTGGATTTTAAACCTGAACCTTAATTACTAGAATTTGTTAGTCTAGAAAAATAAGACATTTTTGTTTTTGATGTTTTAGGGGAATATGCCCAGTATCTTACCCAGTCCTGTACCTGACATTAAAATGTCAAAAGCAGTCCTCTGCTACTGACTCATTCTGGAACTTCTCTCAGCTCTTGGTGTACATCAATTTCCCCTGTATCATCCTCATGATGGAATATACAAACATTAGGCACAATTCGCTTTCTCATTGGTGAGCTCCTCTCTGGTCCTCCCTTTTATGGAGAGGTCCGGTTGACTAACCTTCATTCCCACCCAGGCACTGACTATCCAGACTTCAAAACTATGTTCCTTCTCTAGGTGACTTCAACTCCCCCTCCCCTGCTTTTTAGCTTTGTGTGTTGTCTTCTACTATTAGGTTTTAAGTTCCTTGATGGTAGATACTATCTTACTTCTTGTTTGTTTCGTATACCCAATACTTAGCACAGTGCTTGGCATGTAGTAAGAATTCTATAAATGATTATTTCTTTTTTCCCTTCCTAGCAATGAGATCTCTGGCTTAAAGAATATGAGTATTTTATTCACCTTATTCATCTAATTCCAAAATGCTGTTTTGAAATGTTTGGTCCAATTTATAGTACTACCAACATTATATTAGGGGTATTTTGGGCAACTTATCCGACAATAATTAGTATCAGATTTTGCCATATTTACCAATCTGGTGAGTGTGATATGAAATCTTAGAACTATTTATATTTGTGGTTCTTCTTATTATTGATTAAAAACAGTCTGTTCCATGGTTGTTTATAGTTTCCAATTCTTTTAAAACTGTTCATATCCTTTTACTACTTACCTATTGTGAAGTGACCCTTGGTTTTATATATCTGTGTCAATGTACTGTTTTATCTTATTTATCCTATATATTACCAGAGATAGTTTATAGCTCTACTTTCATTGATTTTTATTAATATTCAAGTTTTAAATTTGGTATAATTATCTTTTATGATATCCTCCATCCGTACTTTGCTCAAGAAATCTAGGAACAGTTATGAAAAATACCAATATCCATTTTTTTCTATTGAAAAAATGTTGAATATCCTTTTGAAATATATTTTGGCGAATGGATTTAGATGATTTTCTAAATCTATTTTTCCCCAAATGCCTTTACTGTCTTTATAGAAATTTTACTGAATAGAGAATCCTTCCCAAAGTGGTCTATGTCCTTGGATTTCCAAAAACAAATGGTTTAGTGGTTCTTATTTATCTATTCTCTTCCATTTAATCAATTTAATAGGCGCTCAGACTCTGCTCACTTCCAAGTCCATTCCTACTGCTTTAGATTTCACATCTTTGACTGCAGGCTTCTCATGATAAAGATGGCTACACCCTGAGAATCTCTCTTCTGATTGGTGAGTCCTTGTTTCAGACTAAGGGTTTGGGAAGCACCCAGAAATGACTGTATCTTTCATGCACTCCATTTCTTTATCTCCTCATTATGACCCTTATACTCATTCAGGTAACTTCTCATCCTCACCATTTCCAGTTCCCAATTTGTATTGTCTTCCCCTAACTAGAATATGAATCCTTTGAGGACAAGGAAGGTTTATATTTCTATCCTCAGTGCTCAACAATGCCTGGAACATAGAAATATTTTAATAATTTGATGTTAATTGATCAAATAATATCGGTACTGGTCTTAGCTCAGCAATGCAAGATATAAAACAATTCCAAGGAACTCATGATGGAAAAGGCTATCCACATCCAGAGAAAGAATTACTGAGTCTGAATGCAGATTGAAGCAAGCTACTTGCTCTCTCTCTTTTCCATTTTGTTTTGTTTCTTCTTCCTTATTATTCATTCCATTGGTTATAATTCTTCTTTACAACATGACTAATGTTTAATGTGAAGGTATATATAGAACCTATATTGAATTGCATGCCACCTTGGAGGGGGGTATGGAATTCAAAATCTTGTGGGATGAATGTTGTAAACTAAGAGTAAATAAATTAAGAAAAAGGGAAACATGGATGCTAAAAATAATATTGGGATGCTAATAGTAATGTAAAGGAGATACTAGAAATGCTAATAGATATTGGGGAAAGCATAGTAGAAAGGTGTATGAAGCCAATAGAATTCTAGAAACTTGCTCTTAGGATCCAACTTGGTGGGAATTCAAATGGGATTGAATTTCCAGAATTTTCCAGGTTACATTTATACAACTCTTTAATGTGACTCAAAAGACTGACTGTGAAATATTTTATGAACTTTATAGTTGTCTTAAATGAGATTTTCCTTTCTATTTTTGATATTTTTTATTTCTATTTAGAAATTTTAAAAAAATTTAATACTTTTCTTTTCTGGCCTTTCTTTGTTCTTTTACTATTATCCAGTTCAATTTATTTTTGAAATTATGCTTTTTGGAGGAGGGAAGATAGGGCAATTGGGATGAAGTGACTTGCCCAAGGCCACACAGGTGTGTGTGTGTGTGTGTGTGTGTGTGTGTGTGTGTGTGTGTGTTAAGTGTCTAAGGCTGGATTTGAACTCAGGTCCTCCTGACTCCAGGGCTGGTGCTCTATTCACTGTGCCACCTAGCCACTCCCGAAACAATATATTTTTATTCAATCATTCTCTGATAATTTTATTTAATTCTTTGTTTCTTTGGTTTGGCATCTTGGCAAGTCAAATAATTTGCTTCCTTTCCCCTCCTTTCTGTGAAAGTGTTTCATTATCTTTGCTAGCCATGCTTTTTGTGATTATAGTTTGCGCTCTTTTACTTTGTGGATTATCCTATTTTAATTTATTATCATTATTATTATTATTATTATTACTATTATTTTTAGCTAAGGAGTAGTCCTAGTGTATTCTGCCTGATATTTCTTTGTGACTGAGGTTCTCTCCACTAGTTGATTTGTTGTTGGCATTGTTTGAAATTAAAATTCTCAAATTCAATTGCTATATATGAGTTTAAGTTTCAATTATAGAACTTTTTCTCTGTTAGCCATATGTGAATTCATTACATCAGTATGTTTTTGTCTTTTCAAAAGTTCTGAGCAATTTTCTTCTATGGAAAGGTATTCAAGGAATGCAAAAGCGGGGAGGAAAAGAGTTTTTGGGAGAACTGAGACCTTTAGTTTATTTTTTATTTATTCTGTCTTTATGATCGATAGTTTTACTCTGTATGTAATTAAAATGTCCTTTTAATGTTATTGACTTTTTATATTTCTGCCAAATTTTCTTCTACCTCTGTGTTTTTGTCCTAATCTGTCATTTTTCAGTTACCACTTCTTTAAAGAAACTCTTTGCCATCTCTAATAAATACTGTATTGACTTTTTATCTTCATTCATTATGCATTAAGAGCTATGATTTATGACCTATTTAATTTTAATAACTTATTTTAGATATTTCACTTTCTTTTGAAGCATTTTCTTGCTTTTTGATGTAACTATTATTTTTGAGGAGTATGTAAAATTCACTCTTAAAAAATGAGGCTTTTTGATTACAGCTGGGTCCTAATTAGTGCACCATGGAATGTTTGCATGTATTCAAAACCATACTACTTGAAATTATAATTTTGTAAAATATGGTAATTGGTTCTCTCCCTATGGAAATTTGCTGCATGAATTCAAATAATTACATGACTTCATCATACATTAATCAGGGACCTAGATATAATTTCCCTTTGTATGATGACACCTCAATATATTTAGAGCTCTATTTGAATTTTACTCCTACTTACCTCTGCCTTTATTCATTTGTTTGTTATTTTAACTTCTTAGGAGGTAGGTTTATACCCTTGGGAATTTTGCCTTTCAGCCTTTTTCATGTATTCCCAGTAGCTTGTCTATGGCTTCCTTCCTCATTCCTGCCTCCTACCCAGTGGCTCCTCCTCCCCACCCCCCACAATATACAGCTTCCTTACATCCGTGTATATGGAAGCCTTGTTGGCTTGCTTCCTACAGTAAACCACAATAAGCAGAGGCCAGAAACCTCCACCCTGATTTCTAGCTTCTTTTTCCTTGGCCACAAATACTTCTTGCCTTCTATATACTGTTACATCTAGTCCACCCTTATATTTTGTTCTTACTTTCCTTCATATGTTTGGATAGAATCAAGTATCTGCTCCCTTTTATGGGATAAGGTATATTCTCATTGAGTCAATGCAATATGAAGACTTGTCAGGATACTCCACAGTGAGACTCCCTTTGAGACTCTCAAAGGGCTTCAAAGCCTGCAAATACATTTTTAAAAAGAGCATAGAAAATGTGGGATAGCATACTGTTGCATGGTAAAAATTTAACTGGACCACCTTTTTCTTGTCCTTCCTTTTTTTGTGCACAAAGAATGCCAATGCATTCCTCCCACAACTCTCAATTACATACTCTCTTATTTCTTACTGATTTAAAAAAAAGTGTGGAAAAAACATCAGAAAATCCATCAACAAAGTTATATTTATCACCTTTATATATTATATTTGTCATATAAACATACACATATATATGCTTTGATCTATTGGATTGAATATTGTCTTTCTTAAGGGGTAATAAATCCCGAAAATGGCCCTTTATTCCTTTTTGGCATGAGATAAACTTTCTTTTTGAACACAGTGACAGAAATGCATTTATAATTTATGTACAAAGCATTTCTTTTTAATGATACAAGGGGAAGATTTTAAAAGGCAAAATAGAATCAATATTGGCTAGTGGAAGTGATACTTTTTTGTAGGATCAGTGAGAAGTAGTCTTTGTTTTCAGCATTCTTGTTTCCAACTCAAAGTTTGAAATGCAGTGTCCAGCTTTTTTGAGGAATAATTGCAAGCTGATACTTAGACTTAACTTATCCATTCATTAACTTATAAACATTGATTAAGTGCTTGTGTGCAGAACATTGTGGTATGCCTTGGCAACAGGGAGGATTTAAAGTTTAAAACTAAAACATGGTATGTCTCCTTATGGACGGTATAGTTTAGTGACATTGCACTAATATTATCAGGGATACTGAATTAATAAATTTTCAAGATAGATCAAGCTTAATCACCAATGGAATGCTTCTGAAAATGGTGTAAATATAGTCTAACATCAGAATAGTTTGTTCCATTATCTCTATGGTCTTTGTAATTTCCATCATGTAACTCATTCTTTCCCTAAGAGGATAAAAAAGGAAAATTTATCTAAGGTTATGAAAATTATATATTCCTTAGGCTTAATGGAAATCAGAGCATGGTCTAGATAGAAATATCTTTTTTCCCCCTGCCTTTTGATATAATTTTTTTAATACAATATTCATCAGGAAGGCAATTTATAGGCTTTCTTATTTGTTACAGTTAGGCATTTGTGTATTCTTATTATAGATGTGAGAGGACCTGTAAGAGAAGGCAGTTGCAACTATTGGTAGAAGAATAATAACATAAACTAATAAAGAAAAAATCTTATCTTAAATGTTCATTGATGTTTGTGTACATTACTTTTATCTTCTTTCCTATTGAGGACTTAATGACAAAGCTATCATCAAAAACAAATAGAAAAAAAAACCTACTTCAGTTAGCTTATACAACATGTGTGTATATACGCATACCCATAATATATGATGTGTGTATATGCATGAGCACATTTCAG
This sequence comes from Petaurus breviceps papuanus, assembly GCF_028583685.1. NCBI lineage: Eukaryota > Metazoa > Chordata > Mammalia > Diprotodontia > Petauridae > Petaurus > Petaurus breviceps. Next base: position 2,175,616 of record NW_027187391.1, read on the forward strand.
TCATTTTAATCTGAATTGTGATTTTATTGATATAAAGAATTCCTGATGAAGAAATTCCTGCTAATTTGAATTATTATCTACTCCATAAGAAATAGTCTTAGGACACTTGCTCTTCTCTACCCTTCACACTCCACTCACAGTGAGTAAAGTCACTTGCCTTAAGTCACACATCCCAGTATGTTTGAGAAACAGGATTCAAACACAAATCACCCTAACTTCAAAGTTGTTTTTATTTCTATGGCACATTGACTAAATGTTTGTTTTTGTCAATTAATCAATGTGAATTTATTAAGCACCTAATATGTCCTAAGCACTAATGAGAGTAAGAAATCAGACAGAAAAATAAATCAAGCAGTAAGTGGTTATCAACATGCCTTATACTTAGAAAACATTCAATACATATTTATCAAATAAATGTAAAAATGAATTAACAGTTCTGAGAAAGAAAGGCATTAAATATTTTGCTTTGGGAATGGAAGTCCAAACAGAAATTCAACTAATATATTTGCTAATTTTTATTCCCTTACTCTAGAAAGACTGTAATCTTTAGTGGTAACATAAAACATTGATACTTCTATAGAGGTGTTGGAGATGCTCTGTTGACCCACATTGGAATGCATATTAAATTTCACAATTCATAATATTACTTAACATTTACACATTTGAGAAAATTAAAATATTCCCTAAATACAAAGACATAGAAGAGAAAACCAAAAACACTTAGCAATTACAATTATTTAAAATCATAAGTGGCAAGCCAGGAAGATATCCTAGATTGTCATACTAATTATATTACTTCTATTTACAAAAATACAATTCACATAACCTTTGTATGTATAGCCATATCTCTATGTGATGTTAACAAAATATTAAGGAGACCACCTGGTTCAACTCAGTTACATTTATAGCTAATCCCTCACCAAAATCTTAAAATTATATTAACTCGTGGTCATTTAAAATGAAAATATTTAAAAATGAGAAAAGACTTAATCTAACATTTGCAACTCCTCACCATACAACTCCCCTTAACACTCAAAAAATGAATCTGGGTGTGATAGTAATGGCAATTAAAGATTCCCCTGTATTGGCTTGGTTTTCAAATTGATTGTATTAAAACCCAGAGTTTGTTAATCCCACCTGTGGGATGGGCTTGTTGATGTGAAAAGAAAGTCCTGAAGTGGGAGGAGCTGGTGATGTAGATTTGGAGAGACAAGAGAGAGGCGGAAGTTCTTTTTTGGAAGCTGCACCTCGTGGAGAGAGACTAAGAGAATTGCTGGTGGCCGCTTTGAATTGCCCTGGACTTTTGAGACCTGCCCCCTGAGCTGCCAAGGACTGAGGAGACATGGCTGTTTTGCTGGTACTTTGTCTGTCTGTTTTGATGTTATTTTGCCAGATTTGTCCACTGGTGAAAGACTGTCCTGTTGAAGAAGTCCTGGAACCTGGCATTTGGTTAAGAAGGCCTGAGACTGTCCTGCAGACAGAGAGTGAATACTGTCCACTGGTGAGGGACAGTACTGAGAGTGAATACTGTCCACTGGTGAGGGACAGTACTGTTGTTGCAGGGGTCTGGAGACTGTCCGGCAGACAGAATGAATACTGTCCACTGGTGAAGGACAGTGCTGTTGTTGCAGGGGTCTGGGAGCCTTTCTGTTGGTTCAGAAGCCCTGAAGAAGGATTTTCTTGTTGTATGTTTACAGAAATCCTGGGAGAGGGCTTTGCTAATGTGTTCAGGGGTTCTAGGACTGTTCTACAGACAGAGGATAAATTCATGAAGGGACTGGCAATGTATCTTATGGCCTTGCTAAGCCTTGTCTCTCCAGGAACTAAGATTGCTGAGAACTTGCCTCGTGTCAAGATGAAGAAAAGACCTCCATTTGGGTATTAAGTGCTGTGTTTAAACTTGATGTAACTCTGGGGTAGATTCAATTGTGATCCAGGGGTGGGGAACTTTTGACCTTTTTGTGTTCTATGGTTGAGCAAATGAATGTATTTTACTTATGTTTGGAAACTAATCTCCATTTGAGAAGAGGGGCTTTGTGGTGGACTTAATTAAGGTATAGCCTAGGGGTGGAGAAGTATTTGGAACAGAGACTTTGTAATTGATTGAATGATTGGAAAGTCCTGGGGTGGGGTAGGCCTTGGAGATTATTTAATCACACTTAGTAAATGCTGTATTTTGAATGATGTCATGTTTTGATCTTCTCTGTTCTGGGTTTGTTACTGAATAAAATAGAGAGCACCTATGCTGGTATTTTGAACCTGGGAAGTTGCCTTTCCTTGGCATTACATTACACTGGGTTATGACTAAATAGTTTTAACTAATTTTCTACTCTTCAGAAATTCATTCATTTCTATGTATGCAAGGATTCATCAAATATTGTTATCTTATGTAGTTTGATTCACTGTATTTATATTTCTGATTCTGCTTTCTTGCTCAGTATCAGTTTATATGTCTTTCCATAATTCTGCATGTTCTTTAAATTATTTTTATGAGATAATAATATTGTTTCATGGTTACAGCATAATTCAATTTTTCATGGCTTATTGGGCATATGGGTCACTTCCCTGTTTTTGATATTATAATGCAATGCCAGGTCAGAAGAAAAAAATTAATATAAGAATATTGCATGAAAGGGGTGGCTAGGTGGCACAGTGAATAGAGCACCAGCCCCGGATTCAGGAGGACTTGAGTTCAAAAGCAGCCTCAGACAATTAACAATAGCTGTGTGACCTTGGGCAAGTCACTTAACCCCAATTGCCCTACAAAAAGAAAAAAAAAGAATAAGGAATGCTACTGAGTCAACATCAACTACAACATTACATATTTAAGAGGTTAACTCAAAGAATCAAGAAGTGGATAAAGACATTGATATGGATTATTACTTTACTTCCCTAATCAAGTTTATACAAATTAATAATGAGAGTAAAAAACCCTAAAGAGCCTTAGAAGCATCCAGAAAATGCTTGGTAAATTTGCCAGTAGAAAAATATAACTGTCATATACAATGCTGGTTAGAATAAAAACTTGTTTCTAACTTCTTAAAGTGAGAAATTATTGACTATTGAGTAGTAATGCCTCACAGAAGTTTGGGGAAGGGAAAAAGCCATCACAGATTTATAGAAAATGTGATCAAAGACCCAACTAATCTGGTTCATTGTGAGAGTATTGACTGAGGATACATGGAAATAGTAAATGCATGAAAATAAAAAAAGATAGTTAATTGAAATTTGTAAATTATTTTGAATCAGCTAAGTATCTCCATCAATGCAGACTAGGCTGGGGTCATAAAGACCTGTCAAATTGGGCCTCAGATAATCTACTGTGTGACCTTGGGCAAGTCACTTATGTTTGTCTTTGTTACCTCTATAAAATGGAGGTAATGGGGCAGCTAGGTGGCTCAGTAAATAGAGCACCTGGCCCTGGAGTCACCAGGACCTGATTTCAAATATGGCTACAGATACTTGACACACTTAATAGCTGTGGGACCGTGGGCAAGTCACTTAACCCCAATTACCTTGACTCCCCCCTCCAAAAAATGGAGGTAGTAACATTTATATCACAAAATAGTTGTGAAGACCAAATAAGATATTTTAAAGTACTTAGTATTATGCCTGACTCATAGTAGGTTTTACATAAATGCTATTTTCTCCATCAATGACAATGTTGCCACCATATTTGGTACTTGATATATTATTAATAATTAGAAATGGCACTAAATAAAACAAAGATGGTAGCTGTACTAGACAAAAATCTCTTCTGGAGGTAATACAAATTTAAAATTTAGAAGATTTGATTCTAAAGATGTCTAGGACATTTGTAGCTTCCAAATGCTCATAATGAGTAATATATACATATATACATACATATATATACCTGGCAGTAATTACCCTCAGAAGGTGATCCAGAAAATACCTGCTATCAAGTGATACTGTTTTATGTTACTATTTATGTATAACATCCCCTTTAAAGCCTTGCCCACTGAAACTATACATAAAGTTAATGTATATTTAAGAGGAAGTAGAATCTGCAGTTAAATTGCTATTCTGGAGCATTATCTCTCATTTCTGAAGAGAAAATGATTGGAGATAGAGAGACAGAGAGTGCAGAGAATTTTTCTTCCCTTGAGATAACTGCTTTAAATCTTATGTTGCAAAGAACATGAAGAGATTTTAATTGACAATCTGTGAAAATTGAAGGGTGAGTTTGTTTCCAGTATTTAGAAATCAGAAATTATAGTGATGATTAAGATGACTCTAGCTGTCTTCTTTCTTATACCTTATAATAAAAAAACCTTGTTTTATTATTTTTTGTACTTTTCTAGAATTGCTGGCTATAAAATTAAGTTTATTTCCATGTAGGAGATTAGAGTTAAGTAAGTAAAAGCTTATGGGAAAAGACGTTTCTTCAGTTTTTAAAATAAATTATATTTAATAAGTTGGCGTAGGGGTTGGAGCTAATAGATCAGCAAATGAAAGATGCTAAAATTTTAGTAAGTAATCAAAATAAAACCTTTTCCCAAGAAGCAAGTGTGAGAATGAATAAGGAAAATTAGCTAGTGGCTAGGATGACTTCATGTAAGTTACATGGGTGGCTGCTTGATTTTTAAATCCTAAATCCTGCTCCATAGGTATCAAATGCATTTGAAGAATGTATGAAGGAAAAGTAAGACTTTCAAATATATATTTACAGCAGGCAACATCTTTCATGTCAAATGACTAAAAGAAATGGGTAATATAAGTTTCTACTGCACTCATATTTTAGCAAACAAAACAAAAATCACTAAATTCAGTCAAGTAAAATACTACTTTAAGGTCTCTTTTTTTTTCTAGGAATGTGGGGGAAAATAGGTACACTAATGCACTGTTGGTGGAATTTTGAACTGGTCCAACCATTCAGGAGAACAATTTGGAACTATGCCCAAAGGGCTATAAAACTGTGTATATTCTTTGATCTAGCAATACTGCTACTAGATCTGTATCCCAAAGTAATAAAAAAAAAAGGGAAAAGGACCTATGTGTTCTAAATATTTATGGCAGCTCTTTTTGTGGTTGTAAAGAATTGGGCATTTTAGGATGTCCATCTATTAGGGAATGTCTGAAAAATTTGTGGCAAATTATTGTGATGGAGTACTATTGTCTTGTAAGAAATGATAAGGCAAAGGATTTCAGAAAACCTTGAAAGATGTATGTGAATTGATGCAAAGTGAAGTGAGCAGCATTGTAGGAGAATATTGTACATAGTAACAATGGTAGTGATGATCAATTGTGAAAAAGGCTACTTTAATCAATATAATGATCCAAGATAATTCCAAAGGACCCATGATGAAAAATGCTATCACCTTCAGAGAGAGAACTGATGCACTGTGAGTGAGATTAAAACATACTTTATAACTTTATTTTGAATTCTTTTTTGCAGTATTGCTAATATTAAAATATGTTTTGCATGACTGCACATTTATTATTGATACATCATTGTTTTTTTCCCCAGTGGGTGGAGGAGGGGGTAGAAAGGGCAAAAATTGGAACTCAAAATTTAAAAATATATATGTATATATATATATATATTTAAAAAAGACTTTCTTCTAACAAGTGGATTTCATTGATTTGTCAAAATTGTGCAAGTTCACTTTGTATTAGTAGAGCTAGAAAATAGGGAAACTTATCCTGGTCAAAGTTTTCTGCCAATGACAAACAGCTTGACCTACCTATTCAGAGAGGAAAAAAATGAATAAAGACTATCTAGTGTCCAAAAAAAGGGAAGTTTGATGCATAACTCAGAGAATTGGCCCATGAGTATATCAATAACTGTGTGCAAATTGTTTGGGACAATTTTTATATGGTTTCATTTTGTGAAGGCAGTGGTTATGTCTCTGTGATTCTACTAACTCTAGGCTGACTCTTCTGACATTAACCAGATTGAGCTGGTTTCCCTATCTTAATTCTTTCTGTCAGTTGAGTGCTGAATTTTATGACATAAATATGTTTCATCACACATTTTTGATAGGTTTTTAATTTTGTGGTTTTGTAAAAGTGATATTACTCCAATGGAATGGAAATGAATTGTACTTCAATGTAGGTTAGTTATATTACAATGCTATTGGTGTGGTGGTCAAACATTTCAAACATCATTCAAGCCCATAATGAAACAAGATAAGTAGCAATGTGGCAAAAATAAAAATATGTTTCTGAAAATAGAAAAAACATTCCAGTGACTAATAAACCAACATTGTAGAACAACCTAATTAATTCCCAGAAAATAAACAAAGAACTTTAGACAGAACTGGAAGGGTTCTTATTGATTCTTCAATAGTGTAGAATAAGTCTCTATTTAAGGAATAGTAACCCTAGCTTGAAAACACACACACACACACACACACACACACACAGCCGCTAACTATTGTTATGAAGTAATTAAAAAAACATATTTGTAATGAGTAAGACAATATAAAGAGTGGAGTACTGAATTAATATGATGAAAGACTTTTTTTTTTACTGTTGAAACTCACTTTTTCACTTGAGTATACTAATCCTTAAAAAAAAAAACAGCAACAAATACTCCTGTTGAATATGTAATATATGATCATCTTCACACTGAAAAAATCTACCAAATGATATTTTCAGGATTTTTATTCCTAGTAGTCCTGGAAATCTTGTCCACACGGAGGAAACCATTAATTCTGTTAGATGGGTTGTTAATATCATGAGAAAATTAACTGTTGTAGAATTTCAGAAATTCCAAAATGGAAAAATGCATACTGCAACATGACTTGGATGTCATATGTCAAGAAAGGTAGTAGATAAGTAGATAGTGGAGATAAACATATTTCCATGATTGGGAAGCTTGCTTTGTTCAAACTCTATAGGAAAAAATGATCTAGAATTGTTAAAATGGATTATTTGACAAATGTTTTATGATGAAGAATGTGTTAAATTCTTGTGAATTTGATGTCAAATCAAGTAGAACAAGTAATAACAAAACAGAGGATATTTAAAGTTTTTTTTCTTTTTAAGTGCAAGATATATTGTATAAATCTCAAACTTTTGTCTATAGCTAAATCTTGGGCAAACATTGCAGCTAAGCAGTGAATGATTTTCATAATTTAAAGAGGACTAGATTACATGTGGGGAAAATACACCATACATTTAATGATCCTAAGGTTGTGATTTTAAATATTTTTCTCATGATACTATATAGCTGCAAACTAAAGAATACTGGTCTCGAAAGTATTAAAGTTGTGGGTCATTCAAAGGGCAGTGGAGAGGCAGGGTAGGTCAAAGTAGACTGTTACAATGTTTTGTCAACTATGAACTGGAAAGTGGATATAAAATATAAGGAAATTTTTATATCTCATTTTTAAAAATAATTTTTATTTATTTCATTAAATACTTTTTAATAACATTTTTACTATTTGTTTAAAAATTTCAAGTTCCAAATTTTTCCCTCCCTCCCTAACCTTTTGAGAAGGCAAATGATATGATATCAAAACATGTAAAGTCATGCAAGACATTTCCATATTAGCCATGATTCAAAAGAAAACACACAGAAAGAGCAAAATGAAAAAAAAATAACACAAGAAAAATAAAAAGGTGGGGTAGTGGGGGAATGTATGGCTCAGTCTGCACTCAGAGTTAATCAGTTCTCCCTCTTGAGGTGGATATTTCAGCATAGCTAATTTGTCCTTTTTTGACAGAAACATCTCTTCTACACAATTTATTGGTCTTAAGCTACTTGAGGGCAAGAAATGTTTTTTTTTGTTTTATTTCTGCTTAACTTTATTAATTCAATTGTTCTTATATTTCTTGTGTTACTTTTATTTTAATATCATTTTCATGATTTCTCTTCATATTTTAGTTTTTCTATATGTAAACAAATGTCATTAAACTTTTATTCCCCTTTTTTAGTATAGGAATTTAATGCTATTAATGTGTATAATTTAAATGTATATTCATGATATGAGATGATATGTAATGTCCCTGAAGAACTTAGCACTCTTGAAATTCTTACTATTATTAATCATTTTTTGCTGATGATGATTTTATTAAATGAATGCAGTTTACCAGTATGTATATGTGTATACGTATACATATAAATGTGTATACATATGCACATATAGATACATATACATATTGCCTTATAATTGTTTTGTTGGGAATTTAGCTTGAATAAAAGATGCTGAATCTAATGATAAGATTATTTCCACTTAATTCTTTTGGGAGCATTTTCAAGTGAAATAACTAAGCCAATTGAATAAATTTCAACTTTAATGTTACCCCTTGAAGAGTTTCTTGAGTAACTCTTTATTGATGTAAGTACAATAGTTATTAAAATGTCAATCAGATTCTTTAAATTATCCCCAAAAGCATTTGGCAGAGCAGTTGGATTTACTGTAAAAATGTTATGAAAAACAAGAGCTGAGAATCAGATCAATATCACAAATCCAGAATTCACATTTGTTTTTAAAAGCATTCAAGAAAAGCTATTTGGGGGATTTTCTGAAAATCATTTAAAGTCAAAGAGACAGACTGAAGAGTTCTCCAGGTTTCCACATGTAATTACTCTCTAGAAGCCTTGGACCCCATATTTCTTTAAGAGAGATATTCATTATTACTAGCACTAAATAATTTTGAATGCTAGATAGGTATGTGGTTTTAGACTTTCAAAGCAAGATCACACACACACTATCTGAGAGAATTTCAAACAGGACCCTGAGAGACCTTTTCAGAAAGTTCTGTCTATTCTAATTGCTCAAAATCCGTGAAGTTATTTAAAAAAAAATTATTTATTGAGCAACTACAGCAAAGCAGTGTGCTGGAAATCAATCCATCCAGTCCATAAACTTTTGTTAAAGCATTCTATGTACAACATGGCATGCTAGTTCATGGGAATACAAAACTAAAAACAAATTCTGGCTTCAAGGAATTTCTAGTCTACTGAAGGGATGTGCATGTGCACAGAGAAACAAATACAAATTATTTTGAAAATATGATGGATCCAGTTATTGGAAGACTTTATGGACTATGTGATACCTTAAATGAACTTGAAGATAGCAAGTCTAAGGAGTTGAGAAATTAAAAGATTCCATTATGAAAATGATGGTAGGCATTTTGCAATCCTTAGAGCAAGAAAATGGAATGAAGTATTCATATAAGTGCAGTTCTATAATGAGGAGTATATAGAGGGCAATGAGGCTGACAGGAGGAAGAAAATGGACAAGCTCAAATGCCAGGGGAGTTTGTATTTTATCCTAAATGCAATAGGGAAACATTAAATGGTATTGGTTAGGGAATTGACAAAATTGGACTTGTATTTTGGGAAGAATATTTTTGCAACTATTTGGAGAATGGAGTGAAGAGGAGAGAGAATGCAAATTTGTTTGCCAAATAGGAAATTATTACAATAGTCAAGGAAATGTTTTTGAGTGACTCAAATAGGTGAAAGCCTGTGTGAGTAGGATTCAAGGAATATTATGGAGATAGAATTAAAAGACATGACAAGTGACAGGATATGGGACAGGGTGAGAGAGTGAAGAGTCAAGAATGATTTCAAAATTATAGAAGTGGGTGACAGGTATTATGGTGATGCCTTCAACAGTAATTGGGAAATGTATAAAGGAGACATGATTCATCATTTTAAAGATTTTCTGTGAGGTCAAACAAGGTGATGACTGAGAGAAGGATGTTGAAAAGGCAAGAGTATGCTGTCAAATAGAGTTTTGGCATCAAAAACCTTGATGCAAAAGGTTTAGGGAAAGAGTGGGTAGGAAGGAAGAGGAATGAGCATGGGTAGAAAACTCTGGGAACTTTATAACAGAATGGCCAAAATAATCTAGTATGACATGGGATGATGGGGAGTGGTCTTTTTGTTTTTTGTTTTATTTTGAATTTAGGAAGGTGAAATCCTGTGAAGGTTTCAAAGCATTCAGGAAGTAGCCAGTACTTGAAGTAGATATTGAAATTGGGAGGGGAGGGATTTATTGACCAAGTTTCCAAGGAACACAGGAAGGCATGGAGTAAAGGATCATCATAGAAACGTTAACTGTGACAAGAACATGGGTCACATTTTCATCAGAGATGGGAACAAAGAAGAAAAGGAGTAGTGAATAGTGATATAATGCTGAAATTTGAAATAGTGGGAGTGAGGGAGTTTACAATGCATGCCCTCAATTTTTCTGAGTAAAGCAATAGCCACAGGTAATTTCCTTTTCCATGGGAGGAGGAGGGGAGGAAGAGAGGGGAATTTCCAACTCAAAAATTTTTTAAAGTTAAGGTTAAAAATTGTTTTTACATGAAATTATGGGGAAATAACATTAAATTCAAAAATAAATAGACAAAATGGGAGGAGGTTATTTTCATCTCTGCCATCAGTAACTCTGGATCATAGCAATGAGGGGGTCAGGAGACCTTGACTTGCTAGTCCTAGAATGGTGAAAGAATCAGTAAACCAGGGCTTCTAGTCCCCAGTGTCTTCTGGTTATAACCTCCATAGTTCTTCCCTCCAAATGCAGGTATTTGGGAGTGAAGGCAAATGGACTGAGGTATCACCCAGTTCTAGCTATCTAATAATCAGAACTCCATGGCTATCTTGATTTCAAATTCAGCACCAACTCTTTAACATTATCCCCAAATGCTGGGTAATGAAGTATACACTATATTCCTCATGAAATACAACAATTTCAGCTCTTGAATTCTGAGGCTCTGGAGGTTGTACAAGCACATGCAGCTTTCCAGAGGACTGCTGCTGTGAATAGCTTTTCAAGATTCTGTTTACACAGTATAGTGAACTCTCTATTCAGTAACAAACTAAGACAAAACATTCATAATAAACCAAGTACAGCATTCAGAATGTTATAACTTCACAACTTATACCAAAATGGCCACATAGTTTTCACCAAAGTGGTCACATAGTTTTAAGCAAAAAATAACATTCATTTAGTAACTCCTTCATTTAGTAAATAATTAATTCATTTGCAAAGTACAAAGGTTAAAGTTATCTTTTAACAAGGTGCATTCATTTAGTCAATCACAAAGTCCACCCCTAGGTCACACTGTCTTAGTCTCTTCAATCAGAAAGTCTTTCTTCTGAAACAAAGTACATTCATTTAGTCAATCACAAAGTACAAAGGCCATTCACCCCTAGGTCACAATTTAGTTACAACATATCACTCACTACTAAGTACCCTCTTAAGGGGTAGTGGAAAGTACAAAGGCCATCCACTCCTAGGTCACAAGTAAGTTACCATCTCATCTGTCAGCATTAAATACTCAAGGAGAGGTCTTTTCATCTTGATTTCAGGCAGGCTGTCAGCTTCCATGGTTCCTCTTCCATAATCCCAGCTCCTACCTGAATCCATCAAACTGTCACCTGGCTTTAAAGGAGGCAGCTCCCAGTTCCTTGTCCAGGTCTACGTGCAATTCCTGTTCTATATTGTAGCTCACAGTGTCCAGTCCACCTCAAGTCCTTCACAATTTCTGTTCCTGGGGAGGCAAGGCTTATCAAAGCCACAGTAACATACAAATACATTAACTAAGCCACAACACATTCATAAACATTTCTGGCATCCTCATCAATTCACTCTCTGCCTGTGGAATCAACACAGACCCCAAACAGACAAAGAGACAAATGGGCACTACAGTCATGCTTCCTATGGCAGCTCAGGCTGGCTCTCAGAAGTTTTCAGCAGCTCTAGCTGGTTCTCAGAAGCTCTCAGCAAAAGTTTTAGCTGGCCGTCAGAAGAAGCTCCATCACCATAAGCTCAAAATCACTTTTTCCTGGAAGTTATGGCTGGTTATGGAAGAAGCTCCACCACCATAAGCTCCATTCTCAATATCAAAATCACTTTCTCCAGCCTAGGACTCTCTTCCTCAGACTCCATGCAGCTTGCTCCAAGAACTTCTGACTCTGCAGCTTGTGTTTTTCCTTATAGAAGGTATTAGCTGCTCCTTGTTCCAGCCGCTTCTTATTACATCAAGAAGTCCATCCCACTGTGGGATTCACAGGCTCTGGGTCTTAACACTTAACTTGAAACAAAGTGCTAAGTACCTGTCAGCTTGCCAATACAAGGGCATCTTCAAATTCCATTACTATTACAGAGTTCTAGGGTGAGGAATTTTTGTTGGATGTGCTATTAGATACTAGATTATTAAATGTGAAGAAAAAAGTTGTTTCACTTAAAATCTAGCATAATAAAAACTAAAAGGAAGAATGTTAAATACCAGAAAGATGGCAAGTGCCACGTTAGAGATTCAAAGGTATTATGAAATTTTGAAACAGTTTTCAGTCTAGATGAAAGAACCTTAGAAAGCTTCATGGAACAAGTAGTATTGGAGCTGAGCTTTAAGATCCAGATGTTTGGAAATAGATTTCAGTCTTTCCAATATATTTCAACAGTCACAAAATACAACTGAAAGGTGAATCACATGAAAGGTGGGGATATTCCCTACAATATAATACTATTTTCTCTTACTTTGCCCCCTCTTTACTTTCCTTATAAAACATGTACACACTGGTGGTTATAATATTAAATTCAGGTGTAGTTTGTATTTTATAAATGAAAAACACATGTGGATGCTTGATCATTTGAAATAAAAGAGAAGGTCAATAACAGAAAGTAATATCGAAAATTTCCACAACAGCTCTATTTGTGGTAGTAAAAACCTTGAAAGAAAGTGGGTGCTTTTGAATTGGAAAAATGGCTGAATAAACTGTAGAATACAAATATAACCATATATTATTTCACCAGAAAGAGGAAATGTCTATCCTACTTCATTGTTGGTCTTGCCTTAAAACAAGCCAAAAAAAAAATCTAAGTCCAAGTTTGGAAAATAATAGCTTTATAATATGATTACCTTTATAAATTGTTTTTTTTTCAACCATAAATTCAGTTTATTAAAGGTCATTAAGAATTAACTATCAAGAATTGCATATATCCTTAATTCTCCATCTAAGAGGATGGGCCAGGAGATGTGGACATGGGGCATGGGGCAGAGCTCTTGTGTCCACCCTAAAATCATGCCATTACTCTCAGACCCTGCTAGACCAGGTAGCAGAGCCCTGTCTATAAGGAAGCAATGGGCTCTGGGAAGCAGGGCAGAGTGTGCAAGAGGAAGGTGACAAGCTGGAGAGAAGAGAGGAAGGAAGGAGAGTGGAGAGCCTTGGATGCATTAGGAGCCAAACTTGGCTACACCATGGTGTATATGTGTATGGGGTGGGGAAGGAGGGGGTGATTGACTGAAGGAGGGGTCCCCTCCCACTGGGGCCTAACTTTCCCACCACCTGTTACTTTCAGTTTCCAAGAAAGCTGGAGTGATCTGGAAAAAGTACAAGAAAGGATTCCTGGAAAGAGTAAGGCACTCAGGGAAGGGGCCTGAGAACTCTGATCCTGCTCAGGGCACGGGGGCTTCTACTGCCATCTCAGCTCCAGCCTCTTTCCCCTCATTCAGGTGGCTTTCTCCAGGGAGCAATCAATCCAGGGAGGTCCTAAATGGATGGCCCACCCAGGCAACTCAGTAGGCCAGGCCTGCTAGGAGGTAAGGAGGGAGGAGAGAGAGGCAGCACAATAGTCACTGGGTGCCTACCATCTGTTGAGGGATGCAGCCTTCGAACTCCAGTGCCTCTGGTGTTTTTGCTATTCTTCACAAGCTGTGAGGCAGTCATGAGGAAAGAAAATGATGGAGAAGGAAGGGACCACTCAGTAGCTGAAGGGAAAGGCTGGGTTCTCTCCCATGGCAATCCAGACTGTCATTGCTAATTAGCAGGGGGGCCCAGGGCAACTTATGTTAACTTCTCTGAGCCTGTTTCCTCCTCTGTAAAATGGTCTTCACTTTGGCCTACTTTCTAGGGGAGTTTAAGAGTGGGGGAGAAGGGGGAATCCATTTCCTTGGGTCCAGACTCTGTCTACAGTGGAGTAGGCCCCCTGGCCTAAAGAGTGAAAGAGAGCATTGTCCACTTTTCCCCAACTAGGGGCATTCTTGGGGGAGGCCCCTACAGACTTGCTCAAAGGGGCTCTTGTCCTGAACTCCTTTGGCACCAACAAATACCCAGCTGTCCCAGAAGGCCGGTTCCTTAGCATTTGTGCTGCCCAGCTCACTGAAGATTTTCCTGGTTTCATCATTCATCTTGGTGGCTGGGTCATCATAGGAAACCACAAAAACCACTGTCCCTTCATGGAGTGGCCAGATGAATTTCAGCAAATCATTGACATTTCCAGCCCACATGTCAAAGGATCTGGCCTCAAGAAGTTCCCCATTTACTCCATTTACCAGGGCAGTGTCCAGCCCATGTCCGACATTGTCCTTTACACTTCTCATTAGCATCTTATCCTCGAGGAAGATCTTGGGTCCAATGACATTGGTGGTCTCACTGACCACATGGAATGCCAGATGCTGTTCAGTTCATGGCTGGGGCATGCCACAGTTATACTCCCTGGCCCACGTCTCTGCTGTCACTGCATTCTCAGGACTACTGAAGAGCTGCTGTAGCCGAGAGAAGCCACTCCCATGTGTCCCCAGGAGAATCCTGCCCATGATCCAGGTGAGTTCAGCGGTAAGAATCAGCACCATAATGTGCAGGGGGCCTGCCACCCTCATGGCACCGGGGTGTATGAGTGCGCATGCATGTGTCAGAGAGACAGAAACAGAGACAGAAATAGAGACAGAGAGAGATAGACAGAGAGAGAGAGAGAGAGAGAGAGAGAGAGAGAGCTTTATAAATTGAATCCTGTCAGCAATGAAATTTGTGGCACTAAGATTTTTTGCGATTAGAATTTCTTTACTAACTTCGGATTATTTTTAATGTACCTGGCCCTAAGGATTCACATTGTTAAAAGAAGTTTACATTAAATTCATTTTTCAAAAAAGTACTCTAGTACTTCAAACATCTGTTCATTCATCTGTCCGAGTATTGCTTCCATGGATAAAAAGCTAAAAAAACAACCCCACAAAACAAAACAAAACAAAACAATAAAAACCCCAAACCTTCAGAACCATTTACTTTAAATTTCTCATCTTAGTGATACAGAAACTGAATCTCTGAGAATTAAAGTCCAAGTCCAAACAAATAAGGGGGCAGAGGTGGGATTTGACATTCAACTGCTTTACTCCATGTCCAGTGTTGTTTCATAGCATTATTGATTCTCAGAATTGGAAAGAAGTGTGTTGTCATAGATAGCAAACTGGTTTGACACTAGGAAGACCTGGGTTGAAGCTCTGCTTCTGCCAAGTAATGACCCTGGACAGGTAGGTCTCTACTTCTCAACACAGTCTAGGCAACTCATTAAGATTATAAATTCAAAAGAAAGTGCCTTGTACTGTAAAGACAGTTTTTCTTAATTGAGAACACCCCATTGTAGTGACATCATAGGTTTATTTATGTCCCTCTTCCTGAACAGGGTTGGAAGGGATCTCCAAAGTCCTCTAATCAACCCAGACTAGGATAAGAATTCTCCCTCCCCACAAGTGACAATCCTACCTTTTCTTGAAGACCTCCAGTGAAGGTAGCACTTACTCAAGTTTTCATAGCTTTTGATAACTTAGAATTACCTTTACATCATGATGAGATATGAAAGGAGGAATTTAGTTGAAAAGTTCAAAACAAATGCTAATTGGATCTGACATTTCATCAGGAACTGCTCATTAGAAAGTCTTTCCCACAGATACAAATCTTCAACAGACCTAAAATTCAGAGCTGCTTAGGTATCAGAGAGGTTAAATGATTTGTCCATGGTCACACAGCCAGTATATGGAAGTCAAGACTTAAAATAAGGTTTTATTGAACCCAAGTCTGGTACTCAATTCACTAAACTGTCTCCAACTATTAGAAATAATTCACTTAGTGGAAATGTTTTAAATGTATATTTCTATATGACTATTGGTCAATCCTGGACATGGCAAATCTTTTATCTCAGTTTGAGCTTTACTTTCCTAATTTTTAAAATAGGAATGATATTTGTGATATGAGCCTCAAAGGATTATTGTTAGGTTCAAAAGAGATAGTGTATGTAAAGTGATTTGTAAACTTGAACATGTCAAAAATCATTGTTATCAGTATTATTAATCAAAACAACAACTTCATGAAATTCACTGGGTGCTATGTCAGATGCAAAGAAGAATAAAGGGATAAAATATTAAATAAAAATGCAGTATAATATCATTTTAATATCTACCTTTCACAAATCATTGTGCTAGCTTATAGAGGCAACATAAAGTTTATGTAAAATGTGGTCTACCCTTAAGAATCTTATCTTCTAGTAGGATAGACAGGGAACTAGTTGGTGCAATGAAAAGAGTGCCAGTGCCAGGTCTGGAGGCAGCAAAACTTTCTTCCTGAGTTCAAATCTGACCTCAGAAACTAATTGTGTCATTCTGGGCAAGTCACTTAATCCTGTTTTTTCTCAGTTTCCTCATCTATAAAATGAGCTGGAGAAGTAAATGCCAATCCACTCCAGTATCTTTGCCAAGAAAACCACAAATGGGGCCATGAAGAGTTAGACAGAACTAAAGAACAAGGACAGATATGTAACAAGGAATTTCACAGACATCAAATTAAAATATGATCATCTACAAAATTTCCATGTCAAATTTAGTTAAGACTTTGCAAAGTGGCTAAGTATCTATATGTATATGAATATGTACATATATGTATATGAATATATATATATATATATATGCTGAAAACAGTGGAGAAAATTCACTTTTCATGTTGGCAAATCAAGAGACAAACTGAGTTGAACACAATAGGAAATTGAAATCAGACAACTCATTAAAGAAAATACTCTTCATCTGCACTATTACCATTTTTAGGATATACAAATATCCTGAATGGGTCTCAGAAAGCTGAAGGCTGAGGAAGGATATGACTTTTTAAAGCAAGCTATTTCTCCCTTATAGAGTACTTCTGACACAAGATTATATTTTAACAGCATATGCAAATACACAAATAACTACAACACAAGGCGGTGTGTTACCATTGTCAGTAAAGAAGTTCAAAGGACTATTAGAACTTGGAAGAAGTAGAAAGTTAATTTTCTGTCGGCATCATGGAGAAGTTCATGGGGGAGGTGGCATTTGGCTTGCTCTTTGAAGGATATAGAACGTTCTTTACAGGGAAACACGGGATGGGAGAGAGGAGAGGGCAAGTGGGGAGAATTGCATTTTCAGAGAACTAGAAAAATGTAAAGGTATCCAGAAAATTGCAAGTGGTTTGATTTGCCTTGAATATTCAGTATTCAAATGGAATTGTGATTTCCTTGATGCTGATGCCATCATGAATGCAGCTTTCAGCCTATTCATTTATGTCTAAAACAACTCATCTTCATCTTTAATAGCAGTGAAGTAGTACATTAAACAGAGCTGGGTCTGGAATCAGGAAGTCTAAGATCAAATGTGGTTTCAGACACTTAAGAGCTATGTAATCCAGGGCATCTAGGTAGTACAGTGGATAGAGAGCTAGGCCAGGAGTCAGTAAATATCTGAGTTCAAATCTGACCTCAGACACTTAACAGCTTTGTGACCTGGAACAAGTCACTTAACCTTGTTTGTCTCAATTTCCCCATTTGTAAAATGGGGATTATAATAGTACACTTACTACCCAGGGTTGTTGTGAGGATCAAATGAGATAATAATTCTAAAGTTCTTAGCACAACATCTGGCACAGAGTAGGTGGTATACAAATGTGAGCTATAATTATTTTACATTTTTCTGCCTTCATTTCCTTGTCTGTGAAATGAGAATAGTAATAATTCCTACCTCCCAGGGTTGTTGTAAGTATAAAATATGATAATATTTGTTAAGTGCTTTACACTACTGTTATGTCTTGCCATAAATTGTCACAGGGGATATGATCTTTTTAATGTCCTGGGGGTACACTCTGACTTTCCTTTAACATCATGACTTTCCAATAGTCATCCTATATCAAGTCTCCATGATTTTTGTTTGTTTTTTGAGGGGAGGAGGAGGTAGGTGCTTTTCTTTAATAATAACTTTACTTGAACTTTTCATAATTTCCTATTTGATATGTGTTACAGCCTATTCATACCAACTCTCTACCTCTCCTTTGCCCTATGGTTGATATTTGATGTTAATTCTTTGGAGACCATAATGTACCATGAGTCCTAAATATACAACTGTTTTTGTTGTTCAGTCACTTCAGTCATGTTTGACTCTCTGTGACCCCATTTAGGGTTTTCTCAACAAAGATACTGGAGTGGTTTGCCATTTCCTTCTCTGGCTCATTTTACACATGAGGAAACTGGGACAAACAGGCTTAAATGACTTGTCCAAGAATACATAGCTAGTGAATGTCTGAGGCCAGTTTGAAATAAGTTCTTCTGGATTCCAGGCCCAATGTTCTATCCACTGTATCACCTAGCTTCCCATAGAACCATTGTAGTAGAATGCTGTTAAAAAGAAAGACCTTTGATTCAGGGAAGAGATTGGAATCTATAAAAGGGTCCTACAATTTTCTGTAGACAATCCAGCATAATGTTCTCCTGCTCCTGTTTACTTATGCACCCAGCTTGTCCATTTGAAGTGTCTCTTCTAGTTTTATATAATGATGGATGAACCCTGTAAGTGGTCTGCCTAATTTCATTTCATAATCTGAGTGATGGGCATTCTTCATCTCTTTTTCCCCTCTGTGCATATGGTCAGACAATACTCCTTTGAGTGGATATGGCTTTTGGGAGGGGGAGGTTCTACAATGCTTCAGGACTTGATATAACCAACATGGTGTCATCTACTCAGAAGAATATATAAAAAATTCACTATATATATATACATATATATAGAGTTCCTCCTTTTTTTCTCTTCTCAAATGCTTTATTAACTTCTGATTTACATAATTCATTTCCTCCAGATTTTGAGTCACAAATTTTCTCCCCGTTTTTCCCCTACCCACTGCCCCAAAACAGCAGTCCCACAGGATATCCCCTCCTCCAATCTGCTCTCTGCCATATTTTCTCCCATACCCCTTTCGACTTTTCCAGTGGATCTCTATGCCCCAGTGCCTGTATATCTTATTTCCCAATTACGTGTAAAATAGTATTAATAATAGTATATATATATATATATATATATATATATATATGTATGTATTTATATATTTGAATATTTGATTTTAAAACTTTGAATTCCAGATTCATTCCCTTCCTCCCTTGTCACCCACCCTTACTGGGAAGATAAGCAGTTCAGTATAGGTTGTACATGTGTAGCTATGCAAAACATTAACATAGTAGATATATTGTAAAAGACTGACTATATTTCGTTCCCTTCTATCCCACCTCCTACTTGTTCTATTCTCTACTTTGATCCTGTCCCTTTTCAAAAGTGGGTGCTTCCAACTTCCCTCCCCCCCGAGCCTGCCCTCCCTTCCATCATCTCCCTCTCATCCCCCTCCCCCCCCCCCCCACTCTTCTGGAGGGTGAGATACCTTATTTAGTGTGTATTTCATTCCCTCCTCAAGCCAAATTCAATGGGAATAAGATTGACCCATTCCCTTTTGCCTTCCTATTCTTCCACTCCATTGTAACCATTTTCCCTTGCCTCTTTCATATGAAATAGTTTACCCCATTCTGTCTTTCCCCATCTCCTGTCAACATATTCCTCTCTCACCTCTTAATTTCACCTTTTAAGTATCATCCCTTCCTATTAAATTGGTCCTGTGCCCTTTATGTCTACCTGTAAACATATATATACACATTCACATATGTATTCATATGCCCAAATACAGTCATATATATATGCACAGCTCCAAATTTCGTTCAGAGACCCCTTTTACACGGCTTGGGGAAGATGGAAGCCTGAGCCCAGCGGAAGTCCTGCTTCTTTTTTTTTTTTTTTAAAGCAATTGGGGTTAAGTAACTTGCTCAAGGTTACACGGCCAGGTGTTTCTGGGTGGATGCTAAGTGTCTGAGCCCGGATTTGATCCCCAGGTCATCCCGACACTGGGGCTCGTGCTCCCACTTGCTGTGCTACCTGGCCGCCCTGGAGGTCCTGCTTCTATTCCACCATCTTGACTCTGCCCCACCTCCCCCTAGAATTCCTCCTTCTAACTGGGCTCTATGTTTGATCTTTTCTGCTGTTGGTCCATCCTTTTTTGTCAAGACAGATCTCTAAGTTGGATGCTTATTGCAATACTAATGATCAGATGACTGTTGAACAAGGTCATCTTTGTCCTACACATATATATGTAGAATACATAGGTACATAAATATATCTACATATGCATACTTATATACATGTACATATATTTGTGTGTATATATCAAATACCTTTTTGGGAGAGACACTTGAAAAAACATTTTGTTTTTTAAGAACAAATATCTTTTTATAATAAAATGAGTGAGATCTTATGTATTTTCTATATTTTCAATCAATTTTATGATAGTCAACTGTGAATGATTATATTTGAAAGCATTCATATTCCCTAATAATGCCACTGTCAAGGACCTCATTGAAATATGTATAGAATATTTTCATTTTTAAAAATATGTCTGTTACCTAAACCTTTGTTTAATAAGTTTGTACATATAACCCCATGCTTTTGGAGTCTCTTCTTAAGATGCCTTGTAAATTGATTCCTCAATGATCTGGCAATTGTGTTGTCTACACTGTTCACCTTCTCTATATACTTCATCTGATTGAGCTTTTCTGTTCATTTTTGTTCTCTTTAGTTCCATTTTCTACCTTGTCTATACACACCCTCTCCCCCCCCCCCCCATACCTCAGGGACTATAATATTAGAGTTCCATATGTTGTAATTACACTTTTTCTTGATAGTGAAAATAATTGTTTTTGTTTTTAAATTAAAATCTTTACATATTTTTTCCTTCTATTTTCCTTTCCTTCATTTTCCTCCACCCACCTTTATCCTTTAATATCCTCAGGATGATTTTTATTTAGGTTTTTCAATAAAATTTTTAAATTTTATTTTACCTTTTATATTTATTTTATATTTTCCCCAAATTACATGTAAAAATAATTTTTGACATTCATTTAAAAAATTGAGTCCCAAATTCTCTTCCTTACTACCTCATCCCTTCCTTGAGAAGGCAAGGAATTTGATACAGGTAATACATGTGCATAATGGAAGGAGTATTTCTATATTGTGTTGTAAAAAGAAACACAGATGAAAAAACCAAGGTAAATGGAGAAATTGTTAAAAAGTATGTTACAATCTACATTCAGACTCCATTTGTTCTTTCTCTGCAGGTCAGTTGCATTTTTTATTACAAGTTCTTCAAAATTGTTTTGGATCTGAGGTTTTGGTTTGTTGCTGAGAATAGCTAAGTCATTCACAGTTGATCAGCATACAAAATGGCTGTGAATGAATGCAATATTTTCCTTGTTCTCCTTATTTCACTTTGCATAAGTTCATGAAATCTTTTCAGGTTTTTCTGAAAGCATCTTGCTTATCATTTTTTTGGTAGCACAATATTATTCCATCATAATTATGTACTACAAGTTGTTCAGCCATTTCCCAATTGATGGGCATCCCTTCAATTTTCAATTCTTTGTCACCACAAAAAGAGTTGCTATAAATTGTTTTTGTACATATAGGTGCATTTACTTTTTAAAATCTGTTTGTGAGACAAATCTAGTAGCAGTATTGCTGGTTCAAAAGATATGCATGCTTTTATAGCTCTCTAGGCATACTTTCAAACTGCTCTGAAGAATGGTTGAATCAGTTTACAACTCCACCAACATTGCATTAGTGTCTCAATTTTCTCACATCCTTTCCAACATTTAGCATTTACCTTTTTTGTCATATTATTCAATCTAATAGGTGTGAGGCAGTACCTCAGAGGTTTTAAATTTTAATATCTCTAGTAAATAGTTATTTAGAATATTTTATATCACTATAGATACCTTTGATTACTTCATCTGAAAATTACCTCTGTATCATTTGAGCATTTATCAGTTGTGGAATGGCTCTTTTTTATAATTTTGACTCACTTCTTTATATATTTGAGAAATCAGGCCTTTATCAAAGAAACAAAGTATAAAAAAGTCATAGTTATTATTACTGTGTGTTTCCCTCCATCCTATTTTCCCTGTTTATCCTACGTTCTTTCCTTTTACTCTGTCTATCCTCTAAAGTATTTTGCTTCTGATTAATACCTTTCCCAGAATTCTCTCTCTTCTATCAGCCCCTCTCTTCTTTTATTATCTACCCCTCCTACTTTCCTGCAGTGTGTATGTTATTCCCTCTTTAAGTCACTTTTCATTAGAGTAGTGTTCAGGTACTCTTCCCACCCACTCTAATCTTCCCCTCCACTATAAAAGCTCTTTTGTACCTTTTATGGGAGATGATTTACCCCATTCTTCTCACTTTCCTTTTCACACAGTGCATTCCTTTTCTCAGCTCTTAATTATTTTTAGATATCATCTCATCAAATTCAACTCACACCTGTCCATCTACATGCCCTCTATCTATGTATATTCAGGTAAATAGTTTAACATCTGTGGAATTTGCTGATAATATTCCTGGTAGTTCTCATTTTAGGGTCTCTTTCAGGAGGTGATCAGTGGATTCTTTCAATTTCTATTTTACCCTCTGATTCTAGAATATCAGGGTAGTTTTCCTTGATAATTTCTTGAAATATGATGACTAGGCTCTTTACCCAATAATAACTTTCAGGTGGTCCAAAAATTCTTAAATGATCTCTCCTAGATAAATTTTCCAGATAAGTTGTTTTCAAGTGAGTTATTTCACATCTTCACATTTCACATTGTTTTGAATTTTTTTTTGGGTTGTTTCTTGATCTTTCCTGGAGTCATTAGCTTCTACTTGCCCAATTATAATTTTTAAGCAATTATTTTCTTCAGTGAGCTTTTTTATCTCGTTTTCCATTTGGCTAATTCTGCTTTTATTTTTGTGTTTTGTTTTTGTTTTTTATTTTTTGAGGGCAATTGGGGTTGTGACTTGCCCAAGGTCACATGGCTAGTTTTTGTGTTAAGTGTTTGAGGGTGGATTTGAACTTAGGTCCTCCTTACTCTAGGGCCTGTACTCTATTCACTTTGCCACCTAGCTGCTCCCAATTCTACTTTTAAAGGAGTTGTTTTCTTTACTGAATTTTCCTGCATTCTTTATTGTGTGACTAATTCTGCTTTTAAGGAGTTCTCTTCAGTGAAATTTTGTGCTTCTTTTACTATTTGATCTATTTTGTTTTTTATGTTATATTCTTCTGTTATTTTTTGTACCTCCTTTACCAAGCTGTTGACTCTTTTTTTCTTGATTTTCTAGATTCGCTCTGATTTTTTTTCCTAATTTTTCTCTTTTTCTTTGGTTTTATTTTAAAAAAAATTTTATCTCTTTCTGGAATTCTTTTTTGTGTTTGAGCCCAATTCACATTTTTTCTTTGAGCTTTTGGATGTCAAAACTTTGTTGTCTTCTTTTGAGTTTGTGTTTGAGTCTTCCTGTCACCATAGTAATTTTCTATAGTCAGGATATTTTCTGCTGTTTGCTAATTTTCCAGCCTGTTTCTTGACTTTTAACTTTATGCTAAAAAGTGGAACTCTGTTTCTGGAGGGGATGGGTTATTGTCCCAAGCTTTAGATTTTTTTGTCTTGCTGTCTTTGGAGCTAGTTCTGGGGGTCTGTATGTTTTTAGGTATTCCAAGGTAGTATGGATTAAGGAGAGGAGTGTTTACTACTCTCCTGACCTGTATTGTGGTCTGTGAGCAATCACAAGCACTCTTTTCCACCCTGGAACTATGACCATGGTCTCTGTTTCCCTAGAGCCACAAGCTTTGGTGTATTAGTGCTCTTAACTCTAGGTCTGTGACTCAAGATTGCAATATGGATACTCATATAGGCCATGGAACTGAGTCCTACACCTGGATCCAATGAAGGGTCCCATATAATCTCCTTCTGAACAATTGTCAGAGACCCTTACCATCTGTAGAATGAGAGCTCTGGAGCCTCCTGCTGCCTCCACTGATTCATTTGTATTCAAGGCCTGCTGCTAGTTTACTGGGCTGGCATAGCCTGCACAGGACTGTGTTCCATTCTCACTTTGGTGTGACATATTTTCCTGTCTTGGGCTAGAAATTTTTTTTACCTGATCTTTTTTTTTACATTTTCTACTGCTCCAGAATTAATTTTGAGCCATTACTTAAAGTTGTTTGGAGGGATTTTGGAATAACTCAGGAAATTCCCTGATTTTTCTCCCCCTTTTGCTTCTTTCCCCTGACCTTGAAACTTTTCTTGAAGTTATGTTTCCTTGAATATAGAATATGTAGTAAGAAAATGTAGAAAGGTCCAATCATAGGTTTAAAGGTTATAGTGATAGGTCATTTAATCCAAACTCCTCATTTTCTGATGAGGAAACACAGGAAGCATAGGGCCATAGGGATTTAAGGTCTTATTACCCAAGTAGCAAGTGATCTTAACTCAAGTCCTCTGATTTCTGAATCCAAATTTCTTTCCTCTATACCATGATATATTGAATCAATGTTTTAGAGGAATTTGAAAAATAAGAAAAGGAGAATTCATATGTAATGTCAAAATGCTTTAAGACATACAATAGAGAAAACAAAAATAATATTTAGCTTTTATATAGATTTTTAGGTTTAAATACTTTATATGTGTTCTCATTTGGTTCTCAAAAACCAAAACCAAACAAACAAAAAATCTTGCAACTAGGTGCTGTCATCCCACCTCTTTTAGATGAGAAGATTGGGTATGAGAGAGGTTGGGTGATTTGCTCAGGATTATACAACTAGTAAGTGTCTGAGGCAAGATTTATATTCAAGCCTAGCATTCTATCCATTGTACCACCTAGCTGATAGTTAAAAAAAAGAAGCAGAATAAATATCCTAAGTTTTATCCAAAAAGTATATAATGAATTATGTGGAGAATGAAAAAGAAAGTTTTTATGCAGGAGACATGAGGAGATAAAATAAGATTCTGAACAGAGAATCCAATAGTCACTTAGAGAACAGAAGGATTGTTATACAGCTGGGAAAGCCTAGTTGAAATTAGATAACATAATTTTATTGTGTATTTGTCTGGCATGACAGTTTACCTGATTTCCTGTAACATTGTTAAGCAGAATGTGAATAGGAGTAGAGAAAATAGATGCTTGAGGGTAACCCAGTGATGAAATTTAGAAAGACAATGAAAAATGATGGAAAAAAGACTCAGGGGAAGATGAAGAAGATGTTGAGTTAAATTGAACAGGGAGACAAATGAATCCAGATCAAGGAAGAGAAGTAAAGAATTTCTTATAGTGGGGAAAAAAAAAAGCGAGCGATGAGGGTCAACTAGGTGATACAGTGTATTCACTGTATAGAGCACTGGCCCTGGAGTCAGGACGACCAGAGTTCAAATCTGGCCTCAGACAGAGGCCTCACACTTACTAGCTGTGTGACCTTGGATAAATCACTTAACCCCAATAGCCTTGCCTTCCCCCTCTGCAAAAAGCAAAAAAAAAAAAAAAGTGAGAGATGAAGTGACTAGAAGACACGTGAATGAAACAGAATATTTTGGGGAATATGGGGCAAAGATAGAGACAGAAGGATAGGAGTTAAGATAAAATAGAATCAATTCAGAGTTCTCAACAATGGATGTCATGATTGACAGTGATTTCAATATTCAAACATCGCTATAAGTAGCTGAGATAGAATGAAGGAAGGTATAGGTCATGGTTGATTACCTGGAAATGTGACAGATTTTTAGGGAAAATCACATAGAGAAATAGAAAGAACATTAGATTGGGTGGCAGTGGACCTGAGTTTGAATGCTGGCTCTGCCAGCTATGTGTGAACTTGAGCAAGTAATTTACCCTCTTTTACCCTCAGTTTCTTCATCTATAAAAGAGAAAGTTGAACTTGATGAATACAAAGGCCTCTTTTGTTTCTAAATTTGTAACCCTTTGAGATACTTCCAAGCATGAGGGCCAGAGTTGGTGTGAAGAAGATGGCTAATCATCTGTGATAGTAATAGAATATAAAGATTCCCCTGTATTGGCTTTGTTTTCAAATTGACTGTGTTAAAACCCAGAGCTTGTTAATCCCACCCGTGGGATGGACTTGTTAATGTGAAAAGAAAGTCCTGAACTGGGAGGAGCTGGTGATGTAGATTTGGAGAGACACAAGAGAGAGGCAGAAGAACTTTTTGGAAGCAGCACCTCGTGTAGGCGGAGAGAGAGACTGAGAGAATTGCTGGGGGCCACTTTGAATTGCCCTGGACTTTTGAGACCTGCTCCCCTGAGTATTCACAGAGTGAATACTGTCCACTGGTGAAGGACAGTGCTGTTGTTGCAGGGGTCTGGGAACCTTTCTGTTGGTTCAGAAGCCCTGAAGAAGGATTTTCTTGTTGTATGTTTACAGAAATCCTGCAACAACAGCACTGTCCTTCACCAGTGGACAGTATTCACTCTCTGTCTGCAAGACAGTCTCAGGAGCTCTTAGCCAACAGCCAGGTTCCAGGACTTCTTCAACAGGACTGTCTTTCACCAGTGGACAAATCTGGCAAAACAACATCAAAACAGACAGACAAAGTACCAGCAAAACAGCCTCAGTCCTTGGCAGATCAGGGTGCAGGTCTCAAAAGTCCAGGGCAATTCAAAGTGGCCCCCAGCAATTCTCTCAGTCTCTCTCTGCCTCCACGAGGTGCTGCTTCCAAAAAGTTCTTCTGCCTCTCTCTTGTCTCTCCAAATCTATGTCACCAGCTCCATCCAGTTCAGGACTTTCTTTTCACATTAACAAGTCCATCCCACAGGTGGGATTAACAAGCTCTGGGTTTTAACACAATCAATTTGAAAACAAAGCCAATACAGGGGAATCTTTATATTCCATTACTATCACATCATCTGCTAAGCTACCTGGGGAAGGAAGGAAAATGACTCCTTGGGAAATCAGGGAAATTGCTGAATAATGGTAGCAGAGTGAGGGTCTGGAAGTGTCATTGAGAAGTGAGACATATGCCAACTCTTTCTGGCCCTGTATATCCAGGAGCATAAAAAAGGGTGCATTGAGTGGTGAAGAGGCTAGGGATGTGTTGTATTGTTATTTCTATTGGGCAGTCAGATTTTCATGAGTTCAAGTATATTGAAGGAGCACAAGAAGAAAGATTTTTATTAATAAAAGAATGGGTAATATATGGTGTCAAAAGGCGCAGTAGATGGGGAGAACAGAGTTGGATAAGATCTCAAGACTGATAGAGGTGGCATAGATAACAGTAAGAGAACTGTGTAGCAGAGTATAGTGAGTTCTGTCTCTGATTTAATGTCAAAGTCAGTTCTTGCCATTGTCCAGATACTTGTATCATTCATATCTCTTGCTTCTATCCTAACCTTTTTTTTGTTTAGACACTTTGACCTAAGTTTCTGTGACTTATTTGGGCCCTATCCATTTTGGGGTCCCTGGCTGCTGCTCCATTTGATTTATAGCACCTGCCAGTTCCTTTTCTTCCTAGACAAATTCCTGGTCCGGTTGCCATACCTTCGTGTACCCCTTCTTGCTGCTATCCAAATAGTACCATGGAAAAATGTGGTTTGTAAGTGATTTATCTCCTCACCACAAAAGAAAACACAAAGCATAGAAGATATGGGGAAGAAACTGAGTAGGGGTTTGGGATTTTGTTAATTTACATTTAATTTTAGCTTCAGACATTCCTAAAGGCAGTAGTTATACTCTGCATGTGAATGGTGATATTTAATCAGTCCAGGCTGTCAGGTTGATAGTAGTGCTTATCAAGAAATTAGAGATAAAAGAGCTTCCAAGTCCATCCTCCTGCCATGTTAGGAGCAACAAATCAGATATAGGAAGTCAAACACTATGATTAAAAAGCTGATCTGCTACCTAGGGAGCCCCTCATATATATATATTTTAATATTCAGCTTGAGTTTACTGCTGTGCAGACAGTTCCTTTCTTATGTCTTGGCAGTTTCAATTACAATAGCTCCTGCCTTGAGGAAACGTATTTTTCTTTTAACTAATGTAACTGATTAATAGACTATTTAAAACACAAGAAAAAACAAGCTGGAGGGATATCAGAACTTTCATAAAAATGGGACAAAAGTGTATTTTTAAGAGGCAGATTTAAAAAGAAATGGTAAGATTTTAAAAGAAAGGTTGTTGGGTTGAATTAAAACTGGTAGACAATGATCTCATTGTGTCACGTTGCAAGCCTTAGAAAGATTCAATTACATTTTTGTTGTTGTTCATAGCCTCCTCATTCATTTTCTTGTCTTAGACTTAACAAATCACTTTTATTTCATAGAATGAATTTTCTGCTTTTTAAAAGTTCATCAGTGTAAATGGTGTTCAGTCATAATAATTAAAAACAGCATTATTTGGTACCTTTCTAATGGGAAAGATTTAGGAACCAGCTGTATTTTAAATATTGAAGAACTGGTTAGGGTTTGGAAAAGGCATCTAAGCACCCACTCTGTCTCTCATTTCAGACCCATCTCATTTTGTGGTACCAAAAATTTGATTGTGAAAGTATCATTTGAAAAATTAAAAATGCTGGAAATGTTGGAAAATTAAAACACTAATGCATTGTTGGTGCATTTGTAAACTGATCCAATCATTTTGGAGAGCAATTTGAAACTATGCCCAAATGGCTATAAAAATGTGCATATCCTTTGTCCCAGTAATACCAGTTCTATGGCTGTATCCTGAAGATATCAGTCATACCAAGGGGAAAAGGACCCATGTACGAAAATATTTATAGCAGCTCTTTTTGTGGTGACTAGGAATTAGAAATTGAAAGGATGTCCATAGCTTGTTTGAACAAGTTGTGGTATATGAATGTAATGGAATACTGTTGTGCTATAAGAAATGATGAGGAGGTAGATTTCAGAAAATCCTGGAAAGACTTATATGAACAGATGCTGAGTGAGGGAAGTAGAACCAGGAGAGCATTGTACACAGTTACAGCCACATTGTGCTATGATTAACTTTGGTAAACTTGGCTGTTCTCAGCAACGCAAGATTCTAAGACAACTCTAAAAGGCTCATGATAGACAATGTTATCCACATCCATAGAAAAAATTATGGATTCTGAATGCAGATTGAAGCATACTATTTTGTATCTCCTTTGTTTTGTTTTGTTTCTTCTTTCTTTTGGTTCATTCCATTGTTTAGAATTCTTTTTTTATAACATGACATATGTGAAAATATTTTTAATATGAATGTATATGTAGAGCCTATATCAGATTACATGCTCTTTGGGGGAGGAAGGGGAAGAATGGGAGAAAATTTAAACTCAAAAGCTTGTGGAACTGAATGTTTAAAATAAGAAAAATGAGGTTTAAAACTTTAATGAATGTATTTTGATAGTGGTCACTTTGAATAGAAATTTCATATAATTGAGAATATTTTTCAATCTAAATGGTGCCCCATAACAAAGTAATGAGGTTTGTCTAGTTGTAGAATGGGAACCAGCCTTTAGCTCAGTTAGAGACAGACCATTGTCCTCAGTTAGAAGCTTGACTTTATCCTCAATTAGAAGCTTCAGGAAAGGAAACTCAATTTTGCAAGAAAACAAAAATAAAAACAAAGATAACAGAACAGGATTATTATTGAATGTCTAAGAGTCTTTTTAGGTGTGACAAGGAAATTAGTCAACAAATTTGAACTTCTGAAGTAAATTCTAAAATCAAAGTTATTTATTCACAGTCCCATTTAAACCACTAGAATTCCATGGGGAAATGAGATTTTACTTTTTAGTTTTATTTTTAAGTTGTAAAAAATCAAACAAAGAGCTTCCGAATCTTAAAACAACTTCAATAAGTTTTTCAGAGGATACTGACTTACTATTGACCACAGGCCAAATGAATAGCTTTGTGAAATAATCATGTTACATGACTAGCTCACTGAAGCCTACGGTAACTGAGTTCCTCTTACTTCTTCCTTGAATAATTTCTAGGCTGTGAACTTGTTTTCTCCGCCTGCCCCCCATACAATGTAACTTTTTCACCATAAGCAGCAAAAGGGGTCTGTAACAACAAAATAAAACAAAATAGGAATACTGTAGCAGATGCTGTAAGGGTTATGGGATTTAAAGATCTTCCATGCCCCGTTGGACTTG
>NW_027187391.1:2205660-2227045 GCF_028583685.1 Petaurus breviceps papuanus
ATATTTGTAATCTCTATAGGCATTGTGAATATGGCATTGCTGATACAGATGCCAGAACATTCTCATCATAGATGATATTATTCATTACTTCTAATCTTATTTTAATGTTTGAGGAACATTTTGGTTATTTTTTTTCAGGTCCTATCTTAGAATTCTTAGCTGGTCTCTTAAGTTCTTACTAACCTATCACGGAAAGGGCTCATAGGTAGTGGTTAATGGATGTAGAGTTGAAAGACTCCTCAGAGGCTCTTGAATATACCCTATATCTAATCAGCAATGCGCTCATAAGCCCTTGGATCCAAACCTGAACAGAAGTGCCCTCAGAGTCATCTTCCCAGTGTGTTATAACTAGGAAAGAGTACACAGGGACCATGTCATGCCTAGTGCTGGGCTGTTACAGGTAGGATTTTCTGTAAACAATAGTCTGTGGCCTCAGATGTTAACAATGTCCATGGAATACCTGTTATTGCCACCCAGAATTTCGAGTTTTTTTTTTTTTCTGGGCTCACTGATCTAATCAGTTATTACATAATATTTCTGGTTAGTTTCTGAAGTGTGAGGGTTCTGTGGGACCACACAGAAAGTAAACTAGTTCACAAATTAGTAGCTCCAGCAACACTTCCTACACCATGACTAGAGATCAAACAAAAGTTGTCTGATTGTGAGTATGTTTCTCTCTAAAGGGTACCTGGACAGCTAGGAGGGGCAGTGGATAGAGCACTTGGCCTGGAGTCAGGAAGATCTGAGTTAAAATCTGGCCTCAGACACTTATTAGCTGTATGACCCTATGCAAGTCACTGAACCCCTATTTGCCTCAGTTGCTCACAGGTAAAATTGGAACACACTGGGGAAGGAAATTGACAACCACTCCAGTATATTTGCCATAAAAACTCCATAGAGTCAGCCATGACTGAATGATTGAACAAAGTTGACACGTTAGGCACATGGCTCAAAATAAATGTGTGTGTGTGTGTGTGTGTGTGTGTGTTGCTAGAAGAATAGAGACCTTTAATATATCTGCCTAATGGGTATAGAAAGGAGTCAAAATTTATGTTCCAAGTTGACAATATTATTCCAGACAATGGCAACTGCTAAGAACAGATGAGTTCTCATATCTGAGACTGACTAATCTTACAATAGAGAGTTTAAGTCTTAACCCTCTCTCAAAATGAGGGAGACCTGATCTCACCAGTCAGAGACAGACATAAAACAGGCTGTGGATTTTTAACTTTTGAATTATAGATAATAAAAATAATTAACTATAATGATACTTTTAAATTAATGGTTCATCATCTACTTCCAAAAAGGATTAGAAATGGCAAAGGACTGAACTAAGAAAGATCAAGTAGAATAAATTTACCCAAATCATAAGAAACTTCAATTAGAGTAAGTATGAATTTGTTCACCCTATTAGTTCTAAGATGTAATCTCTTCCCAATCTCTAGAGCTGTTTCTGTTCTTCCTGAAAGCACTTTCGACTGTTATTCACTGATAGAATTCTTTTAATCTGCCTTATCTCAGTGTAAGGTGACATAGTTTTTATTCAGCATGGCCTATTGACTATCAGAAATGTCTCTTGGATAAAACCTACTAGCATGAAGATAATAGATTGAGGAGTAGAAGAAACCTTAGAGATCATCTAAATGAGACTTCTTGAGTTTTAGAGATAATGAAACCAAGGATCAGAGAGGTAAAGTAACTTCAAGGTCACACAGCTAATAAGAGTCAGAGTCTGTAAATTACCCCAAGGTCCTCTGTATGCAAATCTCCTGCTTATTCTGCTATAGCACAGATGTTTTCTGTCTGCCTTTAACTAATTTCTTTCACACCCAGCCATTTTTCCCCCACTGTCGCTATTAGAATATTCCCCCCTTCTCACAAAACAGTCTGGCATGCTAAACTGTTAATGTTTGTAAAGGGCAATGCAAATATCTTTACCAACAAATTTCATACAAAATACAATTATCAACAACATATCTCATGTTACTAAAAATACATTCAATATAATAGTTTCCTTCTATCCTTCTTTGCCCTATATATAGCCCTCTCTCCTTTACTTCTTTTCTTCCTTCTTTCACTTCCATTTTCTACTCTTCCTTTTTTCCCATTACCTGTATCATTTCTTCCTTCCTTCTTCCTCTTATTTCCTATGTAATTTAAAAGATAACATTTTATTTTCATGTCATAAAAATGGATTATCTTATATTTAATTCACATATTATAATATTCCCTTACATCTACGTGGATCAATGATACTCTATAGGAAATGGGCCCTAACTTATTCCCATGCTACAACATGCATGTTTTGTCATAATTCAAGAATAGAACGCATGACACATGACAGTAAGATTTCAAGGAAATCTATGAGATATGAAGTGTGTAAGTGTTCAAATATTGAGGTTAAATATTCATTACGTAAAATTTTTGTTATTTTTCTCTTTCATTGGGTTAGAATAAGTGCTAGCAATTGTACTTCCATTATAGAAATATATTCTAAACTAAGTAAGCAACCTAGTTCATTAAATCCAACGTCATAGAAGATGTGTGCCTTTATCCCTCTGGTAGTGGATATGAATATAATTTCTCCTATAAGTAATAAGTGCTTGTTCAATATACAGGTTCTAAGAATTTGTCTTCCCTTTATAGTGGAATCAAAGTAATACATTACAAAGGGCATCCCTTTTTAGTAGCTGGAACAGTCTGCTGTCATCATCCAATCAGCCCTAAATCTAGTTCTAGTCCTTTTAGTTTGACAATTGCTCTGTAAGTGGCTACGACTTGTACATTTGGGACAACAGGCAGATGGTTTTTTTTTTTTGGTCATATTTGTCTTCTAGAGAGCAGTCACTGACATTTTGATACTTTGTGTAAGCTCAGGTACTAATTTAAGCACTTGGACTGTCTTTTTTTCTGGTTCTTGTTATGCATCTGGTATACTTACTTTTGTTATTGTATAAAGTATTTCATATTTTTTTAACATGTCACTTTTGAAAATTAGTTGCTGGCTAGTTACACCCAACATATGCTCCTTTATTGCCTTTTGAACAACCAAAATTTTGATTCTTTGAAGGGAAAATCAGGAAAACATTTATGTATAAAGATTACTCTTCATAATCAGATAATGGACATTCTTCATTGTTTCCTCTTGTTTAGACTAGTATGACAATTTCTTTTGAATGATTGTTGATATTATTAAAAAATCACTGTAGTATTTGAGAAATATAATATTCTTTACATTAACCTAAGATAGAAGAATCTGTGGAGGACCCCATCAAACATAAAGAACCTTTTCATTTCTCCAGAATATGTACTGGGGATATTCATGGGAACATTACCCTTTGTCATGATAGCAGGGCCGTTGAAAGCAGTCCCCAGCTTCGTTTCACCTCCTCTGATATTTCTCAAGTTTTCTTTATTTAACAAGCCTTAGTATAATCTCCATGATGACTCTGGAGAGGACGGGTTTACACAGAAGAGGGAATATAGAAGAATGACAAGTTGAAAAGATAAATTGAAAGGGGTACAAATATTTTCTCTACCATCCCAAAGTCTTAGTTGATGTTGCATGTGTGACACGTTTGGGAGTGGGGGTAGGGTTGGAACATTGTTTGCATATTGAGACTTGCTAGAGATCAAAGAATTTAGTCACTCTAATTTGGCCAGGAAATAGAGCTGGAAACCATAGAGATGGGTGAGTATAGAGGCCTGCACAATTAACTAATGTGTCTTTTCGCTGTTGCGTGGTGAAGTTAAAATGCTTCCCAAGACAAAATATCTTGAAAAGTGATGACTAGCCCAGCATCATTTTGGCCTCGGCTACTATAAGAACTAGAAAATATTCCTGAGAAAAAGTGAGATTAGAATACTAGTGTAAGAATCATAAGTAGTACCCACAGTTAAGTGGAACTTTCATACCCCAGTGCGGGTAAGACATCTGACCAAAGCTGAAACACACAGAGTCCAAAGAGAGAGCAAGGTTATGCTTATCTGGAAACACTGGCTAAAGAGTTAGAGAGAGCAAA
The DNA here is from genome assembly GCF_028583685.1 of Petaurus breviceps papuanus. Lineage (NCBI taxonomy): Eukaryota > Metazoa > Chordata > Mammalia > Diprotodontia > Petauridae > Petaurus > Petaurus breviceps. Next base: position 2,209,683 of record NW_027187391.1, read on the forward strand.
GAAAATGAGGGAATCGGTGTTGAAGGTAACACTAGACCAAATGACCAGAAGAGGGTCAGGGATTAAAGAATAGTGAGTGATAGAGTAATAATTGGGAGCAGAAAACAAGGCTTGTGCCCTTTACTGGTACTAAGAGTTATATGGACTGAGGAGATCTGAAAAGGTGGGTGAATTTTGTAGTAACCCCATGATTTTTCATCTGCATTGGAAAAGTGCTATTCTTCCATTATAGAATATTTTCTAATTGTCTAATTTTCTAATACAAGTGATATAAATCCAATTTAAGTCTAATGTCATTAAAAACATGTACCTGTTTCCTTCTGGGTTGGGAGTGTTGCCAGTTCATGTGCCAGGAATAGAGTAGGCATTTAATAAATATTATTGGTAGATCAATGAGGAGTCCCTCAAGTTCTTCTATAAATATATTTCCAAGAGGTGCTGTAAATGGACAATGAGTTGGACTCAATTTGAATAGACGGAAGAGGCCAGATTAAGATGGGCTGTATTTGGAAAATTTTACGGTTCTTTAAATGTTTCCAAGCTGCTCACTAACAGAAAATCCATTCCTTTAACAATTATTCTTCCACTGATTGTCTAATATTTCCCACTACATCAAGAATTCTTAATCTTTGTGTGAATGTTTTGTCGACTCCTTTGGGAATCTGGTAAAGCCTATAGATCCCTTCTAAAGGATAATAGTTTTAAAGGCATAGCATCAAATAAATGGAATTATTTTGGAAATCAAATGTCTTAAAATATAATTATCAAGTCTGTTGACCTAGGTTAAGAATTCTTGTGCTACATTTTTACATCTACTCTATGTTTCAGGCAAATGGGCCTATCACTGCTCCCTGAAATATGACTCAGGGCCTTACTGCATGTGAATATTTGCTAATGATGTTCCTGTAATCAAGGAAAGCCTTCTTTCATCTTTGTAAGTCCTCCTAGCTATTTTGGACCTAGGTTCCATGCCTTTTCCTTCATGCAGAACTCTCTCAGGAATCCCTATTCCCCCTTAAAATCACATATTATTAAGTGGGCACATATATCAGTTACCAACTATTTCAAGTCACATCTCTCAAAGAAATAATTCCCTTTACTCTATTTCCTGCAACTGTTCATTAAGCCTTCTATCAAAGACCTTCAATGAGATAGAAATCTCTCCTTTGAAGTAACCAATTCCACTTTGGGCTAGCTCTAATATTGGGGAAGATTTTCCTTAGAGCAAAGTTATACCTGTGCCCACCTGACTTCTATCCTCTCCTCCAAGTTCTGACTGCTGGGGCCATGCAACATAGCAGAGAAGGAACTGGCCTTCCTCATTCTTTAGGTGACAAACTTTGTGACCCTAGACAAGTCACTGACATCCAAGAGCTTTCATTTTTGCATCTACAACATGGAGAAAATAATAGTCCCCTACCTACCTCATAGGGTAATAGTGAGAAAAACATAATGCAAACTTTAAAACCTTTTTAAAATGTGTTATTATTGCTAAATGTATACTATGCATGGTTTCTAAAATATCTTTGCAGAATTTTAAGCTATTTAAACTTAAATGAAAGCTAAGTACATAACACATATATGTATATACCCCCTCCCCCATGTTATAACACTTAGGAAATTACTTCTGTAAATATGTATAGAATGAATGAATAAAAATGGTCATCAAATGAAGACACTATCCAGTTCAGGGAGCAATGGCAAGGCAGAGCAGAAGCTAGATTAAGTAAAGTTGAAAGAGTAATTGATTTAGAGGCAAAATCACCAAATTAAAATCCTGGTTTTGCTAATTACTACCTATGTGTCCTTGGAAAAGTCACTTCAACTTTCTGGGCCTCCATTTTCTGTTCTTTAAAATGAAAACGTTAGACTAGATGTTTTCTAAGGCCTCTTTCAACTCTGTATCTATGATTCTATGGGTCTACAAGCATAGCTACAACAGACTAGCTCTTATCTAAGGCATGTGCTCTCTCCCCCTGTGAAGGAATACTCTTCAGGTCATTTGTGTATAGTTGAGTATCCTATATGAATTCCCAGGTGGGGACGAGTAGCATTGTGTATGATTATACAATAGACTTTTCCTGTAATCCCTTCTTGTGAGTTTGACTGTGACAAGGTAAATCATGTAAACCTGCCAGGGCTGGCAGGCATTCACTCGACATCCGGGTGGTTCTAATTTATTGAACTGTGTGTCTTCTTTAGCAGCCCCTTCTGAGAGCCACACTATAAATCAAATATGCCCCGCCAGGGACTTCTGCCAACAGCATTTGTTCAGCATTGTTATCAACCCTTGTCTTATGGGAAAATAGAGATAATGCTTCCCAGAGCTTTGGGATGCTATAATTTAACAGAATATAAAAATTACTGTTGACTATGGCCCACCACTCATTCTCCACATGCCTAGAGAAAAATGGACAGAAGTGTTAGGGCCAATTCATCACATTTATGTTCCAGAGATCTTGCAAACACATTTGGGAACTTAATAAATATTTTTCAGATAGTAATCCAAGTTTATTCAAATTGTTACTTATAAGAAATTAACTTTTGTTCAGTTTAATAATAATCACCTAGTGTAGTATTCAGGTCTGTGTCTAAGATGGCATTGAGAGATACAAATAACCTAGATTAAAAATAAACCCCTCCTTCTATCTCCCAGATCTAATTATTTATGTAAAAAAAAATGCTCCATAATGATCCTGGGACTCCAGAGGAGCAAAGTTCATCTATCTAGCCATAGTGTTTCTTCAGTTACTTCTCACCAATAAATACAATCAATAGAGACTGATTTTAGGAATATTACATGGATAATGACTTTAGGTATATATGTACATCTTCTACTTGTATCCCTGTGTGATACTTCAATGAGGTGTATGGAAGAGCTTACATTTCCAAAGGAAATATCAAGGGACCTCAAGGTCTGTCAGGTCATACAAAACTGGTAATACTTCAAGTACAGAACAGATTATGCTCTTTGTTTCTTGACAAAAACCAGACTAACAAAATGTGGAGAGAGGTTCATCAACTAAGATTGTCCACACCCAATAGAGGCAGCATAGAGTAGTGGATGGAGTCAGAATTGGAGTCAGAAAACCTAAGGTTCAACCCTGCCTTATATACTTACCAGGTTAGTAATGTGGTCCAAGTCACTTAACCTCTTCCTCTTATTGTGGTATCTGTAAAATGATGGGTTTGACTTGATGGCCTTTAATGTCCTTTCCAACTCTAAATAATTGAACTTATCTCATTAACTCATGATGGTGACACATTATGACAGCGAAGTTGTGATCTGAATGGATAGAGGGTATCTCTATAAATATTACATATGGTGGTGGCTAGGTGGTGCAGTGAGTAAAGCGCCGACCCTGGAGTCAGAAGGACCCGAGTTCGGTTCCAGCCTCAGACACTTAACACCCACACAATAAAAACTAGCCATGTAACGTTGGGCAAGTTACTTAACCCCAACTGCCCCCCAAAAGAAAGAAAGAAAGAAATATTACATATGTATTTATATAGACATACTGGTATATTTTATACATTATGTGTCACTAAAAGCAGGAGAAGAGCGTATGTGTCATAAATAAATTGCTCATATTTATGTAGTGCTTCATTATTTATAAAGCCCTCTCTTATGCTTTCTTCCATATATTTAAGATATGATTGCCATAATATATTAAGATCTGACTAGTTAGGGAGATGTGGGAAATGGAGAGCAAGCACAGGGTAGAAGAGGTTTTCAGAGTGGTGATAAAACTGTAAAATATATTACTATGGATGATCACTAAGGTTCTTTCCAACTCTAAATCATATTCTATAATCTTTTTACTGGGAACCTGATAATGATAGGGGTTTTCAGGGTGGGCTACTAGTGGCAAATCTAAGGGATATGTAGCTTATAAGTGATGGGAAATAACTGTTTGGAATGTCAGGAACTTGACTTTTCCCACTGGGAGAGAGAAGACTGGGGCGGAATGATAATACATTGGAGTGGTAACAAAAAATCTTGCTAGTATTTTTCCAAATCAGATGGCATTTGAATAAGGACTGAAGAGCTGAGGTCTTCAATGGTATTAGATACATACAGACAAATCCTAGATTGTGACCATGGTAGTGAATGGCATGACTCTAATTTAAGTAGTGGAAGTTCTAGAAAACCCTTTGGACCCAGGGAGATGTGAAATGAAACCTCCAAAAGAGATGCTGGAGAGATGGTTAAAAGCAGTGCAGGAGAAGACAGTCTTGGAAATAAAAATATTTAAATCACAACTTTAGAAGTGTGCAAATCCTTGGCAAGTGCCTCTAGTACAATTGCCATTTTCTATTCTGCTTCTGTATTATATTTAAGTTAATTATAGAACACTTGAATTTTGTACAATAGAACGAACACTAGATGTGCACTCAGAGCTGGATCCTAGTCTCAACTGTCCAATTTACTACTGATTTCAAGTGAACAAAATATATAACCTTTCTGAGACTAATTTTTCTCAACTATAAAATTGGACTTCTACAAAGATAGCCCTTTATTCACTATGCCACAGTCCTCTTTTTATTAATATAGCATGTTAAATTGTAGTATCATTATCATACCCTATTATAATACTTATTACATGCATAGCAACATAGTTTATCACATACATATTGTTATATACATCACATCATTATTACTAATACTTATAAATTCAACATGTGACCATTTTGATGAACAAAATAATAGGTTTAGAGTGGACGTCCAGATTTTATTTTTCCTAACCTTTTTTTTTTTAAAATATAGCCCAGTTACTAAAACATCTATGTCAAGGGTCTATGGCCCTTATTCTTGAAAAGTTTCAAAGAGATTAGGAAAGCTACCTTGGAAATCAGTTTTGCAATTAAAATCCTTCAGAGACCAGGTGTTCTTCATAATACTCCTGAATTATGTTGCCAATTAACCTAATTTATGTGGTTCGTATTTTCTAGCTAATAATAGCATATACTATTCTTGAACACACCAAGGAGGGAAATTCAATAAATGTTCACATTCAGGACTAATTCTATGCACAGGCAGAATTGACAGCAATCAACTGGTATGATCCATGGATAGTCTGTCAGAAGCACAGTAATTCTGATCATTAGCTATTGTTTATAGTGTATATGCACTAGGTGAGCTATTCCATTGCTAGGCTTCTATCTTCCCCTCAGGATTATAGGAATATTCCAAGGTGTTGGGGGATGTCTCCTTTAATACCATCAGTTCAAGTTGCCATGAGTTATGCTTCTCACACTATTAGTCATTAGTAAATGACTAGCAACCCAATACCATTTAACCAATTAGCTTCTAGAGAGTATTATTTACTTCAAAGTGCAATGATAAAAAATATGCAAACATTATCCACCATACCTCAAGAGCACATTCTCCGCTATTTCATCTCAGTCTCTGGGCAGAGTAGGTTCACTCTTAGTACAGTTTTTTTTTTTAAAGAACAATGGTCTGACCACTTTGGCATCCAAATGCATCACTGGCATATGATTTTTTGTCTAATCTATGACTAGAATGAGTACTAAAGGTTAATACATGCTCCTTAGATAATCAGTACTAGAATAATTGAGAAAGGGGCAGCTAGGTGGTGCAGTGAATAGAGCACCAGCCCTGGAATCAGGAGGACCTGAGTTCAAATTTGGCCTCAGACACTTGACACACTTACTAGCCACATAACTTTGGGCAAGTCACTTCACCCCAAATGCCCTTCAAAAAAATAAAAAAAAAAAGAATAATTGTGAAACCTTGCCTAAATTTGGTCTTCTGAAGGTTCTTTCTGCTGATACTTCAAAACACAAAATAGTTGGAGCCTACTGAGTACCCCTTCACCCAATCTTCTCTCTTTTATACCCTCCCCATGCACCCACTAAATTTGTGGTTAGGGCAAGATGGATTTCTATACACCAGTGCCTGTATATCTTATTTCCCAGTTGCCTGTAAAAAAACAAAACAAAACAATTTTTTAACATTGTTTTTAAAATTTTGATTTCCAGATTCTTTCACTTCTTCCCTCCTCAACCACCCCCACTGGGAAGATAATTCAGTATAGGTTGTACATGTGTAGTTACACAAAATGTTTCCTTAGTAGATATATTGTGAAAGACCAATTTTATTTCCCTACATCCTATCCTGCCCCCCACTTATTCAATTTTCTACTTTGACCCTGTCCCTTTTCAAAAGTGTGTGCTTCTATCTACCCTCTACCTCAATCTGTCCTCCCTTCTATCATTCTACCTCTTATCCCCTTCCCCCCTACTTTTCTGTAGGGTAAGGTACCCAATTGATTGTGTATGTTATTCCCTCCTTAAGCCAAATTCAATGTGAGTAAGGTTGACCTATTCCCTTTCACTTTCCTGTTTTTCCCCTCCATCGTTAATAGTTTTCTCTTGCCTCTTTTATGAGTTAATTTACCCTATTCTATCTCTCCCTTTCTCCTCTCATTATATTCCTCTCTCATCTCTTACTTTTATTTTATAGGTTATCATCCCTTCCTATTCAACTCATCCTGCACCCTCTATATATGCATGTACACACATATATACACACTCACATATGTATTTATACACACATACACCCTCCTATATATACATATGTATGTATGTGTGTATACGTATACACACACATTCCCTTCAACTATCCTCATACTGAGAAAAGTCTCATGAGTTAACAATGATTGTTTTTCCACATAGGAATGTAAATACTTCATATTTGATTAGTTCCTTATGATTTCTTTTCCTTTTTACATTCCCATGCTTCTCTTGCTTTTTGTATTTGAAAGTCAAATTTTCTGTTCAGCTCTGTTTTTTCATCAAGGATACTTGAGAGTCCTCTATTTCATTGAATGACCATATTTTCCCTTTGAAGCATTATACTCAGTTTTGCTGGGTAGGTGATTCTTATTTTTAATCCTAATTCCTTTGACCTCCAGAATATCATATTCCAAGCCCTTCAATCCCTTAATGTAGAAGCCGCTAGATCTTGTATTATCATGATTGTGTTTCCATAATACTCATGACTGTGTTTCCTGAGAGCTTGTAATATTTTCTCTTTGACCTGGGAGCTCTGGAATCTAGCTATGATATTCCTAGGAGTTTTTTTGGGATGTTTTTCAAGAGGTGATTTTTCTTTCAATTTCTATTTTACCCTCTGGTTCTAGAATTTCAGGGCAATTTTCCTTGAGAATTTCTTGAACGATGTTTTCTAGGCTCTTTTTTTGATCATGGCTTTCAGATAGTCCAATAATTTTTAAATTATCTCTCCTGGATCTATTTTCCAGATCAGTGGTTTTTCTAACGAGATACTTCACATTGGCTTCTATTTTTTTCATTTGTTTAGGCCTGTTTTATAGTATCTTGATTTCTCATGAAGTCATTAGCTTCCATTTGCTCCAATTTAATTTTGAAGGAATTATTTTCTTCAGTGAGTTTTTGAAATTCCTTTTCCATCTGGGCAATTTGGCTTTTTAAGGCATTCTTCTCCTCATTGACTTTTTGGGCCCCTTGACAATTGAGTTAGTCTTTTTTTTAAGGTGTTATTTTCTTCAGTACTTTTTGGATCTCCTTTATCTGGCTGTTGACTTGCTTTTCATGATTTTCTTGCATCATTCTGATTTCTCTTACCAATTTTTCCTCTACTTCTCTTACTTGATTTTCAAAATCCTGCTTGAGCTCCTCAATGGCCTGTAACCAATTCATATTTTTCTTAGAAGCTTTTGGTGCTGGAGTTTTGACTTTCCTAACTTCTTCTGATTCCATGTTTTGATCCTTTTTGTCCCACCAAAATGATTCTATAGTCTGATTGTGCTTCCTCTGCATGCTCATCTTGTCAGCTAATTACTTGACTTTTGAGCTCTTTGCTATTGTAGAACTCTACTTTCAGAGTGGAGAGAGCTTTGTCCAAAATTTCTGGGGTTTTTGCAAATGTTTTCAGAGGTTTGAGGAGGATGCCCTCCCTACAGCCACCACAAGCTCTGGCACACTGGTGTTTCTCACCCCAGGACCACCACCTAAGGCAGCGACCCAGATCCAAGCAGGTCAAACAAGAGTGATTACCCTCTGAATGGATTTTTGTCCCTCTACATTCTGCAGGCCAGGAGCTCTGGAGCCAGCCACTTGGCAACAACTGTAGCCACTGCATCCCCACCACCTCTCAACCTGGGGGCAGGGCCTGGTCCACACTCTTCTCCTTCTAGTTCCAACAGAGTTCCGCACTGACCTTTTACTTTGTCTTTGTTGGTTATGGGTTCATAAGTCTGGAAACTTCCACAGCTGCTGGTCATTCACTCTCCTAAGTCTGCTCTGGCTAATCTGGGCCACTGGTTGGGGCTGCCCTGAGTCTGGGCCTATGTGGCTCAGGCAGGACTGTGATCAGCTCCCAGCTTGGTGCAATAGACCCTTACTGTCAGCCTGCCAGGCTGCCTTCAGCAGGAGATTTGTTTCTCTGTCACTTTGTGGGTTTTGTAGCTGTAAAATTTGTTTAGAGTCATATTTCATAGGTCTTGGGGGTGGTTGGTGCGGTAACTCATGCTGTTTCCTGCTTCTACTCTGCCATCTTGGCTTTGCCCCCAATTAATGTTTTATGAATGCCTTTGTATACAATCAATGAATCTCCTATTTATCATATGGTTAGAACCTGTTAGAGAATGTCAACATATGGTCCACAGTCTCTTCTATTATGTGTCGCCATGTCAGTAAGTTTTCTATTTTCTTTATGAGAGGAGACCCCATCAAAGGCCATTTGGGCATGTTTCAGTCCCTGTTATAGCTTCAATTGAGATGTATATATTTTTTCTTTTCTTTTTTTAATTTTAGACTCAAACACCAAAACTCAAATACACAGTAGGGAAATATACACACACACACACACATATACAGTAACTTAATTATTGAAATTTAATTGTAAAGTAAGGAAAAAATAAAAGCATTTCATGTGCACAGTAGAACATAAGAGAGGATTCTAAATATATAGAAATAAATTTCTATTTCAAGAAAGTCTGTATAATGAATACTGCATGTTGTGTTGAGAACTATTTCTTCTTTTCTTCCTTGTAAGTTTTGTTTTGTTCTCAGCTATGTACTTTTTACATATATAGACATATATTCTCTCTAAGAAATTCTACTTCTTATTTTTTTTTCTGTTTGTGCATATATCTTATTTCCTATTCCTTCTGACTCCTCTGCTTTACTTCTACCTGCTACTTTGCCCTCCTATTTCTTAATCTACCCCCTGCTCTGAGGATCCCTCCCTCATCCTCCCATTCCCCAAAAATCTGTACTCCCTTTTATACCTTCCTTTAATTTTTTCCCTCACCTTCTTTTCTAGAGATTCCTCCCTTATCCTCCATCTTGTATACCCTTAAAATTGTATTTCTTTCTGAATTTAGAAGACTTTTATACTCTCATAGATGTATATGTATTATTACCTCTTGAACCCATTCCTGTAGAAAGTAGGTTTTTATAACTAATAGCCTTCCTCCTCCATCTAATTCTTCTATGTTGGTTCTTCTCGCGTCTCATTTGTATAGGATAATTACTCTTTTTAGCTATGCCTAAATGGTTTTATTTTTTAAAGTCATATCATACTCAGTTCTACCCCAATCTTTTGCTATGTAGTACACAATTACTAATATCAATCTTAGACATACATTTTACATACCTAAAAAGTAAATAGTTTGTCCTTATTGAATCCCATATAATTAGTCTTTGGTATGTACCGTATAGTTCTCTTGGCTCTTGTATATGAAATCTTTTAAGTTCAGATTTTTTTTAAACCAAGTCCTAAAATTCTGACAGATCACTAAATGCCCCTTTATAAAATTCAGAATTATGCTTAGCTTTGCTGAGCATATTTTCAACTGGAACTCCAACTCTTTTGCTCTTCAATGTATAGTGCTCTAACACCAGTGGATGTTTAACTCCTAGGTCTTGTGTGATTCAAATTGTGGCACTGTAATATATGAATTGTTTTATTTTTTTGTTTTTGCTTGTAATATTTTACTGAGTTGGGGATTTTGGAATTTGACTATTATATTTCCTATGAGTTTTCCTCATAGGATGTCTTTCAGGTGGTGATTGATGGATTTGTTTTTCAATTTTTACTTTCCAACCATGTTTTAATGCTTCAGGACAGTTTGCTTTAATTATTTGTTGTATTATTTTATCAAGATTCTTTTTTTTTGCTCATAGCTTTCAGGTCTTCTCATTATTGTTGTTTTTTCTTCTTCATTTGTTTTCCGGTTCAGTTATTTATTTTTTATGTTTCACATTTTTTTCCTACTAGTTCATTCTTTATATTTGCTTTATTATTTCTTGGTTTCTTATAACTTCATTGGCTCCCCCTTGCCCAATTCTAATTTTCAAGGAGTCATTTTCTTGCTTAAAATTCTGGATCTCCTTTCCCTGTTGGTTAACTTTCTTTTCATTTAAATTGTTCCATTTTCTTGGGGGCAGCTAGGTGGTGCAGGGAACAGAGTACTGGCCCTGGAGTCAGGAGGACCTGAGTTCAAATCCAGCCTCAGACACTTAACACTTACTAGGTGTGACCTTGGACAAGTCACTTAACCCCAATTGCCCTGCCTTCCCTCCTGCAAAACCAAAAAAAAAAAAGAGTAATGTTTCATTTTCTCTTCTATTTTTTTCATTCTTTTTTAAAATTTTATTTTATTATTTCTTGATCTCTTTTTTTTACTTACTTAATTAATTTTATTTTGGAGGGCAATTGGGGTTAAGTAACTTGCCCAAGGTCACACGGCTAGGTTTTTTATATGTGTGTGTCAAGTGTCTGAGGCTGGATCCGAACTCGGGTACTCCTGATTCCGGGGCCAGCACTCTACTCACTGCACCACCTAGCCGCCCCTATTTCTTGATCTCTTATAATTGCTGGTTTCCCCTGGCTGAATTATAGTTTTCAAGGTGTCATTTTCTTTCGTAAGATTCTGAATCTCCTTTTCTAATTACTTGGCTTTTTAAAATAATCTTCTTGTTTTTCTCATATGGTTCTTTTTTTTTTTTTTAAGTTTTCCTTCAGTCTCTCTCATTTGATTTTTAAAGCCTTTCTGCACTCACGTGGCATGTGCTGGTTCCTTCTCTACCCCATCTGTGTCCCCACAGCACATCTAGGTCTGGCATTCCTTGTCAGCAGAGGTTCCATCACTCTTCTGCTCAGATGCTCAACTTTCCTCACTGTCCCAAAGGTAAAAGTTCCTGTAACTTAGGCTGAGGCAACCTCTCAACCCAGTTAAGCTCAGGGCTTGCTTCTTATTGTTTAAACAGACCGTATCCTAGAGGTGTTTACTCTTCACAGAGAAAAAAAAAACAATCCTATCCTGGGATATTTCTTTGGTTCTTCTCTGATGGTCCCAGGCGGATTCCTGTCGTCCCCCTAATCTTATTTATTCTTACCCACTCTATGTTCACCCAGAGGTGCCATTTTATCTCTTTTGTGAGGGATAATCTTGAGAGCTTGAAACTTTCTAATCTACTCCACCATCTTCCCAGAATCTTCTCTAAGATGTATATTTTACTGAGTTATAATGTTATTGGGAAACTGTAAAAATCATACAGTGTTTGAATTGGGAGAGAAGTGAGGTATCTTTTCCACCTCCATCACTTTATAGAGAAGGCTAACACAACTTCAAAGAGCTTCCAGTTCAAATAGTGAATTAATGATAGAGCTAAGATGAAAAACTGGTCTCTTGACCTGTTTTATTGACTGGTCTATTTCAGCTTAATGTAGGAAGCTAAGGCACACATGATATAGTTAACAAATCAACAGCTGTTAGTTTATTTGATGAATGGTCCAGTCTAAGTTATTGTCACTTGGTAGAAAATAGGAAATAAGATCATGAATTTTAGTGGAAAATAAGAAGTAGAAAGAATGAAATAACACCTATCTGTGATATAAAGTCAGGGGTATCATGATGGTACTGGTCACTTTCTATGTCAAAAGGAATACAGGAAAGAAGTATCATATGTCTAATATCAGCAAGATGAGGAGATGGAAAGAAAGGAAAACCAAAGTAGAAGGGAACAAAAGAAGACAAAGATTTTAAAGCTGAGTCTAGACTCAGCCTTAATTGTGATCCTTTATGAATCACCAGAATCACATAGTAATTAATGCATATGTATAATAAATACATTAATTAGAAAATTATTTTTATTTTAAATTAATAAACCCATCAGGGAACGTTTGTGACATAGCATCTTTCCTTGAACACATTTCAAATAAAATATTCTATAAATGATCAATCAATAAATCAGCATTTTTTGAGGGACTACTATGTGCCAGACAAAATACATTTGCAAAATCTTTTCTATTTGTTGTTGTGTTTGTCCTTCACTCCAGAAGAGGACCATGATATTAGGGAGATGATGACTTACTTGCAGTTGACTTTGATTTGAATAAGGGAGTGCTCTGCAAGGTCACCAGCCTCACTTTCTCTTCCAGAACCATCTGGATCCAGTGACCATATATTCATCAGGATGACTGGAGATGACCCAGGATGCAATGGGAAGACCCTGGTCTTTTTAGGTTTTATTTTTTTATTACCTTTTCATATTCACTCTGAAGCTCACAGAATAGACCATAATAGTTCCCTGTCCAAGCTCCACTTAAAGGTTGTATTCTGGGCCCTCCTCCTGCCTTAGAGTGAATATCTAAGGTTCTCTTTAGAACAGCAACCCTCAGGGTCTTCCCTTCCCAGCTTGATTTTTTTTTCTCTTTTCTAAATAAAGGGGCCATCCCTTGACTCACTTATTTAAAAAGTGAGCTTTCTATTTCCAGTCTATGTAATAATAAAGTATCTGCAAATGAAGTGACCTTTTAAAATATCTAGGAAAAAATAAACTTATTTTAGGCATCACTTAGGATTTAATTGATCTAAAGTAATTGAAAATTCATGGATAAGCTCTTAAAAATACTCTATCAATCTCTATATTTTCAGTACTTAAGATTTGATTATTGCCAGTGAAAGTCATTAAAGGTGTTACTATGTGTTTGAGAGGACATGTTTATGTTTATGATGGAAATTATTATATAAATTAATATTTCAGTTCTGCTGATATTGATTTCAAACTTTTTCAAAATAACTTTCATATTATACATTGGCAAACACTTCCCTGACACTGAACTTTCTGTTTCATTCAAAACATAAAAATGTATGTATATTTATAAATTTTATTTATTTATAATTTATATATTTAATTATATGTTATATAACATTTCAATTTTATTTAAATATTTAATTAGAAAATGTATAATTAAACAAATAAAAATAAAGCACTTAAAATAGCAAAATATAAAAATAATACAAGTCTATATTAATATATGCCTGATTTATACATATTACCTTTATATTCAAGTAGTCCAGTGGTTCTTTAGTATTTTTTCTTTTCACAAGTTACTGGGGCATGGCTTAGAATCTTGTGGACAAGTGCAGCAAGGACAAAATGAAACTCTCATCAAATTAACAGAAATAAATTAACTATTTTCCCTGAGATAATTGCAATACAGTATCTTTTCTTTATATCACTTCATTAAGGACACAAAAATACTGATATCACCATATGATGAATATTAATGTTACAAAAAATCAACTCTTGGACAGCTTCCTATTACTAATGCTTTATATATGGCTTTCTTTGAAGAAACCAAGACTGCACACTTTGTGCATAACAAAAGCGATATCAATCAAACTGGAATGGAATTGAAAAATTCTAATTTCTCTTCAATTGTAGCATCTAATCCATAGCCAAATGTTCTTGTGGAAAAAAAAATCTCATATCTTTACTGTAGAAAAGTGGAAGATTATACTTGAAGAATACTACACCATGGTATGAGATAATTACTATGCGTGGTGGGTTCACTTAATTTTTCCTTGTAACAAGAGATGATTTGAAGAAGAAATATTAAAAAAAATTGATGGGAAGAGGAAGGAAGATAAGCCCTTATATAGTACCTACAAACAGCTTTCCAGAGGACTGTGGCTGTGAATAGCTCTAAGGTTCTGATCACATAGTATATGAACTCTCTATTTATTTTGCTGTAAACTAAAGCAAAACATTCACAGGAACCAAAACACAGCATTCACGATTATATAACATAACAATTTATCACTACAGTGGCCACATGGTTTTAAACAAAAGTTATCATTCAGTAGGTCCTTAACTCAGTCATCCTTAAGGACCAATCCTCCTTAAGGGATACCAAGTACAAAAGTCTCACACCCCAATTAAGGTCACATTGCCTTAACCTTGTCAGTCAGAAAGTCTTCTTTCTTCTTGATTGGAGACTAGTTTCCAATCATCCTTAACTCAATCATCCTTAAGGGGTACAAAGTACAAAGTTCTCCACCCCCTCACCTTCCCTTCCCCCAGCTCACAGTAAATTATGATCTTGTCAGCACTAAGTACCCAAGAAAAGGTCTTTTCTTCTTGGCTAGAGGCTGGCTCCCAAATTCCATGGTTCTGCTTCCAAGGTCCCACCTCTTGCTTGAATTCACCCAGCCATCACCTGGATTTACAGGTAGGCACCTCTCAGCTAAGTGTCCAGTTCCCATTCCATACTGAACTTTACGGTGACCAGTCCACCTCAATACCTTCGAAGTTTCTGTTTCTGGGAAGAGAAAATTTAATAGAGCCATAATAAAATACATACACATTGCCAGCACCTTTGTAAATTCACTTTCTACTGTGAAATCAACACAGACTCATAAACAGCATCTGAGAAATAAGCACAAATTATCAGTACAGTCCCAGGACCTCTGAAAACATCAGTAAAACCCTCCTCCAGGACTTCTGCAAACAAACAACAAGATAATCCTCTTTCAGAGCTTCTGAACCAGCAATAAGGTCCCAGGGCTTCTATAACAACAACAATGACCTCTATAAGAAACAAATCTGACAAAATAACAAAAACAACAGGCAGAAAGCTTCTGTCTGACAAAGTAACACAATTCAACAGACAGAGTGTTTCTGTCTGGCAAAGTAACAAACACAAATCAGCACAGATAGAACAGAGTGCTGGCCACCACAAGTGTTCTCCTCAGTTCTGCTCTGTCCTAGCTTGTGCTCCTTTTATAAGGTGGTTCTCCTTCCTGTCCCACCCTTCCTGTTGTGTCATCAAGTTCCTCCCACCTTCAAATCACAAGGGGTTTAAACAAGATGCTAAATACTTAAGTACCTGAAACAAGGTGCTAAGTATTTCTTTGCTTGCCATTACAGCCAGGCACTGTGGTAAGGACTTTTTATTAATATCATCCCATTTAATCCTCACAACACTATAAGGTAAGTGTTACAATCTTGAGAGAAACTGAGGCAAATAGAGGTTGAAAAACTTCCTGAGGTTTGTGTCTGAGGTTGGATTTGAACTCAGGTGGTCCTGACCTTAGACCCAAAGCTCTACCTGCTTTATCACCAGCTACTTTCTTTTTTTCTTGTATTTTTGTTTTTCTTTTTTTTTCCTTTAAACTTAAATACAAAATAAGAAAAGAAATATGAAACAAACACTAAAACTTAAATACAGGATAAGAAAAGGAAAAAAATACATTGCAATATACACAGCAGAACATAATAGAGAATTCTAAATATGAAGCAACAAATTTCCATTTCAAGAAAGCCTATATAATAAATACTTGTGGTCAGAGCTATTTTTCTTTAATTGTAGGTTTGATTTTGTTTTTTGCTGTGCACTCTTTACTTTAGTCTTTTTTTCTCCCTTCCCCCCTCCTCAAGAAGGCTACAATTAAGGGCACATGCATACATTTGTATGAGTGTGTGTGTGTGTGTATGTATCCATAGATATCTATAATTATGTACATATATATATATTCATCTATGTAAGACTGTACTTTATTTGTTTGTGCTCTGTTTTTCTGAAGGTGGATAATATCTTCCTTCATAAGTTCACGTCTTTCCATATTTTCCTAAATCCACCAACTTATCATTTCCTACTTCACAGCCATATTCCAACCTTATACTGCCTAGTTATATTGATTAATATGACTGACATGTAATGTAGTTTCCATATTTTTCTCTTTTGATTAAAGCTATTTTAACTATAACTTTGAGATAATGATTACTATCTCTGCTTTTTTCTTGTAATAAAAATTATACTCATGAACTTTGTTTTGTGTTTGTGTTTATCTTATTTCCTATCCCTCCTGATTCTTCTACTTTACTTATATCTGCTACCTTGTCCCCCTCCTATTATGTAACCTTTTCCCCTTTCATAGACTCTTCCCTTTTCCTCTCCCTTCCACTCTTTCCTCTTCTCCTTTTGCTTCTACATGTATTTAGGAGACTTTTATATTCTTCCAAATATAAATGTCATTCGCTCTTTATCTCATTCCCACTAATTTAAACACCCTTCTATATAGCCCACCTTAGCCTATTCCCTCACCCTCTTATTTCTTTATAAATATAGAAGACTCTGATTCCCTTCTAAATGTATATATTATTCTATCTTTTACCCAGATATGATGTGAGTAGGACTTGCTCTAAAAATCTCTCCCCTCCCTATCCCCTTAGCCTTTTATTATTTCTTTATGAATTTAGAAGACTTTTATACCCTTGTGTGCATGTATGTATGTTTATATATATAGTCATGTATATGTGTATGCACACATATATGTATGTATGTATGTATGTATGTATCTATCTATCTATCTATCTACACATGTAGTGTTCCCTCTTTAACCCATTTCTGATTAGAATAGGGTTCCAGAACTACCAGCCCTCCTTCCCCATCTAATTTCTTTGTGTCATTTCTGCATCTCACACCTCATTTGTATAAGATAATTATTCTTGTGGCGGCTAAGTGGTGCAGTGAGTAAAGCTCCGGCCCGGAGTCAGGAGGACCTGAGTTCAGTTATGGCCTCAGACACTTAACACACACACACACACACACACACACACACACAAACTAGCCGTGTAACCTTGGGCAAGTTACTCAACCCCAATTGCCTCCAAAAGGCAAAAAAAAGAGATAATTATTCTTTCTACATTTTCCTAGATGGTATTACTTTTTAGAATCACATCATACCCAACTCTACCCCAATCTTTCTTACAAACTACCCAGTTACTAATTACAGTCTTAGACACACAGTTTACATTTATTCATATAAATAGTAAACAGTCTGTCCTTATTGAGTTCTTTGTAATTAGTCTTTGATGTTTACCTTATATTTCTCTTGGATTTTAGTTTTTCAATTGAATTCAGATCTTTTTTGTAATAAAATCCTGAAAGTCTAGCAATTCATCGAATATCCTTCTTGTTGTTGTTCAGGATTATGCTTAATTTTGCAAGGTTTCTTCTTCTTCTTCTTCTTCTTCTTCTTCTTCTTCTTCTTCTTCTT
>NW_027187391.1:2227055-2247164 GCF_028583685.1 Petaurus breviceps papuanus
TTCTTCTTCTTCTTCTTCTTCTTCTTCTTCTTCTTCTTCTTCTTCTTTAATTTAAAAGACCTGCAGTTTTTAGTGTCATGGCTACTAGGTCTTATATGATTATAATTGTGGCTCAACCATATCTGATGTTTCTTTTTCTTGTTTCTCATAATTTTTTCTCCTTGAGCTGGGGTTTTCAGAATTTGGCTATGGTATTGCTGTAGGTTTTCCTCATAGAATCTGTTTCAGGTGGTGATCACTAAGTTTATTCTATTTCTACTTTCCCCTCTTGTTCTAACACTCAGGACAATTTTCTTTAATTATTTCTTGTATTATTGTATTGAGATTCTTTCTTATTGTAGTTTTCAGGTAGTCTATTGTTATGTTTTCTCTTCTTGATCTGTTCTCCAGATCAAATTCTCTTTATGTTTCACATTCTTTTCTATTTGTTCATTCTTTATATTTTGTTTTATTATTTCATGGTATCATATCACTTCAGTGGCCTCCCCTTGCCCAATTCTAATCATGAAGGAGTAATTTTCTTCCTTAAAGTTCTGGATCTCCTTTTTCCAGTTGGTTAACTTTCTTTACATAATCTTGTTTTTCTTAGATTGTTCTTATTTTTAAAAAATCCTCAATCACTCTCATTTAATTTTTAAAGTCTTTTTAAAGTTCTTTGACAAATTCTTTTTGGGCAAGTGACCATTAACATTACTCTTTGGGGTAGGAGAAGCTTGTTTTTGCTTTAGAATCTTCCTCAGAAGATAAGCCCTGATCTTCTCTATTCTCATAGTTATGTCCAATGGTTAGTTTCTTTCTCCTTTGCCTGATAATTTTTTAAAAAACCAGCAACTTGTTGTAATCACCCCTAGTCCTAGGGTATGGGGGATGGTGCCTCTGCCCTCAAGTCCTCTAGTTTTCCCTTCTGGCCTGGGACCAAAACTAAAATGCCATTCTCCTGGAAGTGTTCATAGCCAGTGACTTTCCATCTCACTGCTTCTGCACTCACCAGTAATGTGCTTTTTCTTTGTTTTCCAGAGCCATTTCTTGGCATCACAGGTAGGCCTGGCACCCTTATCAGCAGAGGGTCCCTCAATCTTCTTCTGCTCAGAATCTTTACTCCCCACACTGTCCAGAAGGTGAAAATTCCTGTGGCTAGGGCTGAGGCTGCCTTGCAACTCAGCTGGCTCCAGGGCTCACTGCTTGCTTTTTTTGTGAAATGAGACTGAAGGTGTTTAGACCTCAGGACCAAGCCTCAGTTGTGTGATTTTTTCTTCAATTCTTCTCTGTTTGTCCCAGGAGAACCATTGTTCTGCCCCAACTCTTCTTTATTTTTGCCTATCCACATTTTCCCTGTGGCACTATTTTATCTTGTTTGTGAGGGAAATATGGAGAGCCTAGAATTTCCTAACCTACTCAGAAATCCAAGGATTTTTTACCAGGCATTTTATCTAAGATAGGATTCAAAGAAAGCAAAATGATAAATGTTGGAGAAAGTGTGGGAAAATTGGAACATTAATGTATTTTTGCTGGAGTTGTGAATGGATTCAATCATTCTGGAGACCAATTTAGAACTATACCCAATGGATTAAAAAGCAGTATAACTACTAGGTCTGTATCCCAAAAACCATGTAAAACACATGTAAAAATTACTAGTAGCAGCTTTTTGTGTGGTGACAAATATTTGTAAACTGAGGAGATGTCCATCATTTGGGGAATGGATGAACAAGTTGCAGTATATAAATGTAATAAAATGCTATTTTGCTATAATAAATGATGAGCAGCTATCTATCAGACAAACCTGGAATGACTTACATGAACTAATGCTGAGTGAAGTGATAAGAACTAGGAGAACATTGGACACAGTGGCAACATTTTATAACGATCATCTACAATAGACTTAGCTCTTCTCAGCAATGAAATGATCTAAGACAGTTCTAAAAGACTCATGATGGAAAATGTTATCCACATCTAGAGAAAGAACTATGGAATCTGAATGCAGATTAAGCAATACTATGTTAACTTTTTTTGTTTTTTTTCTTTCTTGTGTTTTTTTTCCCTTTTGTTCTGATTTCACAACATGACTAATGTGGAAATATGTTTAATATGTACATATATTTCCTATATCAGATTACTTGCCATCTTGTGGAGAGGGAGGAGAGAGAAGGAGGGAGAAAAAAATTTGGAACTCAAAGTCTTATAAAAGTTAATATTGAATGATATCTTTACATGTAATTGGAAAAATAAAATATGTTTATGTGGGGAATAAAAGGATTAAAAAAGATGGGCCTTTGGGAAGAGAAGTTGGAGGGATACATGGTATATTATGGCAATGTAAGAAACAGAAAATATCACTAAAATTATTTTTAAAAAGAAAAGGTTCAAATAAAAGTTGTTAACTGAAGGAAAAGAAATTCTCATAAGCAAGTGAAACACTACCAAAAAAGCCTACCTTTTATAAAGTTCAAAATTTCATGCCTATTCCAATGTCATCAAGTCAATTATTATGGTATTCTTAGAAATGTGAAACTTCAAATTTATGGCTTTAACCATATCTATTGTTCAAACAGATGTGACATGTACATTATTAACCTTTTTAGGTGATTCAAGTACTTAGAGACAAGTTGCATGTAATATGCATCCAATCAATTATCTTTCTGGCCAAGAAATGAAAATGTATATCTTGTATCTCATCCAACTTCCTCAAGCTCTTCCCTCTGCCAAACTCCCTTTTGAGCTTTTCAGCTGTTGTGGATAGCTTTTCCTTTGTAGTTCAGTAGCTTATTCAACTTGGCTCAGAATTGAAGGAAGGATCACTTCAGTTAGCTTTCTAGTAATTGGAATTTTCACATCATTGTTTTTCTTTTCTTGTTAAATGTGCTAGCACTAAATGCTTTGTTCATTTTAAAAATATGGAAGAGAAAAATAACCTCTCATTACACTCACCATGTTTTTTTATTTATAACATTTGATTGAAGTTAATGAATTTTCAAGACAATTTTATGAAAGCATAATGGAAGAAAAAAACGGAATGGAATATAAAATACTTATAATGAGGTATTTAGATAAACTGAGGATGGATAAATTTTAGAGATGAACTAGATGAAAAAATATTTCTCTTTTGTTATATACCTATCATTTGCTAATTGTTCAGTTCAGCCCTGCTTGCTCCTAAATGGTCTCTCTTTTTAGATCCTATGACTATTTGCACCTCCTATTTTACAATCTGGAATGGACTTGCATCTATCTAGAATGTATTTCCTGTATGTGATAGGCTATAGTTGAATTTACTTCTTCAAAATATTATTGAATTAAGAGTACTCTATGAAAAAAATAGAATTTTGCAATAAATAGCATTGCAGGAAGATTGAACAAATAAAACACAAACTCTCTACTCCTCTCCTCTCCTCTCCAACTTTAACTTTTAGTGTACAAAATTTCTTCTTTTTACTTACCCTGGAGATGTCATTTTGAAATTTTCTGTCCAATTCAAAAAACGAGGTTATCAGCATTCCTTCAACTTTAGACCTATTCTATTTTACATCTATACTTAAAATTAGTGGTACTTGGCTATTGCCTTTTTTTATAATATTCATTTTGTAAAAAATTCTTATTTTCTTCACTTCATTTCTGTGATTTAAGACTCTTCAGTTTATTTCACTAATTCCTTCTCCAGCCACTAGTCCCACTCAATCCCAGTACAATGTTCTTTCTGTTACAGCATGTTGAGAGATGCTGTGAAGTAGTAAATTATCTAGTTTGTTTTTTAATAGTACTTGACATTTACCTAGCCCTTCAAAGCTAGTAAATCACTATGTATACATTTGTATGGGGGTTAGTAGATATCAGAATTTTTAAGTTAATTTATCACCTTATTGCCCTATTAAAACCTCATCAGTAGTTTTTCAGTTGACTCTTCATGAACCCTTTTGGGGTTTTCTTGTCAAAGATACTATTGTGATTTTCCATTTCCTTCTCCAGCTCATTTAATAGATGAGAAAACTGAGGCAAATAGGGTTAAGTGACTTGCTCAGGGCCATGCAGAAAGTAAGTTTCTGAGACCATATTTGTACACAAGATGAGTCTCCCTGATTCAAGGTCTGGCACTATATCCACTATGTTACCTAGCTGCCCCTGAAACCTCATCATCCATATCTATATATGCTGAGTTACACATTTGACTCTCAGAACAATTCCATGAATTAGGTACTGCCATAGATGAGGAAGATTAAATTAAATGCTCATTGTAACATAGCTACTAAATGTCAGAAATGGAATTTGAACCTAGGTCTTCTTAATTCCAAATCCAGTACTTTATGCACTATACCATTCTTTCTCACTTCTAGGGATTGCTAATTCTCTAACTGGTAAGGCATGTCACATTTCTAGTCTTTGAAATATTTGTATTAAATGAAAACTTTACTACTTCTAATATCTTCCTATTGATTCTGATAACTATTATCCTTTTTTTCATAAATACCTCTCATTATATCAATATAACTACTTCCTCTACTGATGTGGAACCATCTTTGAATAGCTTATCTTCATGAGTTGCTCTGACCAAATTATTTAAAAAAAAATCACTTGGCAGGAAAACTTCTGGTTATATGCCTTTGCACTTATTTGGGATCATATTTAGATGATATTCTAAGAATTTATTATTAGGCCTAAGCTCAAAGACTTTCACAGCTTGGTAGAACCTTCTAGAATTTATTCTTTCTATAACACCCTTCAATAACACCCTTCCACGTACAATAAATTAGGAATTGAATAGATGATTACTACGTGAAATATCTTTTTCGCCTTTTTGGTCCAGACCTATGGCTCACTGAATTAATAGTTATAGGAAATTGCTAATGAGAAAACTAATTCTACCAGTGCTAATCAGCAACTGTTCTACAGCTTAGTCCTAGCTCTGTCAATATGATTCTTCCAAAATTTAGGGCCTGCCATGTCATTCCTATATATATTATGTCCTTAAGGTAGAGTATAGGCACTTGGAGGGCAGGAACTCTTTCACTTTTGTCCTTTTGTCCCCACTGCATAGCATGATGCCTAACACCAGAGTGAGTGCTTAATACAATAATATGTAATTACTGACAGTTTAAGTCACTTTTCCAGGGTCACACAGCCAATGTGTATCACAGGTGACACTTGAACTTTGGTCTTCCTAATAGTGAACTCCATCTACTTTGCTTTTTCTGCATCAGATTTATTGATGACCTACATTAGCCAGAAACTGGATATACATGTCACATGGAAATTTACAAAGACAGGATATAAAATATTTGAAAATTGAAAAAGTTAGGAAAATCATTTATTGATCAAACCAGTACCTCTGTATTATTACCTCTAGCTAAAACTTCCTGAATAGCAATTATCATAATAAAGAGTATAGGGGCAGTTAGGTGGCATGGTGAAAAGAGCACTGGCCTGGAGTCAGTCAGGAGGAGTTAGTCAGTTCTGGAGTTAGTCAGGAGGAGTCAGTCAGGAGGACCTGAGTTCAAATTCTGCCTCAGATACTTAACACTTACTAGTCTTGTGACCTTGGGCAAGTCACTCAGCCCCAATTGGCCTGCCTTCTCCCCTCCAAAAAGCAAAAAACAAGTATAGTGAAAGGAGCATTGACAGAAATATAATAAGTATAATACAGTGTAAGGTCACTAACCCTGAAACTTTGGTCAAATGATGTGATCTGATATTCTGTTTCCTCATCTGGAAAAATGAGGAAACTCTATTAAAGCACCTTTATGTCCATTTCCTATTCTATGACTTTATCATTGTGATAAAGATTGAGCTTGTTGAAAATGAAGATTCAACTTAAAAAATCTAAATTAGAAGTAAATTTCTGACTTCTTTTACAAGAATTGTTTACATCAAAAATAAGTTATACATACTGGCAGTTAGAGGACTTAATGGCATAGAGTTTTGGGCCTGAAGTCAGGAAGACATGAGTTCAAATATGTCCTCAGATACTTACTGTGTGACTCTGGGCAAGTCACTTAATCTCTGCTTGCCTTAATTAACTATGTAAAGAAATGGCAAACTACTCCAATATCTTTTTCCAAGAAAGTCTCAGACATGACTGAACAACTGGAAAACAAAGTTATAAGTAAGGTGCAGTTTCTATTATCCCTAGTTCATCTCACTGGTTTAAAATAATATGGTGGTTTCCAGGAGGTATTTCCAAATTCAGTTTGATGACAATCCAGGCACTCTGGCAACAAGTGCTTTTTTTGATTTCAACTTAATATCCTGAAACTCCTTTCATAATGGAATAGTAATGCTCTATTAAAAGACAAAGAGATCAAAAGTAAAATACATTGAATGAGTGAAATAGACCACTTTTTATTATACTCATTATAAGCTGTTTTGTTCACATTTCACTCTGGGAGAAGAAATAATATAATAATAATAGTCTCTCACTATTTTATGAGATGATAATCAGATTCTCTAGTGGATAAAGTATAAGCAGAGACTGAGAAGGACTAATAGAATGGGTCATTGCCACAGTCATCTTCTAAACATTGTACTTTTAATCTGTACTTTTAGCTACTCTAGAATAAATAATATTGAATTTTGGTTTCCCTTGGGTAATTAGAATGGTTCTTGGCATCTTTCAGCCATAGTCAAAATTATAGATGAATGGCACTTAGCCTAGAAAATTCCTTGAACAAACCAGTAAACAAGTATTCAAAAAGTCATTTCATACTGAAGTCAAAACTTGAGTTTCCTGATTTCGCTCTAAAATATCTACAGTGACACATGCAGGAGAAGGAAGAGAAGCAGATCTCTGTCTCTCTGTCTCAGTCTCTGCCTGTTTCTGTCTGTCTGTCTCTCTCTTCTACAGTGGAATTTTTCAAGTCAAATTTTGTGTAGTTGTTGCTTTCTAGCCTAAAATTCAGTCTGATTACTTTTGATGTTTTTAAGAATAAACTAATATTCATAAGCAGACAAGTGAAATGCATACAACACTTTGTGATTGGCAAGACTCATGTGTAGTGATCAAGCACAGAATACTTATAAATAAAAAATAAAAATTATTACTTCACCACAAAGATATGAGAGCAGCTTTTATCTTAACTGTTAGGAAATCTTCAGTAGACTCTCATTTTAAGGGTTTAGAGCTCAAAAGGATCATGGACCAAATTTAGTCCCAAAGCCTCATTTTACAGATGAAGAAACTGGGATACAACATATTGTGACTTGTCCTCCCACATATACTGAACAGAGAGATGCAAGATGATATTGGGTCACTGGAGGGCCCACAGTTTTCCTCACAAAAAAAAATGGCAAACAACCAACATTAGTTGAGTTGATCTCAACTATTGGAGCAGGGACACTAGTAGAGGATTTACCAGATTGGGGGTAGGGGGTGTTAGATTCTGGAGAAATAAATCTCCAGTGTTGCCTGGTCCATTCCCATTGTTACTGGAGAGTCCAATGGCCCAGTTCCATGCCCAGTCCCACTTCTGACACCAATTTATGCCAACTGGACAAAACCAGGCTCTAACCTGTGGGTGGTCAGAGCCACACAGAGCAGGCTACAGACAGAAGAGTCAGGAATCAGAGAAGTTTAATTTCAAAGTGAGGGAAATGCCTTGCAAGCTAGGACTCATGTGCCTGAGTCCTCCCTCTTGTGGTGGGGGGAAGAACCTCTTTTAGTGTGGGCAGATCTCAATACTTAAGCTATGGCTATGCAGTGAGCTGTAGCCATGACAATGAGGGGTAACAGCAACAATGAGACAATTTTGATTCATAGCAGGGCTTTATGACCAGATCATGGATACAATAGGCACTTTTCTGAGATCAGAGAATACCTAGTACTGGTCAAAGCAATACAATGATCATTTTAAAAGATAGAAGAGTTCATTTTACAGCTGAACAATTATAAATTTTGAAAAGATCTTCATATCAGGCATAGAATTTAAGTAAGGATAGAAATAACAAATGACATATAAATTGAAATTCTCTGAAGTTTCAAAGTTGAAGAACCAAATTCAAATTGTCCAAGTAAAGATATCTAGGGACTAGAAAACCACATGAGACATCTGAGACTCAGAATGAGCTGATTAAATGGATATTAGGTATGAGTAACTAGGATACATGGAAACTTGATGTTAGTTAACATTTGTGACAATTATTGTATTGATTTAAAATTTGTTATGTTTATTTTTGGTTACCTTGGTGACATATATCTCCCTTCTCAGAACTAGTCCATTGTGAGAACTCTTAAGTAGTTTGATTTGAACCTGACTTAATGTAATTATGGGAATTGAGAGGAAAACTTTATTGCATTGTTTGAACCTAACCCTGTGTGGCTGGGAAACTGAATCATCTCTGTGGTTTGTTTAGAAATTCTTAACTAAGGACATATACTATTCTGACCAGAAACTCAGACTCAAAATTGATGCAAGGAGTTTTCTCTAAGGGCCCTTACCAGGTCCTTCTGACTACTCCCACAGATACCAAACTTGTGAGTATGTACTCCTGGATCATTTGAAGAAATTTCCTGCTTCAGAGTTGTGATAGTAATAGGAATATAAAGATTCCCCTGTATTGGCTTGGTTTTATCTTTATATTCCTATTACTATCACAAGAGTGTATGCAGAATCATCGGGTGTCCTCAAAGTTTATCTAGTATGGGCCCAGAAGCAGCCAACATTCAGATGAGACAACTATTCAAGATTCTGGATGAGGGCTGAGTATACTGTTGGAGTTTTTCTCTTCTTTCCTTTTCTTAATTGCCCAACCACCTACATCCTGATTCAAGTGTGTATTGGCATTTTCTCCCTCTACATTTTTGACCCCCTCTTCTGCTTACAAGTAAACAATGGCCAGCAATGGTACCTGGTACTTCACTTCCTGTTCACTTCCTGAATAGGTCCCCTCAAGGAACTGATCTCCTAGGATAAAAATTCTTATCCTGTCCCAGCTGGCCTCTCCATGGCATCTTGGCTTATACCTACCTCTACTTTATTGGCTGTAAGTGTAGGGGTTACTTCAGACCCCCTCTCTTTGGTCAAAAGGGGGAAATGTCATAATATTAGGAGATACCATGTTTTCTAGAACTAAGGCCCAGCAAACGAGCTGTGCCATGATCTTGGTATAACAATCCTTTGTACTCACCCTCTGGATGATCTCAACCACAACAAAATCCCAAAACTGTTTCATATAATTATTGTATTGCTTTGTCTAGCACCAGGTGTTCTCTGATCTCAGACATGAACCTGCTATATCCATGTTTTGGTCATTAAGCTCTCTTAGAAATCAAAATTATATCATTGTTGTTGTTACCCCTCATTATCAGGGCTATGGTTTACTGCATAGCTGTAGGTATAAGTATCAAGATCTGTCTAAACTAAAGTGGGTGCCCCCCCCAACAGGGGTGGAGCATCTCCAGTACATAAGTCCTTACTTGTAAGTCATTTCCCTCACTTTGAAATTAAACTTCTGCTTGATTTCTGATTCTCCTGTCTGTAGCCTGCTCAGCACAGCTCTGGTCACCCACAGGTTAAAGGCTGGTTTAGTCCAGTAGACATTTAGTTGTTTTTCTTTTTTAAGCAATTGGGGTTAAGTAACTTGCTCAAGGTTACACGGCCAGTTATTTCTGGGTGTGGTGCTAAATATCAGAGCCTGTATTTGATCCCAGGTCATCCTGACTCTGGGGCCAGTGCTCTTACTCACTGCGACCCTGGCCGCCCCTAAGCAGTTGGGGTTAAGTAACTTGCTCAAGGTTACACGGCCAGGTGTTTCTGGGTGGGTGCTAAGTGTCTGAGCCTGGATTCAATCCCAGGTCATCCTGACGCTGGGGCCCGTGCTCTTACTCGCTGTGCTACCTGGCCGCCCCCGTTTAGATATTTTTCAATGGTGTCCAACTCTTTGTGTCCTCATTTGGGTTTTTCTTGGCAAAGATACTGAAATCGTTTGCCCTTTCCTTCTCCAGGTCACTTAACAGATGAGAAAATTGAGGCAAACAGGGTTGAATGACTTGCCCAGGGTCACACAGCTCTTTAAGTGTCTAATGCCAGATTTGAACTTAGGAAGAAGAGCCTTCCTAACTCCAGGTTTAGCACTTTATCTCTGTGCCACCTAATTTACCCATGAATGACTCAAAATTTAGTATTTTAACTATTTCATCATACTGCCTCCCATATGTTTTATCTAAGCCTACATAGAGATGAATTAATGTACTATATTCCCTAAATCAGTCACAGCTCCTTAGCATGACCTTCAAATGCCCTAATAATTGAGCTCCAGTCTGTCTTCCTTTACTTCTTTTGATCCCTTTTACATACCCTACAGTCTAATCAATATTAATTGCTTACCATCTTATAAACTTCTAGTAATTTTTCATCTTTATTCCTTTGTTCATGCATGAAAATTTCCCTCTCTTCTACCCACTGAAATCTTTCTCGTACCTTTTTATACTTAGGTATCACCTCCACTATGATTCTTTTCCTGATAACCCTAGCCTGAAGTCACCTCTCACTTCTCAAATTTCTTGTAAGTCTTGGCTTGTGCTGGTGGTAGAAGATAATCTCATTCCAATTTGTAAACCATGAAATTCTAGTAGCAAAGAGGAGAGAGATACTATATAAATCTTTTTTTGTGTGTGATTTTGAATTCTTCTGCTAAATTTTTATGAACCAGTGTTTTTTACCTTAGCCATTGTGGCCACCATTTAACCTGTGGTGATGCTCCAAATTCAATGCACTTGGTTTCTATCGATATCATGGAGATTTGTTATCTGTCAGTTTATAAAGGATAGTGAACTTCTAGCATATAATTCTGAATATATGACTTTGTCTTTCTAGGTATCTGGTAGATAGAAATTTTTGCAACCTGAAGTATTTTCCACCATTTTATCATATAATCTGTGTCAATAAATCCAGTCTCCTTAGGAACAACATTACCATATTTTTCTAGCAGCTACAATCTGTTCCTAGATTGCTATCTTAAATACCTGTTTCTATCAACACTCATCCATTTCTTCCATGCTTTTTGGTTGACATATTGTTGGTTGAGTTCATGTGGCTATCACACATGTACTACCTTGTGATTCCCCTTTTACACCTACCTTCAGTTACATATGACAAATAGAATGGTATATATTTGTTGTCAGCCTCTTTCTTCCCACACTGGGAAATAATATTGTTCCAAAATTCTTCCTATAAATATTTACTCTGTTTATTGTGTGCTCTGAGAATATCTACCCATTCTCTATGTCCTTTAAGATGGGGAAATGTTCATCTTTTTGTAGCTATTGTGAGGTGAAAAGCTCTGTAATTCATTAACATTGTGTGGATTTTACTTGGAAACCTTAGATCTTCATGATCCATTTTGTGGTTACAAAAGTGTACACTAAGACTTATATACTGTTGTTCTTAATTTCTCCAAGCATTTTCTTCCCTTAAGCTTTTGATACTAGGATGCTAGTTAGTTTCTTAACATATACTGCCTCAGCTTTCACCAATAGCTTTATATGTAAGGACTGCCAATTGAAAACCAAGGTATATGTAATTATTGTCATCATTCACTGGTTCAATATGACCTCTAGATTCAAGGTCAGAACCTTCAGTCTATATTCTTCTGTAATATACATTAGGACTCTTTACCCTTGTGAAATCCAAATAATAAGGATTATTATTATAATAACTACCTTTTACATAGTGCTTTAAGGTTTCTAAAATGCTATATAAAAATATCATTTTTATTCTCACAACAACCCTGGGAGTGTTCTAGCAGCCTTGTACTAATATGAAAATGTGTTATTTTTAATCTCCACATCACCAATGAAGGAACTGAAGCACAGAGATGTTAAGTGACTTGCCCAAGGTCATATAGCTAGTAAATGTCTTAGGTGGGATTGTCAGGTCTTCCTGACTTCAGGTACAGTATTCTGTCCAGTGTGCTATATATCTGCCTTTAAATGACATGTTGATATCACTAGAAGTTTCCATGAGATGAAATAGTATTAATGTGACTTTCTATGTATCCATGTGTTTTGTTGTCATCCATATATGTTCAGTAGTTTATCAGATATTATGTTCTGACCCTCTCTCTCAATTGAAAACTAAAGTCAGTACTAGTACAGTGGTGATAATAGAACTAAGTCTCAGTAGAACTAAAGTAGTCTTAAAGGTACTGTATTTTATATTAATTATTCTTGATATTATTATGCTCTTGGCATGTGTTGAATAGAGAAGTCTTCTATAGTGACACAAAATGCTAATGTTTTCATGATTCTCATATCTACTTTATATATTTAAATATGTCACTAAAATGTGATGATAAAACTGAATCAAAAGATTCTGATAATCAAT
Source organism: Petaurus breviceps papuanus (assembly GCF_028583685.1). Classification (NCBI taxonomy): domain Eukaryota; kingdom Metazoa; phylum Chordata; class Mammalia; order Diprotodontia; family Petauridae; genus Petaurus; species Petaurus breviceps. The sequence continues at coordinate 2,239,361 of NW_027187391.1, forward strand.
AAAGAAAATATAAAAGTTATGGCTTCCTCTGGTGCCTTGTTCAATAGTTACGGAATCAATAATGAATCGTTTTTTATATCCCTGGTACTTTTCAGCACACCTTATTTTCTCCATAGATAGCACATTATTTTCTTGTGTTTATCAGTTTCTTTAAGGGATACAAACTTTGAGTGCTTTCCACAGAGTATATAAACATGTGCTTTGGCTCTTTGGAAATGGGTCACTGGCATTTTCATCTTTTGGTAACAAATATATGATCCCATTCTTTTAAGAAAGGAGCATCAGAGAAAAGGCTGATAAACTACTTTGCTAGCAATTCATGAGCTACTGTGAAGCTTTAAAGATTATTATGGATTTTATGTTCACATGGGGCTTTCCAGTTTGTGGAGAAGCCAGAGTTTCAATTTCCCTCTTTAACAACCATTCTGTTGTCCTTTGTGTTTATGGTACATATACTTTCTGTTTCATGTTTGATACAGTTTACCTTTTCATTTGTATTGGACTTATTTCAAACACACATATGAGCAGAAAATTTCTATGTTGTCTTTCTTTGGGAATCGTCTCTCATCTCTTCATCATAGAAGGTCACTTCAGCCCTGGAACAGTCAGCTCATCAATATCTTCTGTCTCTGGGGTCTTTCTCTCTTCCTTTCTTTTATCCCTTCCTTTTCCCCTCTCTCTCTCTCTCTCTCTCTCTCTCTCTCTCTCTCTCTCTCTCTCTCTCTCTCTCTCTCTCTCTCCCTCCCTCCCTGTCTCTCTCTCTCTCTCTGTGTCTCTCTGTCTCTGTCTCTCTGTCTCTGTCTCTTTCTCTCTCTCCCTCTCTCTCCCTTCTCTCTCCCTTCTCTCCCCTTTCTCATTTTTCTCCTCTCTTTCCCCTTCCCAAAACCGCCATCGAAGAAGAGCACACAGGCCACTCATTTCCTCATTTCCCACCCAGATGCACTTCTTTGGAATTCTCCATAATGCCACAACCCTACACTGGGTACTTTCCTTGGTCCCCTCAATTTTTCAATTTCCTTTCATTTATTGTCTTTTGCCATTGCGAAGTAAGCTGTTTCTGGGCAGGGTCTCTCTTTTACCTTTCCTTTTATTATCAACCCTTAGCATAAATTCATAATAGGTGCTTAGTCATGTTTAATGATTGTATTTCTCTTTGGTTTTCAAGCCTTAGTAGTGTAGTTTTTTCCCCCCTTAATGTTGAATTATGCATTATTTTCTTTGCACTCCTTTACATTGTTTTAACATTTAGGGTTTTATTTTCAATTGTTGATTGAGTACTGTTTTTCTACATGTTTTTGCCTTCTAATTTAAATTCCAAGTATTTGGGGGTTTTGCTGCCTTAAATTAAGACTGCTGTTTCCATTCTACTCCTATATTGGATAAACTTTTAATCTTCCAAAGTCTTTCCATGTGTAAATTATTTTCTCAGTGTGGTTTTTTTGGTACCCACATCTACTGTGTCATATTCAATGTCTACAGGAGTTTAGGAAGCTACACTTTTCCTGTTGCAGTATTTCCTGTGGCAATGGTCATAGCAAATACTGTTGTTTATGTTTCCTTGTGATAATTGTAGCAGAATACAACTTTTTTTGAGTAACTAATTTTGGTCCTGGTTTTGTGATTTCCAATTAAAAAAATGGCCATTCAAAATTCCATTCTAAGATTACCTATCACCTTTTCACAATCATTCAAAATATTTTTTACTTTTACACTCCATTTTATTACTATATAATACCTATTGAGATTGTTTTAAGTTTAGATTTACAATATATTCAATTTCTTCAACTTTCTCCTTTTTACTTTTAAGTAACTCCACAGTTTTCAGTCATATTATTTTTTATGATTGCTGCATATTCATCTGAAATATGTTGTTGTATTACTTGGAAATGGGGCCCTTGTTTACAGAAAGGAGTATGAGTTCCTTATCTATCACTGGTAAGATCCAAGTACACTTTTATTATTATATAGTACTGGTACATATTAAATACACACACACATTATATATATTCTGAAGCATTTCCACTAGGTGGGATATAGGTTTTTGTAATTCCTTCTGATATATCTTGCTTTCTTACAACTCCAGAACATAAAAGATTACCATTTATTCCCCTGTCATGTATGTAAAATTAATCATGATAATAGTTCTGAGTAAAGCCAGACTGTAACCCCTTGCTAATCCATCTTAATTCATACATCCATAAAGGATTACTCCCATCACACTGACTGAGATACTTATGAGGGTATTGGCAGATACTACCATTTAAGTTACCTTTCTGGCCTTCATAGCAACCACAGCAGCCACAGGGTATACTGAGTTCCAACTGGCATTCTTTAACTTTGCCATTGCCTTTTTCTTCTAGTCTTCTCCCCATGATATGGATGATGAGTTCAATTTAGAAATTTTTTTTATTGCTACTATGACAATGACTATAATGATGGTTATGACAGTGATGATGATGATGATGATGATTACCAGTACTGCTCTCACAAAAATAGAGGCATCATAGTATGATGTATAGAGTTTTGAACTTGGAAATAGCAAGACTTGGGTAGAGGTCTTTCATTTAAATTTTACTAGCTATATAACCAGGTAAAATGTCATTTAATCTCTCAGACTCAGGCAGTAAATGTCTCAGTATCTGAAATATAGAAGATTTGCAGCCTGCATCAGGGGAAAATGTTCTCATACCAGTGTTATCACAGTTCCTTGACATCTCAGTTATTTTGTGTCTTTGTCTTATTTTCCCTACTAATCATTAAGCTTCCTGGGTTCAGGACCTCTGTCTTCTTTGCATCAATTATTAATAAATTACTGAATTAGCCCTTGGAGTTCAAGTTCATTCACAAAGACCCTCAAGATGTCTCACTAATGGAAAAATATAAATCTTTGTTCCATTATAATAATATGAAGCTATCATTAGCTATCACAATTCTATGTTCTTTGTAGAGTTGAATAGCTTTCTTAAAATGTGATTTTTAGAAAATAATGATTTTGAAAGACATTTTTATTACCTAATCATTACACTGAAGTCATAAAATTATGAATACAAATATCATTTAAAAAGAAAACAAAATGAACACTGATTATACACTTCAGGTTTTCAGTGTAAATATATTAGCCTGTAATATATTAGGATCAGTAAGGAAGGACTGCACATGTCTGAGGGTATAAGATCATTTGGGTATTAGAGTTTTTATTTATTTTTAGTACTAATTCTCAGGCAAAAAAGCCCATACTCTTCCCTTTCTTACTACTAAGAGAATTAAGAATTAACAAAATAAAAGCTTTCCATAAACCTCTTCTGACCCTGCTAAGTGTACCTTCCTTTCACTAATGCAAAGAATACAGTTTTTATCTATGAAGCATTCATTTTGTAGTTATTAGGTCTAAAACCTAACTCATTTTCTTCACTTATTGAGCCACCTTGTGGTAAGTGTCTGTAATGTTTCCCTTGAGAGATTTTTGGCATGAATCTTATTTTTAAAAAAATCTATTTTGATAAATACTTTTTGTCTTATATTTAACAGAATATAGCCTTATTATTTATTGTACTATAACATGGATTATAGTTATTATTAAAATCAGTAATATATTTTAATCTTCTTTTCTTGCTTTTGCCAATTAAAATAATAATTTAAAAGATGTCTGACTCATAAAAGTGACATTGATTAGATTGACATAACTAGTATTAGAGGAGCTGTGGGAAGACAAGCATAATAATTCACTTTTTGTAGATCTGTAAATTGTCCAAACTATTGTAGAAAATTATTTGGAATAAGAAAACAATAGTTATTAATTTGTTCACACCCCTTGACCTAATGATCAACAAACTAGGCATATAACTTAAGGAAGTCAATGATAGAAGTGCCAATATATGCCAAAATATTCATGGCAGCATACTGTTTTGTGGTAGTGAAAGAATGAAAATGAGATGGGTGCCATTTGACTACTTCATAATTAAAATGTGGCATTTGAATGCACTAGAATATTATTTTAACCTAAGAAACAATGAATATGAGCAATTCATATAAACATGAGAATTCTATAAATTGATATAAAATTACATCTACTGAATTAGGAGAAAAATACGAATTGTGATGGCAGTAACATAAGTGCAAAGAACAATAAAAGGAAGCTAAATTGAATAATTTTAATAACCAATTTTAGTTCCAGAGACTTGATAGTGAATTTTATCTCTCTGCTTTCGGTACAGAGTTTTGGGTCTTTCAATGTGATATATTGAATACTTTTTACCAAACAGACACAACTGATTTGGAGAGGTTAGTAGTCTCCATTTTTTCAGTGTTTAACTATTGCTTTGAATCTAGTAGCTGGGCATGGGTAGTTTTACTTATCTTTTTTTCTTACACAAAGAAGGTCCATTGAAAGAATATCTGGAAATGGCTACAATGTAAAAATAATGCACAATAATTTTTAAAGTAAATATAAAATTAAAATAATTTCATTCCATTTAAAGGAAAGGCCTATGCCATCCATGTTTACTTCTTTATTCCACTGCAGGATTCACTTTTGACCTTTCTCTGGCATGTCCCAGGAATGTTCTTATCCTGGAGGATCTCTCTATGCTAAAACCTTTTCTTCTGATTAATTCTCCTCATTCCTCCATTTTAAGGAAGAGCCCAGACCAGCCATGTCTACCCTTTCATACATTTCTTGGTTTGGTTTTTAACTCTCCCAATTTATTCCCTTACTCATACTTTTCAATTTCTTCTTTTGGAAACTCCTCAAAGGAAGGGATCCTCTGTCTCTATCTCTCTCTATCTCCCTCTTTCTCTCCCTGTCTCTCTCTCTCTGTATTTGTACTCTCAGTACTTAGTATAGTGTCTGACAAAGTAGATACTTAACAAATGTTTGTTGACTTGTGTAAGGGTTATGGGATTTAAAGATCTTCCATGCCCCGTTGGACTTGCTGACGTAGCAGGAAGGGGCGGAACAAGAGGAAGCGGAAGCCAAGCTAGCGTTCCTTCGGTGGCTGGCGGTGGTGGTGACGGCGGCAGCAGCAGAGGCAGTGGCAGCGCGAAGCCCTTTTTTGAGTTAGAACTGCTAAGGACTTTCTGCTAAGGACTCCTGCTGAGGACTGCCAGGGGCCGGAGCTGCTGGGAGTGCGCTTCCAGGACGCTGGGTGGTTGCTGTGCGTGGGGAGAGGAGGACCTTTGCCTGAGGTAGCCTGTTCTGTTTTAAAGGCTTGAAAATGTGGGTGCTTTCTACTTTATCTACCTGTGCCAATGTCATAACTACTCTGATGGCTTTCACTTTCTGGTTTTGGGACTCAGTCTTTTGGTATCTTAATAAATTTTCTAGTTTATTTCCTCATATGGCAAACATGATGTATTTTCTAATGGATAATTATATCAGCATATTTGTAATCTCTATAGGCATTGTGAATATGGCATTGCTGATACAACTTGACTTCCTGGTTTTGATATTTTATTCCAATGGTACTAAATATTAGTTGAAAAAATGACCAGATTTTAAATTCCTATAGGATTATAGCTAGAATTATTCTATCACAATGGGAGTAGTTGACCAATTATGTTTTTTCCACTATGACTTTTAGACTCATATGGGAAAACCTTAATCTCAATAAATCCTGAACCCATGAGGAAAGAGGTCTTGGACTGGATAGAAGAAGGGATACATAGGCCACAAAAGCCAAATATTTCAGACCGTGGAAACTAAAATTTCAGTTTATCCCAAGGCACTGTAACAGCATTTTGTTTTTTCTTATAATGTAAGTTTGATGTGTATTTATATGTGTATGCATGCATATAAGAGCCTATGAGGTTTATGATATCACACCTTACTCTGGGTCCTCAAAGGTTGTGATGGTAGAATCTAAGCTTGAACAGTTTCCATCATTCTAGAAAGACACATTTATTGTAACTTTAGTAATTCACTATATCTACTTTCAAAAGATCAAGTTAGGTAATTATGAAAAGGTTAATCACTAGCAAAATGGCCTCTTGGTGATGGATTTTTTTTTAGGGATGCCAACTCAAAAAACAAAAATTAATGCAAAACAGTACTAATTTTTATGAAGTATCCTAATGTCTCTGGAGAGATGGTGACTGAGTGGCAGAATCACACAATTTTTAGACAGTCTATAAACATTAACTTAACTACTGGTGTCTTAAAAGTGAGAGCCCTGACCAGAGACAAATAAATGGACACACCACTGAAGAAATTGTATCACATCGATCTTCACATTCTCATTATAAATAAGACCTGAATACAAAAGGAAGTTTCACAAAATAGAAGGATAAAGGATGCTTGACAGGTTCTTCTTGGAGAGGAAAAGAAAGGAGTTGATAAAGCTGATTTTACTGTGTCTAAATGGCAATAAAAACCATTATTTTAAGGGACACTTGGCCATCTCATAGTGCAATACTCAATGCAAAAAATAACATAATAAAAATAACTATAGATTAAGGAATAGCAACTGATGCAGACTGTAGAAGAGAAATTCTATGAAGATGTCAATACAGTTCTTCAAATTAAATAATGTAAAACTCAATGATATTCATAAATTTTGCAGAAAAATAATTCCAAAAATACATGCTAAGTATGTTTAAGGAGTAAGGATTGAGACATATCAAAGGCTTGTAGTCTATGCAGTATTCTCATGCTTTTATAATATGAATACTCTCTTTCAAGAAAATGAAGTCTTAAAATAGTGAGAATTAAATAACAAAATGAAAGTTAATTGACTAATATTTTAATAGTAAGAAATGATTAATTACTAATTTTGGAATAATTTTATATTCAGATGAGCATCTACATAGACCAGTAACATATAAGAAGAAAGATAAATAGTAATGTAAATGGAAGAGAATAAAAATGAGAAAAAATGATAAAGTATGCAGTTGAGGAAACCATAATCTGACCTATTCAAATGACTTGTTAACATATGCACAAGAGGAAATTGAAAAAAAAAATGAATCAATCAATATGCATTTTAAAGTACTTATTCCATGCTAGACACTGCGTTATTAAGTAAGGATAGAAAATAAAATGAGGTAGTCACTGATTAAGATCAGTGAGCTTATATTCTAATTCATTGAGATGTTTTGTACATGTACATATAGATATGCATATATGTGTATGTACGTATATACACAAAAATAATATAGGGCAGTTCTGGACGAGAATACAAGTATAACTGAGAGGATTAAGAAGGGTTTTATATGGAAAGTTGAAACATTCAATATTGAACAGAAGTAACGATTTCTAGACATGATAGTAAAGAAGGAATATGTTCCAGACTGAGGGACAGTCAGTGTAAAGGTACAGTTATGGGAGATGAAGAATCACATGTGTGCTTCAACAAAGAGGCCAATATGGCCAGTCTATGAAGGGGAGCACTATGTAAGAATACTGAAAAAGTAAGAAGAAAAATATTGTGAAGATATTTATATATCAAACAGAGAAGTTTATATCTCATCCTTAAGGTAATATGGAGTGAATTTAGACTATTGACTGGTGGGTAGAGGGGTAGTCCAACTTATACTTTAGGAAAATCCATTTGATGGCTATATGGGTTGGAGTCAAGGAAGGCTTTAGGGAGAGGCACAAAATTGAAGATATCAAAATAGTCTAAGAATGGGAAAGTGGAAACATATATGAATGTTATTTTGGAGATAGAAATGTCAAGATAGAGCTCTCTCTCTCTCTCTCTCTCTCTCTTCTATGTCTCAAGTATTTTTGTCTCCAAAACAGCTAAGAGGGTGTTAGGTGGTGTGATAGTAATGGCAATTAAAGATTCCCCTGTATTGGCTTGGTTTT
>NW_027187391.1:2247174-2253794 GCF_028583685.1 Petaurus breviceps papuanus
TGGTATTTTGAACCTGGGAAGTTGCCTTTGCTTGGTATTACATTACAGGTGGTAGCTTATGCATATGAATCAAATCACTAACACCAGGTCATATTTTTAGACCCAGGCAGAGACCATGCAGGATGCTGAACCCAAGGACCTTGGGAATATAAATTCCTACTTCCAGACAAATTAAGGCTAAAAACCTGCTAGCAATCAATAAGTAAACTCAAGAATTCCTGTCTGGCTACTAGTCCAGTCACTGCAGTCATTATACTAAGCAAATATCCATAACAAAATGAGGCATGCCAATGTCTTCTACAGGTACTGTAGTCATAGCTGATCCAAACCCATGGAAGAAAAAACTTATTGCCAAAATACTTAATATTGCCCAATGGTTTAGCATCTAAGATGTGAAAGGATGAGATGAAGATTACATGCAGAAGTTTTGGAGTCAGAGAAAAGAATGACCACCTCTTCATTTATCAAATATGAGTAAAGAAAGAAATAGTGAGGAGATATGTCAACATGTTGTGAGGAAGAGAAGAGAATAGGAAGCTTGCAGGGGTGGTTAAAGTCCTCATTTTCTCAGTACTTTATTAATCAACATCTTCAAATGGAATAGTTCTTTGGACTACTGTGGGAGGCTTGAGGTGAGCAAAGAAGATCTGAAACTATTCTGGTAAGTGCAATAGAAAATCAATTCAAGAGCAGTAAAATGTTGGAATGCTGCAGTGAGTGCCTAGGTGAAGTTAGTTAATATACATCTGCAATGTGTCCATGCTGTATTAGGTGACTTACTTTAACTCCATTTGGAAGCACATGAATAGGAGTGGAGGAGGCAGATGGTGGATCCATTAAAGATTGGAGATTATCAAGGAAGAAGCAACTATAGAACAAGGGAGTAAGGGGTTCATGAGTGGAAATTATATAGAACTGAACTGGTTTTCTAAGGAGATGTAACTGAGAATGGAGGGGAACTTATAATCGGAGCAGGGGTGATGACATAGCAAGAATTTAGGGGGAAAGTATTGGAGATCACAGTGAGGATGGAGAATAGTTTTAGTAGGACTAAGGAATAAGAAGAAAGGGAATGATAGCAAAGTGTGATTACATCAAGGAATTTCAGAGTTTTTGATTGTGAAACTGAAACATATATGAATGATGAGAACAAGGGTTTAGCTGAGGGAAAGTGAAGGTCATGGGAGTTGATGAGATTAAGGAATTGAGAGACTAGGGTATTTGAGATAATATCAATATGTATATTGAAGTACCTTAATGGGACAAAAGTTAGGATGGAGAGGGAGACTGAGTTAAACTCAACTCATAGAAAGCACAAAGCATATAAATATACCCATGCATGCAGAAACACATATTACTGTATATATTAAAATGTATGCATTTCCAATATGCATATATGTGTATATACATGTACACGAACATGTATATATGTCTATAAATACCATTGAATGACTATATATGTACATATGTGCTCACGTGATTTCCTGAAAGTCTTAGTAGTTAATTTTAATAACATAAGTATATAAGTTTCCATAACAAAGAGTCACAAAGAGCCTAAAAATTGAATTAGCTAGAAAGCACTCATTCTCCTTGCCAAGTGGTGAGATACAACAGCCAAAAGCAACAACAGTTTAGAATGTAAAATTGTGAAAATTTGCACAGAAGAATATGTTTGAAGATTATGTGAAGTATCTTTTCATTTAAAAAATCAACAACACCATAAACTAAATAAAAAACTATGTAAGCATGCTTGGTGAAAAATCCAATGAAGCTGTTCAATTTGTTCTTTTTCTAGCTTTTTCAATTGCATGCCCAATTCATTGACCTCCATTTTCTCTAAATTATTCATGTATGCACTCAGGGATATAAAACTTCCCCTAAAAACTGCCTTTGTTGCATCCCACAAGTTTTGGTGTGTTGTCTCATTATTGTCATTCTCTTGAGTGAAGTTACTGATTATTTCTATAATTTCTGGTTTGACCCACTTATACTTTAGGATTAATTATTTAGTTTCCCATTAGTTTTTAGTCTATCTTTCCATGGTCCTTTATTGTATATTATTTTTATTGCATCCCTGATTAAATACAAATTATAAATAATGAAAACCAAAGGAGAGATTAATAAAATTGAATTTAAGAAAACTATTGAGCTAATAAATAAAACTGAGCTGGTTTTATGAAAAAAAATAAAATTGATAGATCCTTAGTCAATATGATAATAAAAAGAAAGAGAGAAGAAAACCAAATTACAAGTATCAAAAATGAAAAGGGTGAATTTACCAATAATCAACAGGAAGTTAAAACAATAGTTAGGAAATATTTTGCCAAATTGTATGCACATAAATTTGACAATATTAGTGAAATGGATGAATATTTACAAAAATGTAAGTTTTTCAGATTAACTGAAGAGGAAGTAAATTACTTAAATAACACCATCTCAGAAAAAGAAATCAAACAGGCCATCAGTGAACTTTGTAGGAAAAAAATCTCCTGGGCCAGATGGATTTACTAGTAAATTCTATCAAATATTAAAAAAAAACAATTAATTCCAATACTCTACAAGCTAGCTGGGAAAATTAGTGAAGGAGTCCTACCAAATTCTTTTTGTGACACAAATATGTTACTGATACATAAATCAGGAAGTGACAAAATGGAGAAAGAAAATTATAGTCCAATTTCCCTCATGAATGTAGATGCAAAATTTTAAAATAAAATATTAGTAAAAAGATCACAGCAACTTATCACAAGAATAAAACACTTTGTTCAGGTAGGATTTGTGCCAGGAATGCAAGAATGTTTTAATATTAGGAAAACCATCAGTATAATTGATCATATCAACAATAAAACTAGCAGAAACTACACGATTATCTCAATTTATGCAGAAAAGGCTTTTGACAAAACACAACATCCATTCCTATCAGAAACACAAGAAAGTAAGGAGTTTTCCTTAAAATAATAGATAGGATCTATTTAAAGTCATCAGTAAGTATTATATGTAATGGGGATGAGCTAGAAACCATTTCCAATAAGATCAGGTGTGAAACAAGAATGTCCACTATCATCCCTCTTATTCAATCTGGTACTAGTAATGTTAGCAGTAGCAATTAGAGAAGAAAAAGAAATCATAGGAATCAAATTAGGCAAAGAAGAGACTAAGCAATCACTCTTTGCAGATGATATGATGATATACTTAGAGAATCCAGAGAATACAGTAAAAAAAAAAAACAACAAAACTACTTGAGACAATAAATAAATTTGGCAAAGTTTTAGGATATAAAATAAATCCATGTAAATCCTCAGCATTCCTACATACTTTTAAAGAAATCCAACAGCAAGAGATAGAAAGAGAAATCTTATTTAAAGTTACTGTAGACATAATAAAGTATTTGGGAATCTACCTGACAAATCAAACCCAGGACCTGTATGAACACAATTACAAAACGCTTTTCACACGAATAAAGTCAGATCTAACAAATTGGAAAAACATCAATTGCTCATGGCTTGGTCAAGCTAATATAATAAAAATGACAAATTTACCTAAATTAAATTACATACTTAGTGCCATACCAATCAATCTACCAAAAAATTCCCCATAGAGCTAGAAAAAATAGTAATAAAATCCATTTGGAAAAACAAAAAAGGTGCAGAATATCAAGGGAATTAATGACAAGAAATGCTTAGGGAAGGTGGCATAGCCGCACCAGATTTTAATCTGTATTATGAAGCAGCTGTCATCAAAACTACTTGGTACTGACTGAGGAATAGAGTAGTGGATCAGTGGAATAGATTGGGTACACATGACTCATCAGTCAATGACTATAGTAATCTACTGTTTAATAAGCCCAAAGACCCCATTTTTTTGCGATAAGAACTCACTATTTGACAAAATCTGCTGGGAAAACTGGAATATATTATGTCAAAAACTAGGCATAGATCACTATCTAATGCCATATACCAAAATGAAGTCTAAATGGGTGCATGATGTAGGTATAAAAGCTGATACTGTAAGCAAACTGGGATAGCAAGGAATAGTTTATCTGTTAGATTTATGGAGAAGGGAAGACTTTATGACCAAACAAAAATTAGAGAGCATTATAAAATGAAAAATGGATAATTTTGATTACATCAAATTGAAAAGTTACTTCACAAACAAATCCAATGTAACCAAGATTAAGAGGGAAGTGGAATATTGGGAAAGAATTTTTTCCAACCAATGTCTCTGATAAAGGCCTTATTCATAAAATAGACAGAGAATTGAGTCAAATCTATAAGAATACAAGTCATTCCCCAATTGATAAATGGTCAAAGGATATGAACAGGCAGTTTTTAGAGGAGGACATTAAAGATATCTATAAGCATATGAAAAATGCTCTAACTCATTATTGATTACAGAAATGCAAATCAAAACAACTCTGAGGTACTACATCTCACCAGTCAGATTGGCTAAGATGACAAACAGGAAGAATGACAAATGCTGGGAGAGGATGTGGAAAAATTAGAACACTAATCCGTTGTTGGTGGAATTGTGAATTGATTCACCCATTCTGGGGAGCAATCTGGAACTATACCCAAAAGGCTATAAATAATTTCATACACTTTGACCCAGCAATACCACTTATAGGGTTGTATCCCAAAGAGATCATAGAAGTGGGAGGAAGACCCTATGCACAAAAAATATTTATAGCACCTATTTTTGTGGTAGCAAAGAATTGGAAACTAAGGGGATGTCCATCAATTGGGGAATGGCTAAACAAGTTGTGGTATATCAATGTAATGGAATACTATGGTGCTATAAGAAATGAGGAACAGATGGACTTCATATTTACCTGGAGAGGCTTACAGGAACTGATACTGGGTGAGGAGAGCAGAACCATGAGAAATTTGTACACAATTACAGACACAACGTATGTGTAATGACCAGCTTTGATAGACTGGACTCATCTCAGCAATGCAGGGTTATAAGACAACTCCAAAAGACTCATGATGGAGAGAAAAGTCTACGTTCAGAGAAAGAAGTAGAAAAACAGAGTTTGAATGAAGATTGAAGCAAACTTCTGGCTCTATTTCTTTTTCTTGTTTGGTTTTGCCTCCTCTTTCCCATTGTTCATTCTATCTGTTACAATACTTTATAACTTGACTAATGTCTAATGTGAAAGTATTTGCAGATCCTATACTTGATTGTATGCCACTATGGGGTGGGGGGGAGGAGAGGGAAGGGGAGGGAAGGGGAGAACATTTGAAACTCAAGGGACTGTGGAACTGAATCTTGTAAAGTGAAAGTAAACAAACAGATAATAAAATAATAAAATTTAAAAAAAAGAAAAAAAAGAAAAATCCAATGAAGCAAGTCACCCTGAAAGAAATGAAGAATAAAATTAGATATACAACAATCAGATGAAAAATTGAAACAGATTTTAAAGTTTTTAATGACATTTTTTTTCATTATCAAGAATGGTGAAGTCACCATATTTGAGCTTGAACACCATCTCTCCCATATGCAGAAGTAAAGATGGCTATGAAAAAATATATAGCGGGAAGAACATCTGGGCTAAAATGAGTATTTACAGAAAAGGTTTATCCTGGAAGCAAGATATTTAATTAATGTTGAGAGATTCAATTTCAAGCTATCAGAAAAGGGGAGGATAACAAAGAAAAACAATCTTAGGCTTTATTTCCAAAAACAAAATTGTTTAGTGAAAGAAAATCATTAACTACTGGCCCACATGCTTATTTTTCCATCTCTAGAAAAAAATTATAAGAATAATATGTAATCACATCTGGGACATCCTTGATGAATGTCTAAGCAAGGACATATCAGACTTTCAGAAATATTATACACCATATCAGTCTTTTAGTTATATGATTGACTCAAAAGACTAGAACAATGGTTGCCAGACTTTTTTCAGCTAGTGCCCCAATCAGTTAAAATTATTGAGTACCTCCATATATACAGTCATTTATAGATTGTACAATGCAAATTATATACATAACTGTGCATTTGTTATTTACAATATAAACTTTTTCTAAAATTAAAGAGTATGAAAAAATTATGGTTTGATATTTTACAATAAATTATCTTAATGGTGCCCAAACTTTGCAAACTACTGCTCTTAAATAATATTTCTTTTCAAGCATGCTAAGTAGCAAAATTATGAAAAAAAATAAAATTTATCTCTGTTGATCCTCCCACCTTCTTTTACAGAGCAGTTCTCATCTAGGTAGTAATACTTGCATCCACTGTTACCTATCATATGTCACATTCCTGCAAGATCTTGCTCACAAATTCATTGTCACCCAACCCCCAATAAAGCATATAATGGCTAAGGTATTACATCTCTCTTTACTACTTACCTTGAAAAAATCCTTCAAGACTCAAAGGGATAAATCTCTACTGGTAGAAGCTCAGGGGCTTTAAACAGCAGGAAGAGATATTTTTGGAGAACAGACCCTCCCTCTTACCACTTAAATCAAAACAGTCAACTCCACATTCTCCTGAGGATTTCACTACCCATAATATACAGGATATTCCTTTGATCTAAAATAATTATAAAATGAACTATGTTAACTTCTTGGTGATATTTCTGAAATATAAGTGAAACCTCAGAATGAAAATGTGGTCTG
>NW_027187391.1:2253804-2254917 GCF_028583685.1 Petaurus breviceps papuanus
CAAGGAAAGTGACAGTGTTACTTCTCCCTGCTCTGGTCAGACCACATCAGCAGTACAATATTTAGCTCAGAGAACTATATTTTAAAGAAAAGCATTGAGAAACTGGAGTGCATGGTAAAAGGGTAGTCAGAATGCTACTGAGACTGAAAATCACATGAAAAAATTACAGACTAAAGAAAGCAGGCATCTATAGTCTAGAGAAGAAATTGCTTATAGGGTAGCATGGTCATTATTTCAATCAATAAACATTTGCTAAGTGACTATTGTATGCCAGGCACTATGCTAAGCATTGGTGATACAAAAAAGAAAAAATGTCAAAAGACAGCCCGTGCTATCAAGAAGCTCATAAACTGGGCGGCCAGGTAGCACAGCGAGTGAGAGCACTGGCTCCAGTGTTGAGATGACCTGGAGGTCGAATCCTGGGCTCAGACACTTAGCACCCACCCAGAAATAACTGGCTGTGTAACCTTGAGCAAGTTACTTAACCCCATTTGCTTAGGGGCAGCCAGGTGGCTCAGCGAGTAAAAGCACCGGCTCCAGTGTTGGGATGACCTGGATCAAATCCGGGCTCAGATACTCAGCACCACACCCAGAAATAACTGGCTGTGTAACCTTGAGCAAGTTACTTAACCCCAATTGCTTTAAAAAAAATTAAAAAAAGAAGCTCATAAACTGGGAGAGACAGCAAGTAAAAAAATCTATACAATCCTCACCCTTGCCTTCCCCCTCCTCCTCCCTTTTCCTTTGTTTTCTCTCTCATTCTCTCTTTGTATGTATCTCTTCATATATATATGAAAAAATACAAAATAAATCACAGATGGAGGGTAGTAGAATGTAACAGCAATGCAGTATTCACAATGCCTATGGTGACTATACGTATGCTGATATGGTTATTAATCACAAAATATAACAGACTCTCTGCATGAGGGACATAGCTGGAAAATTTATTCAAATACGAGAAAACTGGGTCCCCAAACCAGAAAGTCAAAGCCATCACAGTAGCCATGGAGTTGGCACACATAGTTAATGCAGTAAACACCCACATTCTCAAGCCTTCAAAACAAAACAGGCTACCTCAGGCAAAGATCCTCCTCTCCTCACTCACGGTAACTG
>NW_027187391.1:2255017-2283058 GCF_028583685.1 Petaurus breviceps papuanus
GTTCCCATCTCCAGCAGTCCTCAGCAGGAGTCCTTAGAAGAAGTTCTGGTGTTGTGTTCTGTCTGCTGACATCACAACTCTTGCAGTCACCACACTGGCTCCAGCCTGGCTTCTCCTTGGCTCTGGATCCCTCCTGCCCCATCCCTTCCTGCTACATCAGCAAGTTCAAGAGGCATGGAAGATCTTCAAATCCTATTAGCATTACATAGAATTAAGAGGCTGAGGAAAGATTTCATTTAGAAGATGCAGTTTTAGTTGGTTGTTAAAAGAAGCCAGGAGGAAAACATGGGGAGGGAGAACGTTCCAGCCATGGGAAATGGCAAGAGAAAAAATGACCAGAACTACACCACTACAAGATCTCTATCCCAAAGAGATCATAAAAAAGGAAAGGACCCACAAAAAATGGTTCTTTTTGTATTGGCAATAAACTGGAAACTGAGGGAGCATCTATCAATTGGAGAATGGCTGAACAAGTTGTGGTATATGAATGTAATGGAATACTATCATGCTATGAGAAATGATGAACAAGCAGATTTCCGACAAACCTGTAAAGACTTACATGAACTGATGGTGAGTGAAGTGGGCAGAGCCAGAATGTTGGATGCAGTAACAACCTTGTACAATGATCAACTTTGATAGACTTAGTTCTTCTCAATGACATAATCTAAGACAATTCCAGGAAACTCAAGATAGAAAATGCTATACACATCCACAGAACTATGGAGTCAGGATGGACATTGAAGCATAATGTTTTCACTTTTCTGGTTTTTCCTTTTTATGTGTTTTTCCCCCTTTTCTTCTAATTCTTTTTTTATAACATGAGTAATGTGGAAATATGTTTAATATGATTGCATATGTATAACCCATATCAGATTGCTTATTCTTTTGTGGAGGGCAGAGAAGAGAGAAGGAGAAACATTTGGAACTCGAAGTATTATGAAAATAAATGCTTAAAACACAAAAATAGGGGCAGCCAGGTAGCACAATGAGTAAGAGCACTGGCTCCAGTGTTGGGATGACCTGGGGATCGAATCCGGGCTTAGACACTTAGCACCCACCAAAAACACCTGGCTGTGTAACCTTGAGGAAGTTACTTAACCCCAATTGCTTATAAAGAAAAAAACAAAACTCAAAAATAGAAAATTAAATAAAATAAAGAAAATGAACTGAGTTGAGAGATAGAATATCATGTTCATGGAATGACCAAGAGGCTAGTGTCACTGAATATAAAAATACATGGCAGGAAAAAAGTTTAAGAAACCTAAAAAGGTTGGGAGATAGGTTATGAAAGACTTTGAACGCCTAACAAAGTTCATATTTGATACTATCGGTGATAGCCACTGACGTTTATTGGGTAGAGGAGTGACATGGTCAGACCTGTACTTTAGAAAACCCATTATGGGAAGGAGAGATTAGATTTATTCTGCTTTAGCATAAAGGTCATAGTGAGAATCAATGGGTGGAAGACGGAGAGACATTTAGTTTTCATGTAAGAAAAACTAAGAAAATTCACAAGTGGACTGGGATGCATAGAGAATAGCAGTTTCCTATTATGTATAATCTTTGATTAAAAGGTTTGGATGACAGAATTTATTTCAGGTTTGGATTTCACTAGGTAAATGACTTCTGATTGGATCTCTAACTAGGAATGCTTTCATTTGAGTCAAGGAGTGCCATTTTAGTAAAAGGATGAGTGGTCCTGGGGTACATTTTCAGCAATATCACTAGATTTATGCAAAGAGCATGGTGTTTTATTCCCCAGTCAAACTTTTGGGGAGAAAAGACTATGGTGCTAACAAACAATGGAAATTATAATTATTGATAACAATGAAAATGACATGTGACCTAGTGAGACATCAACTCTTTATTTCTGTTTCTTCCTAATTTCTGGAGGAGCTATGAGAATGAATTCTGGGTATTGATGTTAGTATTCTCATGTCATGATATCATAGAAAGAGCTAGGAATGTCAGCTGGGATATCTGAGTTTTAGGCCCTACTCTTCTTGTAATGTTCCTTTTATTTTTATTTTATTTATTTTTAATGGTTTATTAACTTTTGATTTAGATCATTCATTTCCTCTAGATTTTGTGTTACAAATTTTCTCCCCGTTTTTCCCCTATCCACCGCCCCAAAATAGCAATCCCACAGGAAATCCCTTCCTCCAATCTACTCTCTCCCATATTTTCTCCAATACCCCTTTTGACTTTTCCAGTGGATCTCTAAGCCTCAGTGCCTGTATATCTTATTTCCCAATTATATGTAAGATGGTATTAATAATAGTATATAGTATATAAATATATATATATACATATATATTTATATACATATACACACAAACACACACATACACACATATATAGTTGAATATTTGATTTTAAAACTTTCAATTCCAGATTCATTCCCTTCCTTCCTTGTCACCCACCCTTACTGGGAAGATAAGCAGTTCAGTATAGGTTGTACACGTGTGCCTAATTCAAAACAATCACATAGTAGATATATTATAAAAGACTGACTATATTTCCCTCCCTCCTATCCCACCTCCCACTTGTTCTATTCTCTACTTTGATCCCATCCCTTTTCAAAAGTGGGTGCTTCCAAATTCCCTCCCCCCCAGCCTGCCCTCCCTTTCATCATCCCCCTTCTCATCCCTTTCCCCCCCTATTCTCCTGGAGGGTGAGATACCCTATTTAGTGTGTATTTCACTCCCTCCTCAAGCCAGATTCAGTGGGAATAATATTGACCCATTCCCTTTTGCCTTGCTATTCTTCCCCTCCATTGTAACCATTTTCCCATGCCTCTTCTGTATGAGATAGTTTACCCCAATCTGTCTCTCCCCATCTCCTCTCATTATATTCCTCTCACCTCTTAATTTCACCTTTTAAGTATCTTCTCTTCCTGTTAAATTGGTCCTGTGCCCTTTATCTATGTATACCTGTAAACATATATACACACGTTCACATATATATTCATATACCCAAATACCCTCATATATAGACAAATATATATTTCTAATCCCTTCAACTACTGAGAAAAGTTTCATAAGTTACAATTATTGTTTTCCCATGTAGGAATGTTAATAGTTCAACTTTGATAAGTTCCTTATGATTCCTTTTCCCTGTTTACCTTCTCATGCTTCTCTTGCTTCTTGTATCTGAATGTCAAATTTTCTGTTCAACTCTGGTTTTTTCAGCAAGAATGCTTGAAAGTCCTCTATTCCACTGAATGACCATATTTTCCCCTGAAACATGATACTCAGTTTTGCTGGGTAGGTGACTCTTGGTTTTAATCCCAGCTCCCTTGACCTCTGGAATATCATATTCCAAGCCCTTCGATCCCTCAGTGTAGAAGCTGCCAGATCCTGGGTTATCCTGATTGTGTTTCCACAATATTGAAATTGTTTCTTCCTGGCTGCTTGTAATATTCTCTCCTTAATCTGGGAATTCTGGAACCTGGCTATAATATTAATAGGAATTTTCTTTTTTGGATCTTTTTCAGGAGGTGATCGGTGGATTCTTTCAACCTCTATTTTGCCCTCTGGTACTAATACATGAGGGCAGTTTTCTTTGAGAACTTCCTGGAAGATGATTTCTAGGTTCTTACTTTGGTCATGGCTTTCAGGCTGTCCAATAATTTTTAAATTATCTCTCCTGGATCTATTTTCCAGGTCAGTGGTTTTTCCCATGAGATATTTCACATTGCCTTCTATTCTTTCATTTGTTTGGATCTGTTTAACAGCATCTTGATTTCTCATAAAGTCTTTAGCTTCCATTTGCTCCAATCTAATTCTGAAGCAATGATTCTCCTCATTGAGCTTTTGAGATTCTTTTTCCATCTGACAAATTCGGCTTTTTAAGGCATTCTTCTCCTCATTGCCTTTATGAGCCTTCTTTGCCATTTGAGTCAGTCTGTTTTCTAAAGTATTATTTTCCTCAGTCAGGCTGTTGACTCTCATTTCATAATTTTCTTGCATTGTTCTCATTTCTCTTTCCAATTTTTCCTCCACTTCTCTTATCTGCTTCTTAAGGTCCTTTATGGCCTGTAACCAGCTTGTATTTTCCTTTGAAGCTTTTGGTGCAGGAGTTCTGACTTCACTGTTTTCTTCCTGTACCATGTTTTGCTCCTTTTTGTCCCCCAAATAAGAGTCTTATGTTGCTTTCTTCTATTTGTTTATTTCCTTTGCCTGCTCATTTTGCCACTCAATTAATTGACTTTTGGGCTTTTTGCCACAGTAGGACTCTGCCACCAGACAGGGGAGCTTTTTTCCCAAACGTTGGGGTTTTCTAAGCTGCTGGAGGTATTAGATGGGTGCCCTCTCTGAGGTCTCCACATGCTCTGGCAAGCTGGACACACACCCCTGGACCTCCACCCTAGACTGCATTCCAGATCCAAGCAGGTTAAAGCAAGAGAAATTACCCCTCAGATTCATGCTTGGTCCCCCTACACTCTGCAGGCCAGAAGCTGAAGCTGTTATGTGGCACTGGCTGGCTGTGCTGGGGTCTCAGCAGCTTCTCACCCTGGGGGTAAAAGCCATGCACTCCCACTTACTGGTCCCAAAGTCCAGACTGCACTGGCCTCTCACTTTGTCCTTCTCATTTATGTGCTGATAAATCTGGAAACTGCCACAGCTGCTGCTGATCTGGAGTCCCCCTGGCTGGCAGCTGGTCAGGCCCGCCGTGGGGCTAAAGCCTTCGTGTGGGGCTGGGCTGGGCTCCCAGAGCTCTGTGTTGGATTCCTGCTGGCCTGCTGGGCTGTCCTCAGTGGGAAGTTAGCTTCTCTGTGTCATTTTGTGGGTTCTGCACCTCCAAAGTTTGTTTAGAGTCCCCTTTTTACATGAATTGGGGAACGTGGAAGCTGGAGCCGTGGGAAGGTTGTCCTTCTACTCAGCCATCTTTGCTCCGCCTCTTGTAATGTTCTATGTTACATTGAGAGAGTGATGTAACCTCTCTTCTCTTGACATATTTATCTGTAGAATGAGAAGTTTTACCTAGATTTTTCATTTTCTTCTCAGCTCTAGAATTTTATGAAAATGATAATCTTCAAGAAATATTAGTAGAAAGGAGGGAATAGAAAAAAGTTACTAATGACACACCAACAAATTTGCATGTGTGTGTATGTATGTATGTACAAGGTGGCTCAGTCCTGAAATCAGGAAAATGAGTTCAAATAAAGCCTTAGAACAGCTGTGACTCTTTTAATCATAATCTCTATCTGCTATAGTTTCTTCATGTATAAAATGGGCATGATAATTATACCTACTCCCCCAGAGTTGCTGTGAGGATAGAATGAGATATTTGTAAAGTCCTTTGTTGTATAAATGTTAGCTGTAGTAAGTTGTTTATTCCTGTTGTTGCCATTTCTAAAACTTTTTTATTCCAAGAGCTAAGGATTCCAGTTGGAAGATCTGGTGATGGGTATAAAGGGGAAAGGAAAATTCCAGTAATGAAATGACATTTTAGTTAGGTCTAAAGTGCCACCAGTAAAGAGATTCCTCCTGTTGAAAATATCTGAGCACTAATTTACTACTTTACAGATCAATATATTTTATCAATATAATTTTTGAGGGAAAAATCAAACACTAGGTAAATAAAAATACTACAAGATGAAATATAATTAAGTGCTAAATTTTGTGATGGAGATGGTTATAAAAATATAAGCATATCTATACATAACATGATGTTTCAAATCATGCAAGATGGAAGACCAAGTTGCTTCCAAAAAGTAAATCAAAAGTCAGAATTTAAGCTGCCATGATAAAACATCTTGGAACTAGACACCATTTGGCTATGGTGTGGGAGCCTTGGCTGCACTTTGTCTTGTAAATGTTTCCACTATTCTTCTTGGTAGTGCTATGTACATGGAAAAGAGGAGTTTCCTGGCAAAAGAATGCGATTTCACTTGGGTCTAAAGTGTCATTCATGGAGTGATCCTCCTGTTGAAAATGTCTTAATACTACTTTACTCAGTTCTGATCCATCACACTTTCAGAGTTTCTTCAAAAATCTTTTCTCAAAATATTTCCTACCTGATAAGCACCAATAATCTAGGGACTTTTTAGAACTACTATTTTTTGTATTTTTTTTTCTGATCACCCAATTTGGGTTCAAACAGTGTTATGGCAGCCAGGTAGCACAGGGAGCAGAACCTTGAGCAGATTACTTAACCCAATTGCTTAGGGGTGGCCAGGTGGCTCAGCGAGTAAGAGCACTGGCTCCAGTGTCGGGATGACCTGGATCAAATCCGGGCTCAGATACTTCACACCACACCCAGAAATAACTGGCCGTGTAACCTTGAGCAAGTTACTTAACCCCAATTGCTTTAAAAAAACAAAATAAAAGAGAAATCTCTCAGCATGCTATTTTCATCTGCTGACATTGAAGAGGTTTACTCAAAGGCAACAGCTAACAGGAATGACAATAGGCAATCATGACTATTAATGGAGAAATGTCTGTTTTGTGTTCTACTTAGACTGCATCAATAGCCTGGTATTGTTTGCATTCATACTTATTCTGCAAAATGAAAGTATACAGTGAATGATAGAACCGGAAACAAAGAATGAAACAACATCGGAGGATGTTGCCTAGAATTTCAATGAGATCTTTGTAGGAATAGCAGCACTCCAGATAAACCTGAGGAGCAAAAGGGAATTGTTCTTAATGTAGTTAATTCAAGTGATTATATAGCAGTAAAGTAAAGATCTGCTGGGAAGGTAAACACTTACCACTGATAATAATAACTCACCATTCTATGGTATTTTAAGGTTTACAGAATCCTGGCAGTATCTCTTTGAGGGAATTAGGGGTAAATATTATTCACAATTTGTAGATGAGGAAATGAACCTCACAGATGTTGAGTGGTTTGCCCAGGGTTACCTGCATAGAAAGTGTCAGAGCCAGGATTATAAACCAAGCCAGCTCTTCAAGAATCAAGTAGTTTCTCACTTTCTCTTGTTATGGAATGAAATTACCCCTGACAAATCCTCCAAGGGTAACTATCATCCACCTTTCATTTAGTTGAAATTTTCTATCTTCAAGATTAAGTAGCAGTGAGAATTTCAATACAGATCTGATTCATTTCCTTATAGTAGTAGAACAAAACATCAGTCAGTAGATAAAATAAATCATACAATAAGAATAACAGTAGTTAAAATGCTGTTGATAGATAGCTTAAAATTTTTTTTTAGCTGGGGGGAGGGAAGTTGGAAGCACCCACTTTTGTTTTCTTTTTTTTTAATGCTTTATTAGCTTCTGATTTACATCATCCATTTCTGCCAGATTTTGAGTTACAAATTTTCCCCACTGCCCCAAAATAGCAGTCCCACAGGATATCCGCTCCTCCAATCTGCTCTCTCCCACATTTTCCCCCATACCCCTTTCCACTTTTCCAGTGGATCTCTATGCCTCAGTGTCTGCACATCCCATTTCCCAATTACATGTAAGATGGTATTAATAATATATATATATATATACACACACACACACATATATATATATATACATATTTGAATATTTGATTTCAAAACTTTCAATTCCAGATTCATTCCCCTCCTTCCCTGTCACCCACCCCTACTGGGAAGATATGCAGTTCAGTATAGGTTGCACATGTCTGGCTAATGCAAAACAATAACATAGTAGATACATTGTAAAAGACTGACTACACTTCTCTCCCTCCCATCCCACCTTCCACCCGCTCTACTCTCCACTTTGATCCCATCTGTTTTCAAAAGTGAGTGCTTCCAACCTCCCTCCCCCCCAGCCCACCCTCCCTTCTATCATCCCCCCTCTCATAACTTTACCCCCTATTCTCCTGGAGGGTGAGATACCCTATTTAGTGTGTATTTCACTCCCTCCTCAAGCCAAATTCAATGGGAATAAGGTTGACCCATTCCCTTTTGACTTCCTATTCTTCCCCTGCATTGTAACCATTTCCCTTGCCTCTTCTGTATCAGATAGTTTACCCCAATCTGTCTCTCCCCATCTCCTCTCATTATATTCCTCTCACCTCTTAATTTCACCTTTTAAGTATCTTCTCTTCCTGTTAAATTGGTCCTGTGCCCTTTATCTATGTATACCTGTAAACATATATACACGAATTCACATATGTATTCATATGCCCATATACCATCATATGTAGACAAATATATATATATGTATATATATATATTTCTAATCCCTTCAAATACTGAGACAAGTTTCATAATTATTGTTTTCCCATGTTAGGAATGTTAATAGTTCAACTTTGATAAGTTCCTTATGATTCCTTTTCCCTGTTTACCTTCTCATGCTTCTCTTGCTTCTTGTATCTGAATGTCAAATTTTCTATTCAACTCTGGTTTTTTCAGCAAGAATGCTTGAAAGTCCTCTATTCCACTGAATGACCATATTTTCCCCTGAAACATGATACTCAGTTTTGCTGGGTAGGTGACTCTTGGTTTTAATCCCAGCTCCTTTGCCCTCCGGAATATCATATTCCAAGTCCTTTGATCCCCCAGTGTAGAAGCTGCCAGATCCTGGGTTATCCTGATTGTGTTTCCACAATATTCAAATTTTTTCTTCCTGGCTGTTTGTAATATTCTGTCCTTAATCTGGGAATTCTGAAACCTGGCTATAATATGCCTAGGAGTTTTCTTTTGGGATCTTTTTCAGGAAGTGATCAGCGGATTCTTTCAACCTCTATTTTGCCCTCTAGTACTAATACATGAGGGCAGTTTTCTTTGAGAACTTCCTGGAGGATGATTTCTAGGTTCTTACTTTGGTCATGGCTTTCAGGCAGTCCAATAATTTTTAAATTATCTCTCCTGGATCTATTTTCCAGGTCTGTGTTTTTTCCCATGAGATATTTCATATGGCCTTTTATTCTTTCATTTGTTTGGATCTGTTTAACAGCATCTTGATTTCTCATAAAGTCATTAGCTTCCATTTGCTCCCGTCTAATTCTTAAGCAATGATTCTCCTCATTGAGTTTTTGAGATTCTTTTTCCATCAGGCAAAATCAGCTTTTTAAGGCATTCTTCTCCTCATTGCTTTTTTGGGCCTCCTTTGCCATTTGAGTCAGTCTGTTTTTTAAGGTATTATTTTCCTCAGGCTGTTGACTCTCATTTCATAATTTTCTTACATTGTTCTCATTTCTCTTCCCAATTTTTCCTCCACTTCTCTTATTTGGTTTTCAAAATATTTCTTAAAGTCCCCTATGGCCTGTAACCAGCTTGTATTTTCCTTTGAAGCTTTTGGTGCAGGAGTTCTGGCTTCACTGTTTTCCTCCTGTTCCATGCTTTGCTCCTTTTTGTCCCCAAAATAGGAGTGTATTGTTGGAATCTTCTGTCTGCTTTGTTTCCTTTGCCTGCTCATTTTGCCACTCAATTACTTGACTTATGGGCGTTTTCCACAGTAGGACTCTGCCACCAGACAGGGGAGCTTTGGTCCAAATGCTGGAGTTTTCTCAGCTGCTGGAGGTATTAGATGGGTGCCCTCTCTGAGGTCTCCACAAGCTCTTGGCAAGCTGGACACACACCCCAGACCCTCCACCCTAGACTGCATTCCAGATCCAAGCAGGTTAAAGCAGGAGCGATTACCCCAAGACTGGTGCTTGGTCCCCCTACACTCTGCAGGCCAGAAGCTGAAGCCGCCAAGTGGCGCTGGCTGGCTGTGCTGGCATCTCAGTGGCTTTTTGCCCTGGGGGTAAAAAAGCCATGCACTCCCACTTACTTGTCCCAAAATCCAGACTGCACTGGCCTCTCACCTTGTCCTTCTCATCTCTGTGTTGATAAATCTGGAAATGGCCACAGCTGCTGCTGATCTGGAGTCCCTCTGGCCAGACACTGGTCAGTCCCGCCCTGGGGCTAAAGCCTCAGCATGGGGCTGGGCTCAGCTCACAGAGCTCTGTGCTGGATCCCTGCCTGCCTGCTGGTGTGTCCTCGGTGGGAGGTTAGCTTCTCTGTGTCATTTTGTGGGTTCTGCACCTCCAAAGTTTGTTTAGAGTCCCCTTTTTACATGGATTGGGAGGGTGGAAGCTGGAGCTGTGGGAAGGTCTTGCTTCTACTCCCAGAAGCACCCACTTTTGAAAAGGGAAGGGATCAAAGTAGAGAATAGAACAAGTGGGAGGTGGGATAGGAGGGAGGGAAATACAGTCAGTCTTTTACAATATATCTACTATTTGACTGTTTTGCATTAGCCACACATGTACAACCTATACTAAACTGCTTATCTTCCCAGTAAGGGTGGGTGATAAGGAAGGAAGGGAATGAATCTGGAATTGAAAGTTTTAAAATTAAATATTCAAATATATGTGTGCATGTGTGTGTGTGTGTATATATATATATATATATATATATATATATATATATACTATTATTAATACCATCTTACATGTAATTGGGAAATAAGATATACAGGCACTGAGGCATAGAGATCCACTGGAATTGTCGAATTGGGAGAAAATATGGGAGAGAGCAGATTGGAGGAGGGGATATCCTGTGGGACTGCTATTTTGGGGTGGTGGGTAAGGGCAAAACGGGGAGAAAATTCATAACTCAAAATCTGGCAGAAACGAATGATGTAAATCACAAATTAATAAAGCACTTAAAAAAATAAAAATAAATTTTAGTTTCCTCTGACTGGTTTTTTGTCTTTTCTGAAGTAGAAGTGGGAAACCTCAGGAGAATGCGTGATTCTGTATTTTTGTCCAATTCATGGATCATACATACATACATATATGTGTGTGTGTGTGTGTATACATATGTATATATATATATATATATATATATATATATATATAGTGTATACTTCCTTATCCTACACTTGGAACTAGAAGAAATATACTTATTCTTATAATCCAAACTCATCATTTTATGGATGGAGAAGCTGAGACCCTGAGAGATTCAGTGATTTATTAAAGTCACAGAGATTGTAACAAGTGGTAGAGGCAGGATTCAAACTCAGGTCTTCTGACTCTAAATTTAGGACTCTTTCTTCTGCCCCACATACCTTGATTAGAAAAAATGATTTGTTGAAATGAAAAAATGATTTGTTGAAATGTAAAAATTAGGGTAGGTCAGGCCTTTGAAAGTAGACTTTGTTTGCCATTGGATTATTTGGAAAAACTTCCAATTACCTGCATTTCAGTACCTCATTAACTTCACTTAACTGGCATTCAAAAATTTAGTTACCTGTGCACCATGACAAGCTACTGAAGTAAGGCCTTGGTGAATACGTTGGACTTTATCTGTAACACATAAATACATGAACATACATTATTTAGATGGCATATTCCTCCCTATTGCTAGTTACTTTCTCAGTTAGGCTTTAGGCCTAAATGAGATCTATTATTCTGAACACTGCCATTGCAAGCTTTATGTCTAACTATATTTTTCCCCTTATGTTATTTTACTTCTGAAATAAGGTTTTCATATTTCCATTAAAAGTTGTCATGACTAACTGCTATTATTATATTAAGAACAGGCTCATTTTCTTGAACTGACAGACATCTCCTTTCTGTACTTCTAGAGGGAATATCATTAAAATGTATTAAGGATTAAGGACAGCAATACGAAAGTAAAAATCTTGAATGAGTAATATAAAATCAAAATTACTTTATAATAATGAATCTTTGTAGCAATTCATCTTCCTTCAAACACTAATCAGCTTTATAATAAGCTATTACATATGTGGAAATATACTTATAATGTATACTTTTTATTAGAAGGCATTTTAATAGATTTTTTTAAATTTTTGTTTTTCAAAAAGTCATAGCTAATTCTATTTTGGAGAAATACCTAAACTCTTTAGTTGCTCAAGCATATCAAAGTTATACCTTCTTGATATTAATCTCTTTTCAAAGGAAAACTATATACTTCCTTATATTATTAAATATCATAGATTTTTAAAATATGCAGTTAAATAAAGGCAATTTTGGTACATACCTGAGAAATGTACTGAAGAAAAAATAAGTTGATTAAGAACAGTAATAGAATGGTGGTAGAGGTCAATGGGCCGTCACAAGCAATATTATATAAACTATAGCTTTATATCTTAAGTATATAATGTGACTGAAAGTATCATTGCCCCCCTCATGCTATTTATGGGACATATTGGAGACAAAGTTGGCCAAAGCAGAGATGATCCAGTCATTATGTATCTTCATGTGATTGATTGTCATTCATTTCATTTTAATTCAAAAGACTTTTCTTAAGTACTTATTATTTACAAACCATGGTTCCAGTTGTTTGTAAAGATACAAAGAAATAAGAGATGGGTCCATTCTCTTCATGTTAGGAGATATGACTTATGTACAGATAACTTTGGAAAGTTTATGGTGCTTGTGGGGTTCTAGTTTTTGGGTCTGCAACTAACTAGTTATGTTACCTTGCAAAAGTCACATAACCTCTGAATTTGAGTTTTTTCATCATTAAATCTCAATGCTGACTTACATCCTATAATATGACCATGAGGCATGCTTAGGCAAGGACCTAGGCAGTATAAGAGTCCTGAGAAAGGGCCAATTATGCCTTGGTTCCTCGATTACTGCCAGAAACACTCGTAGGTCTCTCCTGCACTTAAAAATATGTGACCATCCCTCAAGCTATCTTCATATAGCCTTTCTCCCTTTCGCAGAAAAGCCCTTAGTAAAATCATTCTATTCTCATTGATTCCATTTCCTTTCCTCTCGCTCACTTCTCAACCCTTTATAATTTTGTTATCTCTGTCTTTGAGGAACAAAAACTATTCACTTCAAAGTTACCAAGGACATATAGTTATCTGTTCCATGATCTGGAAAATATGTATAACTTTTTTTCAGCCTTCCCTTTGTACCAGAGAAGTCTGAAGTATTAGGGTATTAAAATATAAAATATGTTGATATTATGCAATACTACACATATATTTTATGCATTTCTGAGATTCTAAACTTTTTTTTTCTGTTTCTTCTGCTGGCCTTCATGTATCATTTGCATCTTCTGCAAAACTCTGAAAATTCCTATCCAGTTTCTTATACAGACCCATGATACATTGAAATTGTAATGGAGAAAGTTGCAATGTAGAAAGGATAACTGTATGTTGTTTTGCTTGACTTTGGTTTGATTCTGTGATTTCACTGGTCTAGGGAATCCCAGATAAAGACCCACACTCAACCAGTGCATTTCTGTAACTATTTCTAACTTACAGTCTAAGAGTTATAGAGAGTTGCCTTGGGCACTGAGAGGTTCACTAACTTTGCCAGGGTTACATAACCAGAATGTGTCAGGAGGCAGCATTTCAATCTTGGTTTTTCTATATCTGAAGCCATATCACTATTTATACATTATACTGTCTCTTACCAATCACCTCCTATATATCAGATTATGTTGTCTTTTCTCATTTCTCATCCTTCTTTACATCTCTGTAAGTATTTTTTACAGTTGAGCACATTTTCTTCCAGGATCCTCTATCCTTTTGGGTTTTTTTTTTCATAATAGTACTCTTAGTTTTTCTCCTACATTCCTGACAACTCCTTCTCAGTCTTCTTTGCTATATCATCATCTGCATTGCAACCTCTAACTTCATGTATACCCCAAGTCTTTGCTCTGAGTCATGTTTTATTCTCTCTGTCTCTCTCTGTCTCTGTCTCTCTGTCTCTCTCTGTCTCTGTCTCTCTCTCTCTTTCATTTGCTCTCCCTCCCTTGCTTTTTCCCTCCCTCTCCAAGTTTCTCCCTTCTGAGGAACCTCATCAACTATCATATATTTAATTACCATTTATATGTCAGTAAGAGAAATCATCTCCACTCTGCATGTGTTGCTGTAGCAGCAAGCACCCCAGAGTCCCCAGGGTGGCTGCCAACACAGGTTCTTAAATCTGCTTTGCTAAAGGAAAGCAACTCAAAATTGGTTAGGGAGCTTACTTTAATCAGTCAAATATATATTTACGATATACGATATATATCGTTCACCTAGTTCAGGGGAAAAAGGTCAGCACCCCGAACTTCAGAGTATACAGACAGAATTATCAAGACAGAAAAACAGATCAAGTAGACAGGTTTCTAAACTGTCCAACCATTACATCCATACCAAATCAACATCTGGGTTTTTCAAAGCCAGGGGGCTCTCAACAACGGCTTCCCAGAGTCTCATCTGATCAAATCACAGAACACTTCTCAAAATAAGCCCCCAAAACAAAGCCTCAAATCAGGGTTTATATACCCTTCTCCTGGCTCAGAGAATGTAACAACTTTCTGGACCCACTGGCCAATCAAAAAGTATCTACAGAAAAACAAGCCTCTCACTCCAGGCACCACATGCACTTTAGCCTAGGGGCAGGGAAGATCTTAAAAATTTACATTCCTATTACAGTTGCTTTGCCTCATTTCCACTCTATGGAACATGATGCCCCTTCCAGAATAAGCTCATAGCCTTTAAACTCACTCCCAATTCTCTCAACTGAAACCTTGTCTTCCTCACCTTTCTCTCTCCTCTGATTGGAGGGCTAGAGGGTAGAGTAACAAACCTCTCCCGATGTCTTCATTTTGTTATACTGGAAGTAGGTGCTATAGGATATTGATTAACATGAGTCAGTCAACAAAGACAATGGCAGACATTGTGAAAAATATTGGGCATAAAAATATAATCAAAATGAGGAGCTGTCCCTGATTTTAAGAAGCTTATCTTTAAATATGGAAGTTAACACATAGAAGTGAACTAGAAAGCGGGGGATAGAAAGCAGAGAGGAGGTACTCTGCCCAGAATGGAGAATTCTAAAGGACTGTAGCCTGGTGGAAATTAAGAAATGATTGGCCTGGTTGTCCTTAAATGGAGTTTCTAGAAGGAGCCCTCTACTTTGCAATCAAAGGGAGATGGAGGCCACAGGAGCAAAAGGTTCAAATTTGTTGAGTTCTAGGACTAAAGTGTTCTTCCAGGGTTGAGAGCTTTCTGTGACATAATGGGTAATTAACTGGTTTGGACTTGAAAATATACTTGTTTTAAAGGGATTTTGCTTGAATGAAAAAATGGAAAAACAAACAAACTCCTCACTGAATTCTGGACTCTGCCCTCCCCTGCTTCTTAATGTCATAGGATCATAGAATATTGGAACTGGAATTGTTCTTAGAGATCATTTAGTTCAACCACTTCATTTTCTAGATGCAATTCTAAAAGGAATTCTAGAGAAATTTGCATTTATATAACTTTACACAACTAACAAAAAGAGGTGCTGGAGAATTTTAATCCAGGTCCTGTGACTCCAAATTCAGTGTTTTTTTTCAGTATCACTTAAAACTTGTTGAGATTATGACTTCATTAAATATATCTTTAATGATAGACTTGGTAAATGGCAATGAATGTATACACAATTTTTTCACTCTCAAGTTATGAAAAACCCTCATTGCTCATATCTTTTTACTTTTTTTTATTTGTATAGTCAACAAAAATAATTTGTCACCTGGAAAATTCATGTGATAGAGATTCTGCAGTGGAATTTAAAGCCAATTGAATGGTTTGGACTAATGATGTCAAAAAATCTACCCCATTGCCCTGTTGGAGCTACAACATTTCTTTTGTGGCCTCAACCAGATTACAGTATAATTGAGGAATATTTAACAAAATAAATAAGCATACAACAGAACATAGAGAATGTTAATATGTCATTTTATAAGTCTATATAAAGGTGGTAATGATTCTTATGCAACTATCTTAGACAACTATCTCTACTGGATTACTTTATTCCTATTATCTGGTATGGCTACTCTGGGAGGAAAAAAAGGATAATTACAATAATGACAGAAATTGGGAGAAGAAAGCAAAACCGATTTGCTTTGTGTAGATAATTGTTGGGGAAAGTCAGAAGTGTGACTTGGGTGAAATGTATGAAACTCTGGCTTTGAACTTCGAATCTATGCTCCCATATTTATCAGGCCTGTGACCTAGATCAAATCATTTAATCTCTCAGAGCTTCAGTTTAATGGTCTACAAAATGCAGATAACACCTGCAAATTTCACCTCACAATATTATTATGGAGATTAAATGAAATGAATTATGGAAAATATTTTGTAAACCTTGTGTTCTTGTTCAGTCATTTTTTATTCATATCTGACTTTTCATGACCCCATTTGGAATTGTCTTGGCAAAGAAACTGAAGTAGCTTGCCATTTCCTTCTCTAGCTCATTTTTACAGACAAGGAAACTGAGATAAACAGGGTTAAGTGATTTGCCCAGGGACACACATCTACCAGAATGTTTGTGGTAAGATTTGCACTCAGGGGATAACTCTTCCTGACTTCAGTCCCAGAATTCTTGTCTACCATAGCTACCTTTGTAAGCCACAAAATTCTGTATAAATTTCACCAATTATTCTTTGACAACTATGAGAAACTTTTAAAAAGCTGTACACATGATAGATGAATAATAAATATTCTTTCTGTTATAGGATTATAATTTTGGAAGAGGCAAACCCTTAAAGTGGGTAGTTTGCTTTTGAAATTAGTTTTGAGGGGGAGGCCAGGTAGCACAGTGAGTAAGAGCACCAGCCCCAGACTTGGGATGACCTGGGATCAAATGTGGGCTCAGATACTTAGCACCACACCGAGAAATAACTGGCCTTGTAACCTTAAGCAAGTTACTTAAACCCAATTGCTTAAAAAAGAAAGAAATTAGTTTTGAGCACTTTGTTTTATTCTAGGTTTTTATACATGTATTCATACATACACGCATACATATATCTACATAGATATATGTATGTATAAATATATATGTATATATAAATTTATACATATTTATATAGATATATGTATAGATAAACATATACATATCTATCTATATCTATCATCTATCAGATAGCTACCAGATTCTCCCACCCCACACATACATCATAGCCTCCTTACTATCCCTAAAGATCATCCTACATGTTCTATAATATAGACACTTTATTAAGCAGATAAAATAGTCCTTGTTTATAACCAATTAAATTAACATGTTCTAACTCTCAAGTAATAATGTCTTATCTAATTCAAACTGTGGACTTTATTAGAAGGTACAAGGAGTAGAACTAATTGTGGAAATTTGAAACAACATAGACAATTGATGATATAATTATTTTAGGGAGGACTTTTAGAAGTCTGCAAATTATGCCTCAGAAATGCCTGCATCATTTACTAATTCTTGGTTTGATTTTAGCCCCTCCATGGATAATAAATTAAATGAGAAAGAAAGACAAATCTTAACTAGGTTGTAGAAGTTTCTTAGCAAATAGTTAATCAATGTCTTTATCACTGGGGCATATGTTGGGGTTCACAATGTTGGAGGGAAGAGGAATGAAATAGAATGTAATCTCACTGGATTTGGAGTCAGGGAGACCTGACACATACCACTTACTAGTATGGCCTTGGGCAAGTCATTTAAACTCTCCTGGTGCTGATTGCCTTATTTGTAATAGGAGGGGGTTGGAACTTGGATTAGATGACCTCCAAGGTTGTATCTACCTCTACATGTATGGTCCCTCAAAATGCAATGGGTTACAAAACAATTTCAGAATATAAACTTAAATCTCTAGTGCTCCAGTATTTTTCATTCAGAAATTCCTGTTTACTATGTCTTTGTCAGTTTCTGAATCTTAAATTAAATTTAGCTCTTATTTCAATGCCACACCACACCCATGGCCATTTCATAAAATCAACTGACTTGGGCAAAAGAGAGAGAAAACAGTCAATTTTTAAATCTTGTCAATAGAAATTATATTTTTCTGAAGACTACAAATAAAATATTTCATAACCAGATTAAGTCAGAGCTTCAATTAGCATCTTTCAGAAAAGGAATAAAGGGAATGGAGATTTACTCTCCAACTAAATAATGGGGGTGATAGTTACACAAGGACACATTCCCTCCCTTTATGTTGGCACGTTCATGTAGCTCCACAAACTGAACGTACCTAATAGCATAACTATTTGCCATATTTGCCTCATTAAATATTATTGAATGTTAAAAATTCAATAATCTGTTTCAGAATATTTTGCTAGCATTACAGTTTATTGGCTTTCTGTGAAATTCTCATAATGGAAATTATCTTTTATTATTATTGTAGCTGCCAGCATGATGATAAAACGTTTTCTGTCATATGTGTGGCAAAAAGAAAAAATATCACATTATCCATTAAAAGTAAAAAAAAAGTCCCCTTTAAAATACTTTCACCTTTTCTAGAATAAGAAAGAAAAGCACCTCATTGCACGGCCATTAGAGGGCGATAGCAATGACAGATCTGTTTCCCACTCCTTATTTAATGTATGCAATGGCTTTTCGGAATAGATTTGAAATCATCCCAGCCAAACTTCTAGTTGAATTTCACCTGTGGCAAACTGATCTTGGAAAGATGATTAACAAATAAAGGTAAGTGAAACAGAACAGTGTCCATCAAATGGAACCCTCCTCTAATCTGTGGGTGGCTAACTGAGCCAAACAGAGAAGGCCACAGACAGGAAATTCAGGAATCAAACAGAAATTAATTTCAAAATGAGGGAAATTACTTGAAAGCAAGGACTCATATGCCAGCGTCCTTCCCCTAGTGGTGTGGGGGACCCAATGTGGGGATGCAGTGTAGGGAGATCGCAATACTTATACCTATGACTATGCAGTTCCTATAGCCCTGACAATGAGGGGTAACAGTAACAATGAGACAAGTTTCATTCATAGCACAACTTCATGAGCAGAACATGGTTACAGCAAATGCTTGTCTGAGTTCAGAACACATGGTCCTGGTCAAAGCAATACAATGATTATATGAGGTAATTCTTGGATTTTGCTGTGGCTGAGATCATCCACAGGGTGAGCCCAAAGGATTGCTGTTATGCCAAACTCATGACAGAGCTCCCTTGTTGGGCCTTAACTCTAGAAAACAGGATATCTCCAAATATCTTGATATTTCCCCCTTTTGGCCAAAGGGGTGTTGCCTGAAGCAACCCCTGACCTTATGGCTAATAAAGGAGAGGTGGGTATAGATGCCACAAGCAGCCAGGTGAGCAAGGACAAGATGTTTCTGAAGGGGTTAAGTTCTTGAGGGGACCTACTAGGGAAGTATGTCCTAGATATCATTGACAGCCACATTTTGTTTGCAAACAGACAAGAGAGGGGAGGTCAATTATGTAGGGGGATAAAATGCTAACACATGCTTGATTCAGGGCCTTTGTGGTCCAGCACCTAACAAAAGGAAGGAGGAGGGGAAAAAAACGAAACTAGGACAGTATACTCAGCCTTAGTCTGGTGCCTTGAGACAAGCATTTCATTTGCATGGTGCCTGCTTCTGGGTTCATACTAGATAAACCTTGAGGTCCCTGGAAGCTTCTGCTCTTCACTCAGGAGTAGGGACTTCTTCAGATAATCTAGGAGTACACATCCACACGTTTGGAAGTTGTGAGAGTAGCCAAAAAGTAGGGGCCCTTAGAAATAACTTGTGGGTGGCCTGAGCTAAACAGAGCATGCTGGAGACAAAGGAGTCAGGAATCAAACAGAAGTTTAATGTCAAAGTAAGGGAATTGGCTTGCAAGCGAGGACACATGTACGGGAATCTGTCTCAACTTGGGGGACCTACTTTAGTGTAGGCAGATCTCAATACTTATATCTATGGCTATGCAGTTAACTGTAACCCTGAAAATGAGGGGTAATATAAAAAATAAGATAAATTTGATTCATAGTAGGGCTTCATGACTGGAATATAGGTACTTGTCTGGTGCTTGTCTTAGTTCAGAGAATAGCTGGTGCTAGTCACATCAATAGAATAATTATGCAATTTTGCCAGAGGGTGAGATCATCTAGAAGGTGAGCTCAAAGGTTTATTTTTTTAAAGTTAATTTACTTATTTTAAATTTTCAATATTCTCTTTCATAAGTTTTAAATTTTCTCACCCTCCCTCCCCTCCTTCCACCCTAAAAGATCATGCAATCTGATATAGGTTCTATATATACATTCCTATTTAACATATTTTCCCATTTGACATCTTGTATAGAATGATAACAAATGAGACAAACCATGAAAAAGAAAAAAACAAACAAACAAAAAAAGAAAATAGTTTGCTTCACTCTGCATTCAGACTCCATATTTAAGGAGGGGTGTCTAGGTGGCATAGTGAATAGAGCACCAGCCTTGGAGTCAGGAGGACCTGAGTTCAAATCCGGCCTCAGACACTTAACACAAAACTAGCCATGTGACCTTGGGCAAGTCACTTAACCACAATTGCCATTCCTTCCTCCTCACAAAGAAAGCAAAAAATATATTTATATCTATGTTCATTAGGAGAATTGGTCTATAATTTTCTTTCTCTGTTTTGGCTCTTCCCAGCTTAGGTATCAGTACCATATTTGTGATATAAAAAGAATTTTGTAGGATTCCGTCTTTACTGATTTTCCCAAATTGTCTCAATAGTGTTGTAATTAATTTTTCTTTAAATGTTTGATAGAATTTCCTTGTAAATCCACTGACCTGGAGATTTTTTTCTAGGAAGTTCATTGATGGCTTGTTTAATTTCTTTTTCTGAAATGGGGTTATTTGAATATTTTACTTCTTCTGCTGTTAATCTGGGCAATTTATATTTTTGTAAATTTTTATCCATTTCTCGGAGATTGTCAAATTTATGGGCATGTGATTAGGCAAAATGATTTCTAATTATTGTTTTAATTTCCTCTTCATTGGTGATGAATTCACGATTTTTATTTTTGATACTGGTAATTTGGTTTCCTTTTTTTAAAAATCAAATTAACCAAAGATTTACCAATTTTATTGCTTTTGCCCCATAAAACCAGATCTTAGTTTTATTTATAAGTTCAGTAGTTTTCTTAATTTCAATTTTATTAATCTCTCCTTTGGTTTTTAGTATTTCTAATTTGGTATTTAATTGAGGTTTTTTAATTTGTTCTTTTTCTAGCTTTTTTTTTTTCATTTGGATGCCCAATTCATTGATCTCCTCTTTCTCTGTTTTATTCATGTAATCATTCAGAGAGATAAAACTTCCCTTAAGAACTACTTTCAAAGGATTATTGTTATGCCAAGCTCAGGACATAGCTTGCTTGCTGAGCTTTAACCCTGGAAAACAGGGTGTCTCCTTACATCTTGACAAGAGGAATATGGACTTTTTAAGTGAGGGAAGTATACATTCATTTTAGTGAATGTTTTGAGCGATATTGAGGAAGTCACTGTTGAGTTACTTGACAAAGGGACAAGAGAAAAGGGACTCCTGCCATCTCTGTCCAACACTCTAGCCTCCTGATGAATTCTTTTTTCCATATCTATGCAGATCAAGACCCAGATGGATAGCTTCTGCCCTTTACTGGATTTCACCCACCATCACCTTCCCTAAGCTTCTGGCATACTTTATCACTAGGAACAACAGCAGCAGCAACAAAATCAAAGATAGTTAGCATTTATATACTATGTTATGGTTTACAAAATGCTTTCCATATTATTTGATCTTTACAACAAAAATGAGATAGGTGCTATTATTATTCTCATTTTACAAATGAGGGAACTGAAACTCCTGAGGTTATGAATTGCCCATGATCTTAAAGTTGCTAAGTGTCTGAGTCGGGTCTTTACCATAGATCTTCCTGAATTCAAGGTAGCTGGAATTCTCCAGGAGAAAAGATGTAAGGTTTTTTACCTTTTTTATCCCATCTCTACCTCCAGATTTCTTCCTACTCCCAGATAAAAACAAACTAATGTATCAGGTTAAGTTTATTTGCTACAAGGCATTATTGAGGGATGCATAACAGGGAGGAGAGTACAAGAGCAGATGAAAGTTACAAACATTCTTATAACTTAATCCTAGTTTCTGTCATTGTCATCATAAGTAAGAGCAAGATGCCTACTATGTCCCAGGATGGATAAACATAACAGTGTGCTTTGCATATTGCTTTTTAGAAAGGTAGTTGTTAAAAACTTACCAACACATCCTTTACTATGACATAAAGGAATGCCTAGGAAATCTGCAATACCTATGAGTAGAGCCTCCGAAAGGCAGTGGAATAGCACCAAGAATCCCAGTGGTGTTTGGAAAGTGTAAGTACACAATTGAAGAAAAGAATGGGGACTGAAATTAGAAGTCAATGAAAAATTTGCAAGGGGAGTCAGGAGAAAGAAATGGACAAAATTTAGAATTGTAGTAGATATGCTGAAAAAAAGAAAACAATTTCTAGTCATTCAATATGCATTTGTTTGACCAATACTAAATGCTAAGCCCTAGGGGTTAATGTAATGGCACAACAAGAATTATTAAAATAAAAGCAAGAGATAATCTAATTGGAAGAAAAAGTAGGGTATCAGCAATCAATGAACTAGGCTTGGGTCACACTTCACCTTTAGACTGAACTATATTGTAGTAACAAATGAAAATACAAATCTTCAACTCTTCATTCCCTCACCTCCCCCACCTGCATATCAAAGCAATTGCCAAGTCTTATCAATTCTACCTCCACAGTATTATCCACAATTATACACTTTTCTTCTTCCATGAGACCATTCACTACTTAAATTTAGAAGTTCTCCCTTGATTGTGATATCTCCCTAACTGATGTCTTGCCCTATTTGTCACTCATCTCTAATTTACTAACCACCTAACTACCAACGTTATATTAAAAAAAAAAAGCACTGGCTTTACCAAACCTACTGAAATAAAATATAATTTTATTTGAAAAATAAAATATTAAAAATAAAAATATCAGGTATTCAGCAATATCAGCCAATTCTTAACCATCCCAGTCACTTAACAATAGCTTCTTTTAAAGAAAAAAATTGGGAGCCAAGGTAGCGGAGTAGAAGCACAAACTTGGTGTGGGCTCTGGCTCTCACCGCTTCTAATACATGTAAAAAAAATGACTCTAAACAAACTTTAAGAGCTGCAGAACCCAAAAAGAGACAGAGAGAAACAAATCTCCTGCTGAAGGCAGCCTGGCAGGTTAACAGAAAAGGTCTATTGGAGCACTCTTGGAGCTGAGCACAGCCACATGTGAGCCACATGGTTTTGGCCACAAAGTGGCCCAGATCAGCAGCCGACCAGAGCAGACTTCAGGAGAGTGAATCACCAGCAGTTGTGACAGTTTCCAGACTTCTCAACCCATAAACTCCAAAGAAAAAGAAAAAGCTCCGTGTGGAACTGTGTTGGATAAAGGGTAACAGAAGAGTGTGGTCCAGCCCCTTCCCCAGGGAAGAGAAGTAGCCAAGGTGCAGTGGCTATGCAGCCACACCTCATGGATGCCTCCAGAGCTCTTGGCCAGCAGATCATAGGGGGATCAAGAGACCATTCAGAGGGTAATCACTCTTGATTTTACCTGCTTGTATCTGGATTGTGGTCTTGGATGGTGGTCCTGGGGTATGTGGCCAGTGTGCCAGAGCTTTTGGGGACTTCAGAGAGGGCACCCTCCTAATAGCTCTGGCAGCTGCAAACACCCCAGTGATTTGGGACAAAGCTCTCTCCATTCTGGAAGTAGAATTCTACCATGGCAAAGGGCTCAAAAGTCAAGTAGTCGGCTGGCAATATGAGCAAGCAGAGGAAGGACAAACAGACCATAGAATCCTTTTTCCGGGAGAAAAAGTATGAAGGCATGGATTGGGAGGAAGACAGCAAAGTCAGAACTCCTGAATCAAACGCCTCCAAGAAAAATATGAACTGATTACAGGCCATGGAGAAGCTGAAGCAGGATTTTGAAAATTCAGGTAAGAGAAGCTGAGGAAAAATTGGGAAGAGAAATGAAAGTGATGCAAGAAAATTATGAAAAGTGAGTTAATAGCCTGCTAAAGGAGATCCAAAAATACACTGAATAAAATAACACCTTAAAAAATAGATTAACTCAAATGGCAAAAGAGGCCCAAAAAGCCAATGAGGAGAAGAATGCCTTAAAAAGCTGAATTTGCCAGACAGAAAAGGAATTTCAAAAACTCACTGAAGAAAATAACTTCTTCAAAATTAGATTGGAGCAATTGAAAGTTATTGACTTTATGAGAAATCAAGATACTATAAACAGATCCAAACAAATGAAAAAAATAGAAGGCAATGTGAAATACCTCATTGGAAAAATTACTAACCAGATAATAGATCTGGTTAGATAGATCCAGGAGAGATAATTTAAAAATTAATGGACTACCTGAAAACCATGATAAAAAAAAGAGCCTAGACACCATCTTTCAAGAAATTATCAAGGAAAATTGCCCCAATATGCTAAAACCAGAGGTCAAAATAGAAATTGAAAGAATTCACTGATTGTATCTTCCAAAAGATCCCCCCACAAAAAAAAATTGCTAGGAATATTATAGCCAAATTGTAGAGTTCCCAGGTCAAGGAGAAAATATTGCAAGTAGTCAGGAAGAAATAATTTGAGTATTGTGGAAAAACAGTCAAGGAGAAAATATTGCAAGTAGTCAGGAAGAAATAATTTGAGTATTGTGGAAAAACAATCAGGATAACACAGGACCTAGCAGCTTCTACATTTTGGAATCAAAAGGGCTTGGAATATGATATTCCAGAGGTCAAAGGAGCTAGGACAAAAAACAAGAATCACCTACCCAGCAAAACTGAGCATAATGCTACAGGGGAAAATATAGTCATTCAATGAAATAGAGGATTTTCAAGCAATCTTGATGAAAAAGTCAGAACTGAACAGAAAATTTGACTTTCAAATACAAGAAGCAAGAGAAGCATGAGAAGGTAAACAGAAAAAAAGAAATCACAAGGAACTTATTAAAGTTGAAATATTTACATTCCTACATGGAAAAATGATAATTGTAACTCATAACACCTTTGTCAGTATGAGGATATTTGAAGGGAATATATATGTATTCATACATATATGTATGTATAGGAGGGTGTATGTGTATATAAATATATATGTGAGTGTGGGCATATGTATTTTCATATATAGATAGACAGAGAGCACAGGATGAGTTGAATAAAAAGGGATAATATCTAAAAAATAAAATTAAGAGGTGATAGAGGAATATATTGGGAGAAGGAGTAAGTTAGAGATAGATTAGGGTAAATTATCTCATATA
Source organism: Petaurus breviceps papuanus (assembly GCF_028583685.1). NCBI lineage: Eukaryota > Metazoa > Chordata > Mammalia > Diprotodontia > Petauridae > Petaurus > Petaurus breviceps. The sequence continues at coordinate 2,279,996 of NW_027187391.1, forward strand.
AAAGAGCCAAGAGAAAACTTTTACACTGGAGGGGAAGAGCAGGAAGGTGAACGGGAATGGGGCAACCTTATTTTCATGGAGTTTGGCTTAAGGGGGGAATAACATACACACTCAATTGCATAACTTACCCTACAAGAAAATTGGGGAGTAAGGGATAAGAGGAGGGATAATAGAAGGGAGGGTAGATTGGGGGAGAGGGTAGTTAGGAGCGAACTTTTTTGAAAAGGGATAGGGTGAAAGGAGAAAATAGTATAAATGGGGTGGGATAGGATGGAGGGTAATATAGTTTTTCACAATATAACTACTATGGAAATGATTTGGGTAACTACACATGTATAGCCTATATTGAATTTCTTATCTTCCCAGTGCAGGTGGGTAAGGAGGGAAGAAGAGAAAGAAACTTGAAATCAAAGTTTTAAAAACAAAAGTTAAAAAAATTACATGCAACTGGGAAATAAGATATACAGGTATTGGGGGTATAGAAATCCATCTTCTCCTACCAGAAAGTTAGGAGGGTAATGGGGAAGGATATAAGAGAAAACAATTGGTGAGGAGGGGTATTCAGTAGGCTTGTTATTTTGGTGTGGGGGAAGGGAAAAGACAGGGAAAAATTGTAACTCAAAATCTTTTGGAAATGAATGTTGAAAATGAAAGATAAATAAATTTAAAAGATAAAAAAAGAATAAAGAATAAACAATGGACATCTCTTAAAAAAACAGGCAAAAAGTTTTATGAAAAGGTGTTTAAGGGGTCCAATGTATAATGAACGACTCAGAAGGATACACACACACACCTTCATATATATATATATATATATATATATATATATATATATATATATATATGTGTGTGTGTGTATATATATATGTGTGTGTGTGTATAAATATATGTAAAATAAAGGCACATAATTATATATTATATTAAAATAAATAAAATATATGCATATATTTAAAAAAGAAAAAATCAATAGCAAAATTCTATCAGTAGGGAATCTTTAAGTATGTCTACTTTTTGAATTTGAATTCTTTTATTAGGGTTGTCTTCTTATTCCCTTCTGTACAGAAGTAGTCATGCTACACAAGCATGAGGTTGTGACTAGCTTTAACCTTTTATCCTTTCTTTTTTTTTTTTACTTTATTCTACTTACATAAGGTTTTTAGTTTCGTATTTTCTTCCCTTCCCTTTCCTAGCCTCTCCCCAATACAGCATGCAGTCTGTTATAGGTTTTATTTATGCATTAATATTAAACATATTTTCACATTAGTCATGATGTAAAGAAGAATTAGAACTAATGGCAGGAACCAAAAGAAAGTAGAAACAAAACAAAAAGACAAATAAAAACGAGAGCAAATTGTATACTTTCATCTGGGTTCAGATTCCAAAGTTCTTTCTCTGGATGTGGATAGCATTTTCCATCATGAGACTTTTGGAGTTGTCTTAGATCCTTGCATTGCTGAGAAAAGCTAAGTCTATTAAAATCAGTCATTACACAATGTGGTTGTTGCTGTGTGCAATGTTCTCTTGCTCTGCTCATTTCACTCAGCATCAGTTCATATAACTCTTTCCATGATTTTCTGAAGTCTGCCTGCTCATTCTTTCTTTTTTTTTGTTTTGCTTTTTTTGGAGGACAGTTGGGGTTAAGTAACTTGCCCAAGGTTACACGGCTAGTATTTTTGTGTGGGTGTTAAGTGTCTGAGGCCGGAACTGAACTCGGGTCCTCCTGACTCTAGGGCCAATGCTCTACTCACTGCTCCACCTAGCCGCCCCTGCTCATCCCTTCTGCACAATAGTATTCCATTATATTCATATACCACAACTTGTTCAGCCATTCCCCCATTGCTGGACATACTCTCAATTTCCAATTCTATGCTACCACAAAAATATTTTTGTACATGTGGGTCCTTTTCCCATTTTTATGATCTCTTTGGGATACAGGTCTAGAAGTGTTATTGGAGGGTCAAAGGGTAACCCTTTGGTCAGCACACCTACTTATTTTGTTTTACAATATTAATACTATTAAAATTTAATTAATTAATACTATTAAAATACTAGTAAAAAGAGTGACATATTGAGTCAGATACTGTGTGAATTTGGGCAAGTCACTTAACTTATTTTTTTCAGTTTCCTCAACTGGAGGATGGTAATAGTACCAACCTCATCTCCAGTGTTACTGTGAAGACCAAATGAGATAGTACTTATAAAGCACTTAGGATAGTACCTGGCACACAATAGACATTTTATAAATATTATTGTTATTGATGATAATATTATTCTCCTCAAGAAGTAAGAAGGAGCAAGTTCATCATGTTATTAACTACTTTCTTCTACAGTAGAAGAACAATTCTGGTAACATAATTGCATTGGATTCCAGGGAAAGTGGCAAGTTAGAAGGAGTTTCAGTCAGTTTAATAACCAAGTTTATTAATTGACAACTACAGCTTTAAGGGTCAGGGCAATAGGTATTATACCTGAGAAACAGTACAGAACCACTGCATCATTTTAAACAGAAGAAAGACCTGCTCAAGCATATGCTGTAAAAAAAATCATTTTGACAGCTATGGTGTATGTGGATTAGAGAGGGGACATTACTAAAAAATGAGAATAGTTGAGAAGATGACATAATAATCCAGAGGAGATGGTGAATGACCTCATGGAAGAAGAGAAGGATACTGTTATGGGAGAAATTATGAATGTTAAATTTATAAACTTTGGCAATTGCTCTAATATGAGTGTGGGGGAGGTAGGGGAATGAAGAGTTGAAGATGACTCTGAAATTGTAAGCTGGAGTAACAGAGTGGGTTGTAGTACCCATTGTAATAATAGGGAAAGTATGGAGAGAGAGAGAGAGAGAGAGAGACAGAGAGAGAGAGAGAGAGAGAGAGAGAGAGAGAGAGAGAGAGAGAGAGAGAGAGAGAGAGAGAGAGAGAGAGAGAGAGAGAGAGAGAGAGAGAGAGAGAGAGAGAGAGACAGAGAGAGAGAGAGAGAGAGAGAGAGAGAGAGAGAGAGACAGAGAGAGAGACAGAGAGAGAGACAGAGAGAGAGACAGAGAGAGAGAGAGAGAGA
>NW_027187391.1:2283158-2368923 GCF_028583685.1 Petaurus breviceps papuanus
AGAGAGAGACAGAGACAGAGAGAGACAGAGACAGAGAGAGACAGAGACAGAGAGACAGAGAGAGAGACAGAGAGAGAGAGACAGAGAGAGAATATGAATTCATATACAGAGTGTTCTCTTTTAATAACCTGAAATTGATGGTAAATCCAGATGGAAATGTCTAATAGTTGGCAATTGTTGAAGTTGGTCTGCAGTTCAGTAGAGAAAGTAATATTGCATATACAGTTTGTAGGAGCCAGATTCATAGAGAAGATATTTGAATCAATGTGAGTTTGTGAGATCACCAAAAGCATGTACAGAAAAAAGAGGGCCCAGGGCAGAGCTTAGGTGTACTTCTGCATCAGGTAAAAAATAAGAAATGAATGATGATGTTAAAAATAAAGAAAAAAACACAACTAAGAAGGGGCAACCAGAAAGGTAAGAGAAGAATGGAAAGTATTATCACAGAAAGATCAGATATGAAATAATAATCAGAGGAGAGGGTGGTTCAACAGTATGAAAGGCTATAGATAGGTTAAGGAAGGTGAGAACTGATAAAAGGCCTTCAGACTTGGAAATTAAGACATCATTGTCAACTTTGGAGAGAATGGTTTCTTTAGAGACCCAATGTAAGAAACTGATTATAAGGGGTCTTTAAAAGAGTTGGCTATTACAGTACTAATATTGGGTTTTAATTGGTTTATATACGAATTTAATATTAATTATAATTTCTATTATATTATTTAATTATTATTTACACCCCCCATCTACTGTCATTTGTGTGTGAGCGTGCGCACGCGTGTGTGTGTGTGTGTGTGTGGGGGGGGTGTTCCTGTTTGTTCTAGGTCTCTTGGCCCATCTATTTCAAAGTAGTATTTCTCTTAGAAGTGATGAAGTTGAGTAGGGGGGTTATTTTTTCTAGTTCTTGTAAATAATTTTGATATATAAAATAGAATGAAAACTGGTTTTATATGATTAAATTTCAGTATCTCAAATAACCAACATTTAACCATTGTAAATATTGAAACAAGGGCAGGGAAGATGTCTTTTATTTCCTCTTTACAATAAAAGGAAGCCCAGTTACTTGTTTAGTGATTAAGCATCATAAACAGTGGATCCACATATGTTTGACAAGAATATATGAAAATAAATAAATGACATTTCCTAGTCCCTGGTAAGAGATGGTGTATGTCTTCAGAATATTCCAATATCTCACCAAGAATTACATTAATTATGTCCAGCCATATTTTTAATTTGAAATTGAGTTAAATTCATTCAAGCTAACCACTCAAAAACAGTTAGTAGGTACTTCCTATGTGCTTGTTGGTTGTTGGAATGTCCGTCATGTTTTTTTTTTTTTACAATCTGATATATATGTCTAGCTACTTTTTTGGGTATTGAGGAAAACCTGTATCATTATCTCTGGCATACATCTGAAGGCATAATTTTCCTGGGCCAAGATATTAATGGGTCAATATAGTAAACTTGAGGACAGGAAAAGAAAAGAATGCGATGGTATTTTAATTTTTAAAAAATCCCTTGGTTTCATTTATATAGTATTTTGTTTCAAAAAGAAATCACGGCTTTGGGTCAGGAAACATGTGTCTGTTCACGAAGTTTACTTGTATTTGATTGAGGACAAATTGCAAGGTGTTTTAGAGGTACTCTACTGAGGAACTTATTTGCATATTCCAAAGGACTTCTTGAGGAAATTGTTTCAGATAATAATCTCTCATTTTATGTCAGTAGAATTTCACCCCTTTTGCATTTGACTCCAACAAAATTCTGACAACATCATTCTGTGCATAATGGGGTCACCTAAAGATTTGTGGACTTTTTAAGAGTTTTAGCTATTTTCTTCAAAAAACAAGTCTCAGGATGGGTAAATCATTGCAACAATGAATTGGAAATTTGTTACTGTTGTATTGACTTGCTCTCCTTTATAGAATGTTAAAATACAACACACAGAGCTCTGGAGATAATTCTTGAATAACAACAACTCTGGGTAGGTTTTTCATGGTTTTAACTGGTATTATTTTATTCTAAGAAATAGATGGAATAGAATTTACAATACTAACAGCCTAGCCAAGATTTTTTTTTTGCCAAAGAATATCTTGATAAAATGAATGCATAGAAGATTACATTAAAGTTTTTTTATGTTATTTACCTGAGAGAAATACATTTAAGAAATTAGAGCGAATTTCAACAGACAGAACCAAGAAATGGGCAGTGGAATTTCCTAGGCAATTTCAAAAGTATATTGGCTCAAATCTTCTCTTGACTTTGCTTTGGTAATATAGGCTCACCCTCAGGTTTATGTCTGAATTAAAAAAAGGCTAGTTCAAGAAAGAAAACAACAAGAATATATACAATAGTATGTGCTAGGTAATTTTCGAGGCTCTGGGCATATAAAGGAAAAAGGAAAAAATGCTGTCAAGAATTGATGATTCAGCTGGGGATATATCATATGTTTGTGCATAGATGTGAATGTATGTATGTATCAACAATGCAATATTCACACACAATGCCTATGGCAATTATAAATATGCTGAAGTGGTTATTAGTCACAAAATATACCAGGCTCTCTATATGGGGGATAAAGCTAGAACATTTATCAAAATACCAAATAACTGAGTCCCCAAACCAGAAAGTCAAAGCCATCACAGTAGTTATGAAGTTGGCACATATAGTTAATGTGGTAAACACCCGCATTCTCAAGCCTTTAAAATAGAACAGCCTACATCAGGCAAAGGTTCTCCTCTCCCCATTCATAGCAACTGCTCAGCGTCCAGGAATTATGCTCCCAGCAGTTCTGGCCCCCTGCAGTTCCAGTCTCCGGCAGTCCTCAGCAGGAGTCCTTAGCAGAAATTCTGGCTAGTTAAAAAAAAAAAGGATTCACACCTCCACCTCCACCTTGGTGGCTACCTCTGCTGCTGCCTCTGCTACTGCTACTGCCACTGCCAGTCACCACTGGAACTCTAGCTTGGCTTCCGCTCCCTTTTGCTCCACCCCTTCCCGCTACATCAGCAAGTCCAATGGGACATGAAAGACCTTTAAATCCCATAACCCTTACAATGTAGAAGAAAGAAAGTGATATTGGGGAGAAGACACTAGCCTTGGAGTAATGAGAATTGGAGAAGGCCTCATGTGCAAGATGATGCTTGAGTTGAGTCTTGAAGAAAAATAGTAATTCTGAAAGTTATAGTTGAGAAAAGAATGCATTCCAGATGTGAGAACTATCTGTCTAATGGCTCAGAGACAGAAAATGAAGTGTTGAATGTGAGAAACTACAAAAAAGCTTGTTTGGCTGGACCTCAGGATATAAGGAGGAGAAAATTAACAATACATCTAGGAAGATTGAGTTGGGTCCAGAATGTAAAGGATTTTAAGTTAAAATATCTTCTTTTAAGAGATGACTTATAGGAAACAACACCATAGGAACTGCGGGAAACAGAGACCACTTGACCCCTTGAATATATTGCTAGACTTCAAATTAGGAAGACCTGAATTGACATCTCAACTCTGATGGTTTTATGACCTTGGAAATCAAGCTTTCTGAAAATGTTTTCTCATTATTAAAATCTTACATAACTCAAAGGATTGTTATGAAACTCAAATGAGATGATCTATGTAAAGATCATCATTACAAACAATGCCTAAAGATCTCTCTTAACATCTTCTGTTGTTATGGATTATGGCAATAATTCATCTTTTCTTTAATTTTTCATGGTTTACTATGAAAGACAGGCAGGTAGTACAGTGGATTGAGTGTTGGTCCTGGAGTAAGGAAGACTTGAGATCAAATTTGACCTCAGACACTTACTAACTTTGTGTCTCTGGACAAGTCACTTAACTCTGTTTGCTTCCATTTCCTCATTTGTAAAGTGAGCTGAAGGAGGAAATGGCAAACAATCCAAATGGAGTCATAAAGAGGTGGACACAACTTAAAAGATGGAACAACAAAAACATGGCAGTAATTTAATCATGACTTTCAGGTCATCCAATACTTTAAAAAAAATTTTTTTTAAATTAATTTGTTTGTTTCCTTTTAGTTGACAAGATTCAATTACACAATTCCTTGAGTTTCACATTTTGTCCCCCTTTCTCCCCTTCCCTCCCAAGGGCGGCATATAGTCAAGTATAGGATCTGTAAATATTTTCACATTATACATTAGTCAAGTTATAAAGACGGATTGTATAAGATGGAATGAAAAAATGGTAAAGACGACATAAAACCAAATAAGAGAAGGAAAAAGATCAGGTATTTTGCTTCCACCTGGATATAAACTCAGTTCTTTCTAGTTCTCTCTTTGGATACACATATTTCTCTCCATCATGAGTCTTTTGGGATTGACTTATATCACTGCATTGCTGAGAAGAGTCCAGTCTATCAAAGTTGGTCATCACACATACGTTGTGTCTGTAATTGTGTACAAATATCTCCTGGTTCTACTCTTCTCACTCAGCATCAGTTTGTATAAGCCTCTCCAGGTAAATATGAAGACTGTCTGCTCCTTGTTTCTAATAGTACAATAGTATTCCATAACATGCATATACCACAACTTATTCATGCATTCCCCAATTGATGGGCACCCCCTTAATTTCCAATTCTTTACTACCACAAAAAGAGCTGCTATAAACATTTTTGTACATATGGGTCTTCCTCCCACTTCTATGATCTCTTTGGGATATAACCCTAGGAGTGGTATTGCTGGATCAAAGGATATGAATGTATTTATAGCCCTTTGGGCATAATTCCAGATTTTCTGCTCTCCAGAAAGGCTGGATCAGTTCACAACTCCACCAGCAATGCATTAGTGTTCCAATTTGCCCACATCCTCTCCAGCATTTGTCATTTTCCTGTTTTGTCATCTTAGCCAATCTTAGTCCAGTACTTTTAAAAATTATCTCTCCTGGATCTATTTTTAGGTCAGTTGTTTTCCCCATGAAATATTTCACATTGTCTTCTATATTTTTTCATTTGTTTGATTTTGTTTTAAAAGAACTTCAAAAACAACTTGTTAAAAAAGAACTTTTGGGTTCTTTATTTCTTAAAATCATTAGCTTCCATTTATTCCATTCTAATTTTTAAGGAATTATTATCTTTAGTGAGCTTTAGGATCTCATTTTCCATTTGGCCAGTTCTGCTTTTTAAGGCATTCTTCTCCTCATTGACTTTTTGGACGTCTTTTGCCATTTTGGCTAGTATATTTTCTTCAGTATATTGTAAAATCTCTGTTAACAAGCTGTTGACTCGTTTTGCATGATTTTCTTGCATCACATTCTCATTTTTCTACCCAATTTTTTGGCTACTACTTATTTGATTTTCAAAATCCTTTCTAAGACCTAATATCAATTCACATTTTTTTTGAAGAATTTGGATGTAGAAACTTTGACTTTGTTGTCTTCTGATTGTGTGTTTTGATTTTCCTTGTCACCAAAGTAAACTTCTATAGTCTGATTTTTTTCTGCTGTTTGATCATTTTACCAGCCAGTTACTTGACTTTTAACTCTTTGTTAAGGTAGGGCTCTGCTTCCAATATGGAGCGCATACTACCTCAATCTTCAGAGGTTTTGTGGAGCTGTATAGGGTCATTTCTCATTTAGCAGCCAAGAAATGAAATAAGTTCAGATAAAGGTCAAGAAAAACCTGCCACACTCGTAATTTGTCATCATCCAGCAAAGGGAAGTCAAGATTAATAAATTTTTGTTCCCATGCTATATAAAGTATTTTGTAAATTTAAAAATGAAAGTAATGTAAGGTTCCATTATTTTCCCCTTTTTCTTACTTTTTGTAAGAAAAAGTTGTATCAAATCTTTTTTTTTATCAAACCATTATGTAAACTTTAAATGTCACTCAAAGGGAAGCCTTAAGATTTAGAGGGGAAAGTATGTCAGAACTCATCTCATAATATACTGGTAATGGAGGTAGGAAACCTGAATTTGAAATCTGATCCTGTCATTTATTAGCTATGTGCCCCTGGTCAAGTCTCTTCATCTCTCTGGGCTTCTGTTACCTTATCTCTAAAGATAATAAATAAATATATAAAATTATAATAAATAAATAAATGAATAAGTAAGTAAATAAAATAAAGAAATAATAATATATTGAAATCCCTAATGTCTCTGTGCTTTCCACTTTTTTGTATATCAGAAGTGACTTGTGTATACATCAACTATAAAGTTCTGGATATCTCTGTCCCTAGTTTCATCTGCCAAGTTAAATAAATCATTTAATGATCTGGGTGTGGCAGTGGTGCTAGGAATGCTATATTTATGAAGAATCAACAAAGAATATCTTTAAAATTATTTCATATGTTTTATTATACTCAAACGCCAATCCCCTTTTGTATGAGCAATCTGTGTCCATTAAAACATTCTATCCATCTTTAAAATACAAAAAATTTGTCATGATTGCAAAGAATGTCTCATTGTGGGGATCAAGTTAGGACAAGTAGTAAAGGAAGACAGTAAGATGAAAGCCACTTTTAAGAGACCAATTATAGGAAACAGAATGGCATAGGGACTGTGGAAAACATAGAGACCACTTGACCCCTCAAATATATTGCTAGACTTTAAATTAGAAAGACCTGGATTGACATCTCAACTCTTTTATGACTTTGGAAATCAATCTTTCTGAAATTTTTTTCTCATCAGTAAAATGTTACCTAACTCAAAGGATTGTTATAAAGCTCAAATGAGATGATCTCAATGCAAAGATCATTTTTGCAATGCCTAAAGATCTCCGTCAACATCTTCTGTTGTTATGGATTATGGTAGTAATTCATCTTTTCTTTAGTTTTTCATGGTTTACTATGAAAGACAGGCAGGTAGTATAGTATATTGAGTGCTGGTCCTGGAGTCAGGAAGTCACATTTTACCTCAGACACTTAGTAACTTTGTGTCTCTGGACAAGTCACTTAACCCTGTTTGCTTCAGTTTCCTCATCTATAAAATGAACTAGAGAAGGAAATGACAAACTATTCTTATATTTTTGCCAATCCAAGTGGAGTCACAAAAAGTTGGACACAACTAAAATGATGGAACAACAACATGGCAGCAGTTATCCTTTTTAAATTTTATTTTGGCTTATCAAGAAACAGAGACGATTCAGGGGTTAATAACTAAGGACTTATGAGGGGACAGATTCAACCTTTACTGAGTACTTCAAGAGGCGAATGAAAATGCTTATGAAGGCACTTAATGCAGTTATCCCTCTCAAATAAGATAGAATACGATAAAGTTTGACACCAGGGAACTGGTTTCAAAGGCTTAATATTTTTCCCCTTCACCCTCCCATATAACAAAGAATATTTTTAAAAGAAGGGGAAAAGATATAAAATTAGGCAAAAGAAAATAAAATCAGCAAACCAATAAAATAAAAAAGTATGAAAAGTCTATGTAATTTCCTGCTCTTTTGATCACCTACCTGTGTGTGTCTAGATGTGTTATTTTATTCATCTTTGGGCTCAATAATATTTGTAATCATATAACATTTACTTGGAATTGTTACTTCGTGGGTCTTTAATTTACAGTGTTGTCGTTTTATATATTGTTTTCTTGGCTGCTTACTTTCACCATTTATGCCTAAATGTTAACTCATTTTGACTTCATCTTGGTATAAGGTATGAGATGTTTGCTTTATATCTAGTTTGTGTCTTATTGTTTTCCAGTTTTCCCAGCAGTTTTTTTTTAATACTAATTCCTTATCCCAAAGATTGGGGTCTTTACGTTTATAAAACATTAGGTTACTATAGTCATTGACTACTATTGTATATATACTCTTGATATACTCTTGTATATCTAATCTATTCCACTCATCCACAACTCTGTTTCTTAGCCAGTACCATCTAGTTCAGATGATTACTCCTTTATACAATAGTTTGAGATATGATATTACTGAAACACCTTCCTTTGTATTTTTAAAAATTAATTTCTTTAAAAATTTTCGCCTTTTGTTCATCCAGATGAATTTTGTTGTTATTGTTCTAACTCTATAAAATAATTTTTGCTGGTTTGATTGGTATGGCAGTGAATAGGTAAATTAATATTGGCAGATTTAACAATTTTATTTTATTAGCTTGATCTACCCATTAGCTGTTGATGCTTTTCCAATTGTTTAGATCTGATTTTTGTGAAGTGTTTTATATTTGTATTCATATATTTCCTGGGTTTGTCTTGCGAGATAGCCTCCCCATGTATCTTATATCTTTTTACATTTATTATAAGTGAAATTTCTTTTTCTCTTTCTTTCTGCTTTATTGGTCATATAAATAAATGGTGATGATTTATGTGGGTTTATCTTATATCCTGTAAGTTTGCTAAAGTTGATAATTATTTCAATTAATTTCAGTTGATATTCTAATGTTCTCTAAGTATACCTTCATAACATGTGAAAAGAATGATAATTCTGTTTCCTCAATGCCTGTTCTATTTCCTTCAATTTCTTTTTCTCCTCTTATTGCTATAGCTAACATTTCTAGTACTATATTGTATAATAGTGGTGATAATGGGCATACTTGCTTCACCCTTGTCTGATCTTATTGAGAAGGTTCCCATCTTCTCCCTATCACAGTCCAATTACATTTTAAAAAAATGTAACATTCATTTTTTAAAATTTTGAGTTCTAAATTAACTCCCTCCTTACTGTCCCTCCCCTACCCCTTAAAAAGGCAAACAATATGATATCAATTATACATGTGAAGTCATGCAAAACATGTTTTCATTTTAGCCATGTTGCAAACCAAAGCAAGCACAAAAATCCCAAGAAAAAATAAGTGGGGAAAAAGTATTGTTTAACCTACACTCAGTTTATCAATTCTCTCTCTGAAAGTGGATAATATTTTTCATCATGGGTCCTTTGATTAGAGTAGCAGTCTTTCACAATTGATCATTGTTACAATGCTGCTGTTACTGGCTAAAATGTTCTCCTAGTTCTGGTCACTTCATTTTGCATCACTTGTAAAACTTCCCAGGTTTTTTTGTAACTATACTTCTCATTATTTCATATACTACAATTGTATTCCATCATATTCACATACCACAACTTGCTCAGCCATTCACTAGTTGATGGGCATCCCCTTGATTTCCAATTCTTTGTCATCACACAAAAGAGTTCCTATAAATATTTTTTGTATGCATACGTGTTTTCTTCCTTTTCTTTGAGCTGTTTGGGATACAGACCTAGTAGTAGTATTACTGGATCAAAGGGGAAATAATTTTGTATTCCTTTTTGGGCAAAGTTCCAAATCATTCTCAGAATGATTAGAGCAGTTCACAATTCAAGCTATAGTTCCCATTTTTCCAACTTTCTCTAGCATTTATCATCTTCCTTTTTGGTCATGTTGGCCAATTTAATAGGGGTGAAGTACTTTCTCAGAGCTCTTTTAATTTGTATTTCTCTAAACATTGATTATTTAGAGCATTTTTCTCCATATGACTATTGACAGCTTTAATTTCTTATTCTGCTAACTGCCTATTCATATCCTTTGATCATTTTTGAAGGTATAATGGCTCTTAATTTTTTTAAACTTGGCTCAGTTGCATATAGTTGAGGAAGGAGACTTTAGCAAAGAAACTTACTATATTTCCTACCCATTTTCCTGTTTCCTTCCAATTTTGGATGCATTAGTTTTGTTTGTGCAAAACTTTTTAAAATTTATGTGCTTAAAACTATCATTTTGACTTCTATGATCCTTTTTGTTTCATTTGGTCAAAAACTCTTCCTTCATCCATAAATCTGGAGATAGTTTTTTTTGTGTTCCCCTAATTTATGTATGATATCACTTTTTATATCTAAATAATTTATCTATTTTTGCCTTTTCTTGGTATAAGATATGAGATATGGATCTATGCTTAGTTTCTGTCAAACTGCTTTCCAGTTATCATTGATTTTTTAATTGCCAAGCACAATAGTCTTTCACTGATCTTCAACATTTGACCCCTCTGCAGGATGTAACAATGTTCATTACTTTTTCTTCTTCTGTACTCTCTCCTCTCAAGATTTTTCATGACACAGCTATCCAGCTATGGATATACTGGTAAATATTTAATAACAAGCTCTCCAGAAACACACACACATACACAAACACACACTTCACTTTTAAGTTTAATCTGCATTCAGATTTTCTTTACAACTTTCAGTCTAGACAGTCAACAAAACAAGAAATCAAGCTATAGCATGTATTATTTGCCTACTTCCAAAGTCTGTCCATTTGGCTTTCTATCTTGTTCAGCCATAGTACAGGTATGATGCACTAACACTGAATTGTAGGAAATAGTTATTCTCCCTTTTCTGTTAGTCCCTGTGGCTCCCAAAATGGGCTTGGAGTTTTGGTCAGTTTAGTTATCTCTCTCACTATTAGTTGCATGGAGTAGAGTCCTGAATCCAGAAGTTAGAGTCATAGAAATTTTGGGGCCAGAATTCCAGGCCAGAATTCCAGGCCAAATCTTGATGTCAGACAAGTGTAGAAGCACTAAGAAATGGGAAGCTGTGAATCTAATCCTTCTTAATGGACTGAGGTCAAATACTTGTGTGTGTGTGTGGTAGGGGGGAGGGTGGCTATTATGCCACCCAGGTATTGGGAAGAATGTCTATGTTTTCCCTTGTTATACCTTTGGAGTAAGCATTCCTTTGTTGAAAGTAATTTTACTGTTATGGTTTAAATGGAACTAGGTGGTTTGAATACTCATTGGGAGAACACAACCAGTGGGGATTTGAGTGAGTGACAGGGAGGAGAAACACATCCAACCCTCTAAGGGTACTAGATAGCTCTAGGTGGGGAGATAGAGGGACATGATGTAACATTCATAGCCTTCAGGGTATGAGGGCCAAGGAAATAATGGTTAACTTAAAATATTAAAACATAAGACATTTAGTGGAATTATTTAACATACATTCATACTTTACATTGGCTCAACAACCCTAATGATTCCTTTAAGACCCATGTCTTCTGGCGAGCTAGGCCAATGCTTAGACTCATTTTCCTGTCAGTAGTCATATTTTCCTCAAAGAAGTGTAACTAAAGAGAGTATCTTGCACTAAATCAGGCATTGACTGGAGAATTTAGAGGCAGGACTTTTTCACAAATTCATAAGACTTCCTCTAAAGTTGAGAAGATCCCTCTTAGGATCACTCTTTGAACTCTTTTTAAGGCTAAAACAAACACAAAGCCAATGGGATAGTCAGGAACAAAGACACAGACTCAAACTCAAATATGTTAGGCAACATCCTTGCTACCTACTACAAATGCCAACTACCCTGTCTGCCAAAGGAAAGAGGAAAACCTCTTCACCTCTCATAGAATGTTCCATAGAAACATTCCCAAAAAACACATTTTGGAGGATAAGAAAAGAGTATTACTTTCAATAAATGAATAGGAAGTTGTAAACAAAAAAGGGAAGCTTAAGAATTAATGTCTTACAACTAAACTTTACCAAACTTCAATTTGTTTTAAAAATATGAAAATAACTTTCTTGAATCCATTATTGAATGAGAAAATAAATTAATTTGAAGAAAAGTCATTTTGCATACCAGCCAGGGTACAAATGTCATTCAAGTTTGATGAATAATTTAAATTGAAATGTAGGCTATTGCTAAATAGAATTGAAAATAGAAAATAGAAAACATGTATTTCATTTTATTTTAAATGTAATCTTTATACATTGATCATTTGAGGGCTAAAAGATTGCTTTATATCTATCAGTGTAACATCTTATTATTTAAAAAAATAAACTTCATATATGATGGAAAAAAGAACATATGTTACCTCATTTATCCATTTGAAATTAGCAGCATGTGGTTGCTGATAAAAGTGAACAATGCTTGGTAATTAGGAAAAGCCATATTAACATATTGCAAAGCATTTCTAAATAATATAATGTGAGAAAAATAAAACCCCAAAACAAAGAAAAAAAGGGATGTCTGGAAAGATCATGAAGTAAGAGGCTAAAGATCCCTTAGCATCTCACAGCAATGACAAGGACAGCGATAAGAAATGATATTTATAATGTATTAAATTACAAGAAAAATAGATGAAAGGTAATACTTCACCATAATGTAAATCTTCCTGAAAAACAAACAGACATATAAGCACATGTAAAAAATCAGAAGGTTACTTTATGGGCCCAAGGCCTATAACTACACATGATATCTCATCCCCACATACAACTATCTCACCAGTCCTTTATTATTCCAGCTTTGACAATATTGACTATAATGGTTTCTATCTTATCCCTTTAATGTTTCCTCTTTAGCTAAGCTAGGTCGACCCTTCCATTATTAATGTATGGGGAATCATCACGTTTGTCAGCATCAGGAAATGATAAAACAGACAACTGAGGATGAAGAAGGGACTTAAATATAGGTTACAATGTCATCAAATGCAAAAGGGAAGGGACGTCCATACCATGAGTGAGTAGAAAGGAAAGTATTGTGAAAACATAGTATAAAACCATATTTATATTATTTTATAAATATATTTATAATATTTATATTATGAAACCATAACTTCCATAAGAGTTTCTATATAGAGTCACTTTCTCAATACAAACGTTTTTTCAAAGTGAGGAAGTTATTAAAATTGCCTCAGCCAATAGTCTGTACAAGAGGAAATTTGTGGTTCTGACTATGTGAAAGAAGCTAGACACTTCAATAGCCTGAAAGAGAGCTATGTGGGTCAGAGGTTAAGGGGCAGATGGCGTAAAGGCTAAGGGAGACAGGTTTGATATATGCATATCCCCAATTCTGACAAACCAACAGTGAGAATCCTAAAGAATTAACAGCAATAAGGGTATAATAAAATTTTAGAAATACTATATAAACAAAGGGTGGTGAACTTAAAATTCTGTGGAAAAAAGAAAGCAAGCCATACTGTAACATTTGTTTGATGGGTTAATTTTCCCAAACTCCCTTCCTCCTGCCTCTCTCCTTTCTTTCTCTGCTTCCCTTCCTCTCTCCCCTTCTCCTCATTCCCTTCCTGTCATCCTACCCTCCTTCCTTCCTTGTCTCTGTCTTCCTCCCTCCTTTCATTTTTGCCTTTCTCCCTCTCTCCTTTCTTTTTTTTGTTTTTAGAAAAACAAGAATGAATTAAAAGAAATATAATATAAAACAATAGATGTAAACAATTATTTAAATACATAAAAGAGTAAATTTTCATATATTATCCAAAACATTAAAGAAATGATGCAACTGTCTAGCATCTTTCAAAAGAGAATTAAATTAAAATTACCAAAGATATAAGCATGGGAAATAAAGGGGAAACACACTCTTTAAGATATTAAGAAGATAAATTAAAAATAATAATTTACAAGACACTACAAGGAATCTCTCTAATACGGTAGAGACTCTGATAGAGGGAATGGAAAGTTTGGATCTCATACATATAGAATGAATAAAACATTCTATGAGAGATGAAAAATGAAAGATGAAACATTCTATGAGAGAGAAAAGAAAAAGAAAGAAAACTAAAACAGCAATATCCAATGGTAAAAATATTGGAAGAATTTTATGCCTTCTATAACAATTCAAATGACTTACTCTGAAGGTAGTCTATATAGAGTTAAGCACTGGCCTACTAGGAAATGTACAAGTATAAAATCCCTGAATATCATCATATCTGAAGGAATACAATAAAATTCTTCAAAGTACTGGAAGCAGAGAGCAAAGAAAGAATGAATATTATCTCCATGTTTTTTACACAAAGAAACATCATTTTAATTTTTCAAGAAAAAATAGTTTTCAAGTCATGAAATTTCAAGGTAAAATGTATGAAAATATCTATGGCCATCAAAAGAAAAGATTTTAAATATCAAGACAATCCATTTGATTAGGCCAGAGTTATTTCTTTTCTGTGATAACCATAATGAAATATAAGATTATAAGATAAAGAGAAATAGACTTCAACCAAAAACAGCACCACTACAAAGTTGAAACCAACTATAAAAGAAAACAAAGTGGATTATAAGAGAAGAAAATTCAGTCATCCCTCAAGAAAAAAAAGGAGAGATAAATAGGAGATGTAAACATATTAACTAAGAGAATAAATGATAGGTTAATAAGTGCAGTTAACAAGAAAAGACCAAAGTAATGCAGTCAACTCCCTCATCAGTGTTTGCCAAAAGAAGATGATTTTTTTAAAGAGATATTCAAAGAACTGATTTCATTAGCAACTATCATAGGGGTTTGATCTGCTCCTGCTTGTGTCTGCCAGGGTCACTTTAACCCTCTTTAGGCAATCTAGTACCACACTCCCCACTCCTAGCAACGTATTCTATTGATGCTGAAATTAATGTGGATATTTGACAGGCATAGAACACTGTAACTAATAACTTCCAGTATAGAACTCATATTTAAAAAATAATAGTCTTAAATACCTTTAATATAATTACATGCATATATCAGAACCCAAGAGATACTGTTATTGGCAAAAGAGAAACAATGAAAGATTTTTCAATAAGTATAGAGATAAGACAAAAAATGACTACCCCATCCACTACTCAGAATTATTCATATAAATTCCCATAAATAGCTATAGCAGGAAAACTGGAGAACAAAATTTAAGATACAATTATCAGATAAAAGTAGTCAGAATTATATCTATAGGCTATAGGATAGGTTAATTATAAAACTCTAGAGAATTAGCAAACTTTACTGAAAAATGTTATTGGTCAAGGGGCAGCAGCATAGTATACTGTGCTTGGAGTCAGATTAGCCTATTTCAAGTCTCACTTTACTATCTGTATGATAATGTTAATTGAAACAACAGTTCTGGGACCTAGTTTGCTCATCTATGAAATGACAGATTTGTACTAGATGACCTTTAAGGTGCTTCTAGATCTAAATCTATGATATTATGATCCTAGGCAGAATGAAGCTAAAAAACATACAAATATATATTAAAAATCAGAGATATCACCTTGCCCAAAAAACAAATCTGTTTCATCAAAGCTGTGTTTTTTTCCCCAGTAGCAATGTATGGCTATTAAAGTTGAACTATGATGAAAGTTGAGTGCCACAGAATCAATACTTTCAATTTGTGGTGCTGGAAAAGATTTTTGAGAGGCCCTTGGACAGCAAGGAAATCAAACCAGTCAATATTTAAAGAAATCATCTCAGGCTATTCACTGGAAGGTAAAATACTGAAGCTGAAACTTAAATACTTTGGTTACATAATGAAAAGACAGACTTATTGGAAAAGTGTCTAATGTTGGGGAAGATTGAAGGCAAAAGGAACATGGGAAAACAGAGGATAAGATGCATAGATAATGTTAGAAATAATGAACGTGAACTTGGAAAGCCTTAAAGAGATAGTGGAGGATAGAAGGGCCTGGTGCACTATGGTCAATGGAGTCACAAAGAGTTTTATATGATAGAATAACTGAACAACAACAAGCAGAAGTAGACAAAATAAATCCACATCAAATTTAGATATTTTATACAGTAATAATGAAAATTAAAAGGAAACAACAAAGGGCTAACTTACAAAGACCCTCTGTTCTAATGTAATATAACTTCAGGGTACTCATTTTAGAAATCAATAAAAACTAAAATGATATTAAAATAATAACAGATTTAGTGCTATACCAAACTACGTAGAGTTTACTTTACAGACAATAAATACTGACATTAATAGGGAGACAAAAATAATAGGATGACTTTAAAAAGCAGGAATATAAATGTCTTTGTATTACCAAATTTCAAACTACTATAAAGAAATATTCACAAAAACTCATGTGTTACTATTCAAAAGTAGAAAAGCAAATCAATGAAACAGATTAGATAATTAACATCTAGTGAAAAAAAATGAATAGAGTTTTTCAGTGTACAAGAAAGCCAAGAATATAATATTCTTGAAGGAGTACTTCTGCGAAAATTGGAAAAAAGTTGGGTAGAAAATTAAGACCAATATCTTGGACTATATCACACTAAATGTTCCAAATAGATAAGTAATCTAAATACCAGAGGCCACACTGAATTTTTTCACAAAGGTATCTCTCAGAACTATGATTAGATAAACATTTCACAATAGAAGAAAGGATAGAGGGAAATAAAATAGATATTTTGTTGTTCAGTTGTTTTGGTCATGCCCAACTTTTTGTGACCCCATTTGGAGTTTTCTTGAAAACAGTATTGGAGTGGTTAGTCATTTCCTTTGCCAGCTCATTTTTACATATTAGGAAACTGAGGCAAACAGGGTTAAGTGACTTTCCCAGGGTCACACAAATCATAAAGTTTCTGAGGCCAGTTTAAAAGTTAAAAAGATTAATCTTCCTTACTTCAGGGCCAGCATTCTATCCACTGTATCACCTAGATGGCCCATGATTAATATAAAGGTTCTTATATAAAAGATTAAAGACCTTTTGTACAGAGAAACCTAATGCACTTAAATAAGAAGAGAAACTTTTAAGGGGGGAAAATGTTTTCATCATTTATCTCTGTTAAAAATCTAATATGCAGTGGGCGGCTAGGTGGTGCAGTGAGTGAATAGAGCACCGGCCCTGAAGTCAGGAGGACCTGAGTTCAAATCTGGCCTCAGACACTTAACACACACACACACACACACACACACACACACACACACACCAGCCGTGTGACCTTGGGCAAGTCACTTAACCCCAATTGCCATCCAAAAAAGCAAAAAAAAAAATAATTATATATATGACATATATAGAGAATTGACAGAATCATATGAATGAGATTCATTTCCCGATAGACAAATGACCAAAGGATGTGAACATTATTTTTCAGATGCAAGAATGAAAACTATCAAAGAAATATTAAAATAATAGGGAAATATGTGAAAATATTTCTAAATATATGAAATTGAGGGAGATGATATAACATTTAATTTTGCTGTTTCTTATAATACCCCATTTCCCATCTATGTGCCTTGGTACTGACTATGTCCCATACCTGGAATCTTCTCTTGCCTCGTATCACCTATTCTAATCCTTTGCCTTCTTTATAACTAAAATTAAGTGGCAAAATGAGTATGACAATAATTTTCATGTGATGAGACTGAGATTCAGAAAAGTGAACTAACTTGCTTATGATCATACAGCTAATGTTGGAGACAAAATTCAGATAATCCTACTCCAGATCTGACACTGCATTCACTATGCTATGTTGCCTACCTGACACAATGATTGTAATAATGAAAACAGGAACAATAAATCAATGGCCTTCTAACTCAGATTAATTAAAATGACCACTCCTGATTAAAGAGTACAGGTAATGGGAAACACTTCTTTCTACTTCCTGGAAAGGTTAGGGTTTGGGTTGCTGTTGTCAGCATTAGTAATTGTGCCAGTTGGCTTAAGTTTATCAGAAAATGATTATTATATGAAAAAAACAAGAAAAAATAAAACATGCTTAGCAATTATACTGTCAACTATTTAGAATGTTTCATGTCTCATTCTGATGGTTTGTTTAATTTTAGATAGAAATTTTTTCCTTTTCAAATGAAATGTCTTTGGAATCAAACTATTATATCTTCTATGAATCGAATTGTGCACACTCTTTTTGTTACATTACTTTTTTTTCTTTTCAAATTAAATTTAACTTATGTAATCTAAACAATTATGTTAGACTTGTTGAATGAAAACAATTCTTGCATTTATAATATCAATATGACTTTGAGTGCCATAAAGAATACAGTTTCAGCTTGGAATCTGGATGATATTGATTATGCCTTGCATTTGACATATGCTGAATGGCAACTCAGGGCAAGTTATTTAAGCTCTCAGGGCTCCAGGTAATAGGGCTCCAAAAATTATGAGAGGAGAGAGAGAGAAAGAAAGAGAGAGAGGAGGGGGGACAGGGGGGTAGGAAAGGAAAAAGAAAAAGTCATTGTGTATGGGTAGACAGTTTTCCTTTGCTATGTATTCCTTTCACAGATGTCGCCAAATAACTGAATGAAAAAAATAAATCAGCAAAACATTTTATTCTTGACCAAAATTACCAATTCAGTACTGAATGAGTTGTGTTTTATTCCTGATAGAGGTATTACCTTCAAGAATATTTTTAAATCACTTGTCATATGACTATTTTTAATGCTAAGATAGCTAAAATGTTTATACTAAATTGTTTGTTACTATTTTTCTTACTTCCCTGTCAGCTCTCTAAAATTATAATTTATGAAGTTATATTTTCCTAAGTATGGTTGTTTACCACCAATTTTGAAAAGGATGAGTTATCAAATGAACATGTTTTGGATGATTAATTTTGAATATCGATATAGTTAAAAGGTGAGACAGAAAAAAACAAACACCACCACACAAAATACTCAAACTTTGAACATTCAAGGGTCCTAAGATTAAAAAACTTAAAAGGGACTGGATAGATTTCTTTACATATTTGATGAGGCTGTCTTCTAGAAGAAAGATGAGGCTTATACTCTGTAGTTCCAGTAGAAAGCATTTAAATTATTGAGTTGATGTTAAAGAATGAAATAACTTAGTTTATTATGAAGGGGGAACCTTGGAGTATTTAGTGGTATACAAAAATTGAATGGTCTGTCTTTAGATATAATGAGGTCTATGATATTAACTATGGTTGTCTTTTGTTGAAGGATGTTCTAAAAAGGGTTTCTTCAGGCTCCTTGTAAACTCTAAAATAGTACTATTCTATGATTGATCACAGGGTCTTCCAGAGCAAAATTAGAAGAAGAAAAGCTAATATCCCTACTTTATTCCCTTATTTCCACATTTTTGCCACTATATTCTGTCATAATATCTGCCACCCAAATGAGGGGAATGATAGAAAAAAGGTTGGTGAGTGAATATAGGTATTTTCCCTCTGACTGTGGTGGGGGTTTACTATGTTATTTTGTTTTTGGGGGGGGAGATGAGGTGGAAAGTCAAGTGATGTTTTAGTAATTAACCTCACATATGTTAGGAGGTTTAAATTCAAAGCCAGGAGCTAACAAAACAATGACAACAACAAAACGAAAACAAAACAAACAAAAATCTTTTCAACAGGGCTCTCCACAAGTAGAAGGGACTGCCTTGAGAAGAGATGAGTTCTGGGTCTCAGTTGTTTCATATTTCAAATAGAGGGATTAATTGATTAACAAAATAAATAGTATTTACATAGCCCAATATGATAAGAGAAAATTGAACAAATAATGATGGGGACCATCAGAACTAGATGGATTTACAAGTGAATTCTATCAAATTTTCAAAGGGTACTTAATCCTAATATTATGTGAACTGTATGAAAAATATGGGAAACAAAGAGATTCTTCCAAATCCTTTCTATGAAACAAATATATTTTTGATCCTCGAAGCAGGGAGAGACAAAACAGAAAAAAGGTTATAGACTAATATATCTAAGAAATACTATAGCAAAATTTTTAAATAAAAATTAGGAGATAGAAAAAAATTAAAAGATTAGACACTATCAGAGCATTTTAGATGGCACAATGGATAGAATGCCAGCCCTGAAGTCAGGAAGACTCATCTTTGTGAGTTTAAATCTCGTCTCAGAAACTTACTAGTTGTCTGAGCCTGGAGAATTTACTTAACCCTGTTTGCATCAGTTTGTAAATATGAGCTAGAAAAGGAAATGGCAAATCACTCTAGTACCTTTGCCAAGTATACCACAACTACGGTCACGAATAGTTGCCCATACTGGAGAGATTCAACAGCAACTCAACAACAACAACCAAAAAGAACACTATGACTAGCTTCCTGTTTATAATCAGAATTTAATGTATGGCTCAATATAAAGAAAAATGTAACTATAATAAACCATACAAATACAAAAATTATTTTAAAATGATTATATCAATAGATACTGAAAAGATTTTTAAAGCAAAATCAAATATTCATACCCATTTAAAAAGCCCTAGAAATTTTAGAAGTAAATGGACTTTTCTTTAATATTTAAATTCTATCAATTTATCTAAAACCAAGAGCAAATAATGTATTATTGTAAAATGAATGCTAAAAATTGTCTTAACATTTAATTGGGAGAAAAAAATAATATTTAAAAATAAAATAAAATAAATAAAACTGTTTGAATCAGAGTTAAGGCAATTTTAGGAATTTCCAGAGTTTCAAATACCAAAAGCTAAAATGATGTAATAAATCAGTGAACTAATGTCAGAGAAGGTTACCTGATGGTTTTTACCATGCTCTATCACCCCCACCATGGCCTGGCAAGAGGACTATATAAACCAACCAAGGGGCTTGCAATGGAACTCAACTTTCCCAATCTCCTAATTCCAGTGCAGAGAAAATCCAAAGGCATTAAATTGTTCTAGTGTCAAATCACTAGGTGCTGCACCATAGTTAACACAAACACCTGAGGAACAGAGGAAATTGGGACATCATACATGTGTGGCTGTTAGGTCCTCCACTCACCTTGAAAGAAATAGTCCACCATAAAGCTAGAGTCAGCACCATCTACTCAGATATCACTTGCAACAAAGTCCAAGGCTGGTGAACTGTGAATTGCCCAGCATTGGAGGAGATTGAGAAGGAATTGATTTACATCCTCCAGGAAAACCATACTCAAAGGAGAAGTAAGAACGTGAGTGACAGAGGACTAGAAGAAAATAAAAACTGAAATTATCAAAGATTTAAGGAGGAAGAAAGTTGAATTAACAATCTTGAGCAAATAAACCAGAGTAGAATTAACAGAAAGGAATATGGCTTCCATATCAGGTGCATGGGCCCAGACATCTCTAAGTAAATATTCAAAACAGAGGAAAATAAATCAGCACTTGATGGAGTGCAGGATGCTATGCATTTCCAAGAAGTCTATGGAACAACAACTATTCCTGAATAGTTTAAAAGAGAAATATGAATTGTGAAAATGGAATTTGTGGGTAAGGAATGAGTTATTCATCAACAATGGATTGGGAAGATAACAAAATATAAAACAAATAATTTTAATTATGTAAAATTAAAACTTTTTGTACCATCAATACCAAATACAATTCTAAAGAGGGGAAGCAGG
The DNA here is from genome assembly GCF_028583685.1 of Petaurus breviceps papuanus. NCBI lineage: Eukaryota > Metazoa > Chordata > Mammalia > Diprotodontia > Petauridae > Petaurus > Petaurus breviceps. Next base: position 2,304,100 of record NW_027187391.1, read on the forward strand.
TAACTAGGAAAACAAAACATCTTTACAGCAGATTTCTTTTGTGAAGATCTTACTTCCAAGAAACCTGAAGTCATTTTCAAAGAAGAAATCCAAGCTATCAACAAACATATGAAAAAATACTCCAAATCACTAAAATTAGAAAAAGAAGAACTAAATGAATTCAAATTCTGTCTCTTAACCATGATATATTTGAAGGTGTAACAAATGTAAAATAACCAATGTCACAGGGGATAGATGGAGAGAAAACAAGCCTATTAATGAATTGTTCTTGAAGTTGTGAATTGTTCCAGCAATTCTGGAAAGTGATTAGGAATAAATGGGTAAATGAATGAATGAATAGAAACTTTTGTCAACCAACCCTACTTGCCTCCCCCCAAAAGAACACTAAAACATTAAAAAATAAAACAATGCTACCCTTCTTCAAAAAAAGTTTTAAAAAGCATTTAGTAACTATGCACCCAAAGTTTAGCTCAGCAAAACCACTATTTGATCTATTCCCCAAAATGATCAAAGAGGGAAATTCACACACATACACACACACACACACACACACACACACACACACAGAGGAGGGGGAAGAGGAAACAAAGGGAATGACAATCTATTGTAAAATATCTAAACAAATTAAACACTGGAATAGTGAATGTAATGGAATATTATTGAACATTTAAAATGACAAAATGAACAGTTTTAGAATAACCTATGAAATTTTTATGAACTGATGAAAGTGGCATGATGCAAGCAGAAACAGGGGCAACTGATACAATGAGTATTATAAATAATTTTAAAATAATTAAAAACTATGAATAATATAATGCCAAACCACAATTTTAATGGATAAAAGAATAAATAATTGTCATGTCCTGACAGAGAGGTGTTGGATTCAAGTGGTGTTTTTATAAGGTAATATACATTTCTGGCTATAGCCTATGTTGGATTCACTTTCCTTGATGTACACACACACACATCTGTGAAAATATGCATATATGCATTAAATATGTTTATAGATGTAGACATAATATAACATACATATATATGAATTTTCTTTTACTTTCTCTTTTCTTTTTTGGTTATTCATTTGAGGACAGAGGAGGAAAAATGTTTGTTAACTGAAAAAGTAGTAACATTTTCCCTCTAAAATTCTGAGAATTCAACAAAAAGTGACCTTTTGCCTATAAATGTCAAGATCTTATGAAGAATTGTAACTAATCCTATCAAAATCTGGGGAAAAAATAATATGGCCTATGCATAGGTGGGGGATTTGGTGGCACACAAGGAAGTCTTGTGGGGGCACAATCCCTCCAGGTGAAATCTATCCATTTTCCTTCATTGTTGATTTTTGCCCTTGTGGAAGCTACAGGGAAGATAGGCCCTTGAAGGTGGGGCTGCCATGTATATTGGATCTTGAATGTAGAGGCCAGGTGCAATTGAGGCACATGGTGCCTGTATGACTAAGAATCTTTGGGGAAGCATGTTCTTTGTATGCCTGTGCCCTGGTGCAATGTTCAATTTGCTTTCTGCAAATTAATCTTCTATTTTATGATCTTTGAAGTCTTGAATCTAGACCTAATTTTGCAGAAGCCAACTGCTGATTTGATTTTGCATATTTGTGAAAAACTTGACCAAAGCCCTGTTTCTCATTGTGACAGAACGGGGTAGAGTTTAAATTACATTTTTTTTTCCATTGGAGCATTTTATTTGTATGTATGTTTTACATCCTTAGAAAAAGAATCCCAGGATTTTTCCTCCTGTGTCTTTTCGAATTGCTTCCTCTGTGGTCCATGATGCCAGGTGAGGTTGTAAGCACAATAAACCCAAACTGATGGGATGGTAGCAGATTATTCTGCCACTTTTCCAGATCTTTCAATTGAACATCAAATCTGGGGCTGATTACACCACACTTGTTTAATTGGCCTGTGAGATTCACAATTTTTCCTGCTCTGTGATCATCAATGATCTCAAATTTGCCAACGTAACCATGCTTCATCATCACAGTTAAGAACCAGACAATTACTTTAGATCATGGCCTAATGGCCTCACTTTTCTGCATTGTTGATGCTTTTGGGAGCATCTGCCAGGACATTCATGTGCACCATGGTGGCAGCACTGCAAGATGGCAGAAAGAGGACTGTATGGGTGAGCTGGAGAGATATCAAAATTACATTTTTTAGCCAAAACTTCTTTTTTATCAAATTAAGAAAGAAACAAAAAGAAATTATTTGAAACATTACCTGCTTGTAGAAAGTACATATACTAGCCTGATCAGCTTGTTTAAAGTAAGGAGTACCATAGCATTTGACACTTTATGTATTCTGCAGTAACTAACTATAGCTATGTAGCTACCTCTGTGGAAATTAATTGCTGCCTGGAGGGGTAGGTTGATGGGAATAATTACCTTTCTTTGAAAAGAAATTTGTAAACTGATTGTTTGTGAGTTAAATGTTGTGTTTCTTTGAGATTAGTGAGCATTAAATAGAAACATTTCAGAAAAAGCCTGTGAATTTCTTAAGAGCAAGTAATCTGCCATTCTATATTACTGTACCAGCATGTTATCTTCTACAGCGATCAGGAAGAAGCTGTCAATCAGTTCTGTTGCCAGAATGAAAGAGTAGATGGTACAGTTTAATTTTATTATGGAAATTGATTTGCATCTTTTATATTTCTTGATTGAAATCTTTCCAGGTAATGGCATTGAAGAATACTCATAAAACTGTCATGACTACGGTAATAACTATTATTATGATCAAATTTAATAAAAAAAAACCCTGCCTGCAATATGGGAACTATGAATAATTCATGGAAACTGTTGCTTAAAATGTGATAGAGAGGAAAAGACTTGTAGAAAAATTCTTAATGTATCCAGACAGCGATGATAATTGGTTTTTGCAACTAAATGAATACTTCATGTATAAGGCAGCACTAACAAGGCAAAAGGAGAAGTCTACACACTGGGGAAACAGTTTCACTTACCTGGTTACAACAGGGTAAGTGGAATAAATCATTTTTAAAAAAGAAATTGACAGAAAATGCACATCCTAATAATTAGGTCATATAACACTTTAGTGCTTTATTTATATCAACAAAGACTTAAACATTATTCAAGATTAAAGTGTATTCATATATATGTATGTGTGTGTGTGTTTATGGGTGTGTGTCTAATGATCATGAACTCCAACATTCACATCATTTAACATTTCCCTGCCTATAATATTTGTCTTTAACAGCCTCAAGGGCCTATAAATTCAAGTCAGACCCATAAACAGTTTTCCCAAATGTGAAATCAAATAAATGTGATACTTTGAAAAACATCTCAACAAGGTGTTTGCCTGTATTTATGTGATGTGTACTCTGTCTACATTTATGGGCCAGTGTTTGTGAGTTTGATCAAAAAGTCCATGGTGATAGCTGTCTTAATTTAGCTTGATTTCTCATAAATATACAGTGTTAATATCTGGGCTTCCTGCTTTTATTGGCTACCATCTGGTGGAAAAGGCATGCAATAGCAGAGCAAGGTTAAAACATGTAATAGGAAGAACAGGTTTTAACTAAAAAAAAAAAGAAAACTGCCAATTTCTGCTTGACAGGGGTTGAAACTTGCTTCTATAATTCTGATTCTTATTAAACTCATTCCACTTACTGTTCTATCACAAATCTGTCCATCTGGAATGCTGTCTAGACCTCATATTTACATTGGATCATTGGGCATGAATTTATGTTTTGGACTGCACAGGCAGTAGACCACTAGAAATTAATCTTGTTTATCCAAATCATATTGAGTAGATAACAGATGACCAATAACTTCACACTCCATTACTTGGAGAGTAAATTGCATAGTTCATTACTAATGACAACTCAAATTCTTGATTTAAGTAACCTGATAGGTATACTGTGGGAAACAATCACTTCAGATGCAGTTACTTTGCCTGGTGGCTTACCAGGATGTCTGTCCTAAATTGATTAAATGTGTTAATGGTGCTGCTTTTATGCATATATAATGCATTATGAAAAATAGACCAACTTTCTGTCAAGAAATTAGCAAATGTTCATATATTCTATGAATATATCTTATCTTTTTATAGAATTCAACTACATTATAGGAATAATAATGCCTTTTATGTTATCTTTTTGCCAATCATCACTCATAATTTCATAACTATGCTCAATTCTTAAAGGCTTAGATATCCAATGCCTTCAGAATTCATTGTCTTTAGGTATTCATCTTAACTGGTTTACCAATAATTCCTTAAAATATGTGAATTCTCCAATACTATAACTTTTAAGGAATCTTTAGAAAACCATTGAGCTAACTCCTGCTAAATGATAATAAAAACTACCTTCTAAATCTGCTTTTATCCTAACTATTTTTTTCTTTTATGGTAACTATCTTAAACTCCTTTAAGCTGGGATCCTATCTGCAGGACAACAAAACAGGCTATTTCGTGCAATAGGATTTGTTATTTTTTTTTTACTAAGTTGTACTTGGCAGCAGTCAGTTGGGCAATTTACCTTCATCCAATCCAATCTGCCTTGACCTGCTGGTTAGTAATGGTACTTTATGAAGAAAAATATAAAGTCTGAATATTCACTGAAGTATTCAGAGGTAAATCTTTCACATTGTGAAATCTTTTAAGACAGTATTATTCACCAACATGCACTTAAAACACCCCAAAAATACAAACATCTGTTTCAGTAAACAATGAAGACATCATGTTTAATAGAGCAAACTGATAAAAGCAATTTTTATTTGTATACTTGATGGTATGTGAATGGCATTTCCACCACCCATGAAATTCAAAAAAGGGGAAAAAGGAAGTATCAGCTTCCATGCACTATCCTTTTGGATACTAGGAATTCAAACTGATTTGCCATATCATCTGCCTCCTTTTACTCTCACTTTAGCAACAGGAGCTAGGATATTTAACAGTAGGCTATAAGAAATGAAAGTCTTTTTTGAAATCATTTATCAAACAAATATGTGGGAAATGTGTACTTCAGCCCTAGAGAGGTGTAATATTCAATTCAACTTAATAATCATTTATTGCACATCTATTATAGGCAAAGCAGTGTGCCAGTTTCTGAAATACTATTACTCTATATTTTGTGAAAACATTCTGAGCCTGATCATTCAAAGTAATCCTTTCTGTTTTCAAGACCAAATTATAGATTCCATAATTTTATATGAACACAAATTTTTATCAGGCAAAAAAGAATGCTGGAAAGAATATGAAAACCACATGAATAGTTCCATGTTTCATAATTGAGCTGTTCAAAATCAGTAAGATCTGAGGTAAATTGACATTCCACATCCCCCTGCTGACTTTGCATATATTGTAAGTGATTATTAATACATAAGTTAAGGCCTGCCTGTGGGGAGGCAACCTTAATGTACCCATCTTCCTTTCTGTATTTTTTTTCCATATTACATTCTCTAATGGAATGTACCTTGTTTTTCTAGTAAAGTTAGGAATATTCTTCACTTGGGTATGGTGTGAAGCACTGCAGATTGTTGTTTCCCAGATACTGAAGAAGTTGTGCTCAAGTATATGGAGGGTTAGGGACTCATAAAACAAACAAAAAAGATATTTTTGTGTAAAATTATGAAGTGTATAATTTGGTCCTAATGATTTATTCATGAATCCCTAGAAACAGGAAGGATTACTCTGAATGGGTACAGACTAGAATGTCTCTTCCACAGTACACCACACTGTGCTATTTCAAGGCCTCCATTGAACCCTGGGGATGAGGAGAGGCATGCTTCAACCTTTCCTTGTCTGTTCTCAGGAAATTAAAATTTGAAACCCTTAAGATGATGCAGTTCACTGCCTTCCAAAGTTACATTTTGCCAATCTTTTTATTCTCCTAAATTGCTATAGTTTTAAAATGATGGGAATGGCTAAACATATGAGAGGCAGGAGCAGCCCAGCTTTTCTTAGGAGAGTCACTTGATAAATTGTCTCAGCTGGAATGGTTTCTGGGGTGATAGAATGCATCCCTGGCAAGAGAATTACTGAATATTACCTACACAGACATATCCCTATAGCTGTGCATTTCCACATTTTAATTTTCAGGTTTGGATTGATGGTAGAAAGAAACACATGATGGAACAAATAAAAGTATCTAATTTACATCATGGCCATAAAGGCAGTCACACTATTTTCATGTGCTCATTCGTTAGTTTTAATGTGTTAATCATTTATGCATAAAATATGGGTTGCAGTGGCAAGAAAAAACCTAGCTATTGTCAGTTTCTATGACAACCAGTAAGCTGGCAGATTACATTGTCTCACACAGGATGGTTGCCAAGGTTGTGACCTATTTGTTAGTTCTAATCATTTTGTTTAAGGAGCCCGAGTGTGCTAGCTAGAATAGAAATAGAAAGTGCTGCTCCATTTATAAGATTTTCATATATAAAATGAATCCTACACATGAAAATAATGAATATGTTAATAATTGCACAGGAAGAAAATTACAGTGTACTTGCAAAGTATATATTAAGCTAATTCAACTTGAAATAATATAACATTAATAGTTTAAGGAATCAGTCCATTGTGTATCCATTCTGGCCTAGATCAGTAGGCAGCAAATCACTATTCATTCACTCCTAAACATCCATGAAATGATCATTCCAATTGGGTTTCAGATAACCTGAAATCCCCAAATTCAAAAGGTGCCTTGTGGAAACTCTATTCTTTTAGTTAGAGATCAGATGCTTCTGGAATGTCTATGGAGAATTTAAGTGCTATAACTGAGATAGAGATAAAATATACTCTGCCATACTTATCTTCATCAAATGTGGGGGAAAGGGAATGAAACTTCTATCTAGCCTCTCAATTCTCATTTAATTATTTTTTAAGTATTGTTCTAAGTCTTAAAAAACATGTATATATGATAATGGGAAGTAGTTATTTTTTTGAAAGTTCATTACAAGTCTATATGGAAAAGTGGCTTTGTGCAACAATAAAAGAAAATTGGATCAATTCAAATTCCAGAAGTTGGGGATTTGGGAAAATTTGGACTGGGACTAGGTTGACTGCGGTTAATCCTTTAATTACATATGAAAAAGATGGTTGATTATATTTTTGTTACTAAAGAATATATATTAGCAGTGGTGGCCAGGTGGCGCAGTGAGTAAGAGCACCGGCCCTGGCGTTAGGAGACTCAGGATCAGTTCTGGCCTCAGATACTTGGCACCTACACAAAAAATAACCGGCCGTGTAACCTTGAGCAAGTTACTTAACCCCAATTGCTTTAAAAAAATAATATGTATTAAATTATAGAAGGAAAGTTCAACTCATTAAAGAGAGTGTGTAGAGTAGAAAGAGCACTGGTACTTGAAGAAAAAAGTTCTGTGCTCCAGGACCACCTTTGCCACAGCCTGTATTACTTTGGACAAGTTGCTGAGTTTCTTTGATATTCATTTTCATTATAAGTAAAATTAGGTGATAATAATCATGCTAACTCAAAGGGATATTATAAGTATGAAGAAACATTGGAAACCCAAAAGTTTGGATAAGTGTAAAGTACTGCATAAAGGGAAGCTATTTAGAAAACAAATAATTTTCAGGCATTCTCTAGGCCTTAAGAAGTACCCTTTATGTTCCCATTGATAATCTTAACTAGGAATCATTTTTGTCTATTCATCAAATTGAGGCCTGTAATTCAGTCTACTGGGTATTGCTATAATCTTCATTTTTGTAATTACAGCATATTTTCAGAAAAGACTATATAATAATGAAACTAATTTTTCCAGCATAGTTTATGGAAACCAGTATCATTTAATGATGTTCTGAGAAAAATTCTTTAAGCATTTTCTATAATTCATATATTTCATCAGTTCAGACAAGCCCAACTCTGAAGATTCTCAAGACTGCAAAGGACTAGAATTGGGGTACATCATAGTTGAAGCTGCATTTTAAAGGAAAAGGGAGGAGACAACAAGTTCTTCATAAATCCGCATGAATTATTAAGGAAGCAGTAGAAAATCATGCTACTATCTCCAACTATATTTGCTTACCAATGAAAACATTCTCCCATGAATAAACTTAAGAATTTTTCCATAGTCCTAAAATAACAAAATAAGAAAGCTCTTCAATTTGACAGTTTTATACTTTGCACTTTTTCTTCAGAAAACACACAGGTCTAAGGGTTATTGAGAAAATTACATAAATAAATTAATTTGATGAGACTATAAGTCTTCTTTGTTATTTTTTATGGATCCTGTTCCTGTCTGTTACACATATTGCCTATTGTAGATCACTGTCATTATCATCACCGTCTTCATTTAGTCATAATAATCTCTGAACACTTCCACATACATTTGTATCTTTGCTTCGAGGTGAATATGGCCACTGAGAGAGGATGTGGGATGTGAACCGCGTAATTCAGCAATACCCTTGTCAGAATGTTTGCCCATATCCAGCAAGCCAATTGCCAGAATTGTACTCTTTTTTGATCCATATAAATTTCTGCCTGTTTTAATATGGACTAGATACATTCAGGTACTGTATGATGAAAGATCTAGCCATGGGGGCAGAGTCAAGATGGAGGTGTAGAAACAGGACTTCCGTGGGGATCTGGCTTCCACCTTCCACAATTCATGTAAAAGGGGCCTCTGAACAAACTTTGGAGCTACAGAGCCCACAAAACGATACAGAGAAGCTAAGCTCCCACTGAGGCCAGCCCAATAGGCCAGCAGAAAGTGGCCAGGTCAGTGCTCTGGGAACTGACCCCAGCCCCTTGTGAACCAGAGGTTTTTGGCCTCAGGGTGGGGCTGACCAGCTGGCTGGCTGGAGAGACTTCAGATCACCAGCAGTTGTGGTGGTTGCCAGAATTATCAACACATAGATGCTAAGGACAAAGTGAGAGGTCAGTGCAGTGTAAACTTTGGTATCCAGTAGTTCGGGAGTGTGGTTGGTCTTTATCCCTGGGGCAAGAAGTGGTTGAGGCGCAGCAGCCAGGCAGCTGCAGCCATGTGGCAGCTTTAGCTCCTGTCCTGCAGATTGTAGGGGGACAAAGTGACCAGTCTGAGGGGTGTTAGCTCTTGCTTTACCTGCTTGGATCTGGATTTTGGTCGAGGATAGAGGTGCTGGGGTGTGGGACCAGCTTGCCAGAGTGCATGGAGGCTTCACAGAGGGCACCCAAATAATAACTTTGGCAGCTGAGAAAACCACAGCGATTAGGAAGAAGCTCCCCTGTCTGTTAGCAGAATCTTACTGTGGCAAAAAGCCTAAGAGTCAAGTAAGAGTGGCAACATGAGCAAATGATGGAAGCAAAGAAAGCAGAGCAACCCAACTTTAAACTCATATTTTGGGGGAAAAAAGGACAAAAGAATGGAGTAGGAGGAAGAAAGCAAAGTCAGAACTCCTGCACCAGAAGCTCCCAAGAAAAGAATAAGCTGATTACAGGCCACAGAGGAGCTTAAGAAGGATTTTGAAAACCAAATAAGAGAAGTGGATGAAAAATTGGAAAGAGAAATGAGAATGATGCAAGAAAACTATAAAATGAGAGTCAACAAACTGACTGAAGAAAATAACTCCTTAAAAAATAGACTAACTCAAATGGCAAAATAAGCTCAAAAAACGCAACAAGGAGAAGCATGCCATAAAAAAGCCTAATTTTCCAAATGGAAAAAGAATCTCAAAAACTCACTGAAGAGAACCACTCCTTCAGAATTAAATTGGAACATATGGAAGCTAGTGGGATATTATTAAACAGATTCAAACAAATGAAAAAAAATAGAAGGCAATGTGAAATATCTCATTGGAAAAACCACTGACCTAGAAAATAGATCCAGGGTAAATAATTTCAAAATTATTGGACTACCTGAAAGCCATGATCAAAAAAAGAACCTAGAAATCATCCTTTAAGAAACTGTCAGGGAAATTTCTCTGATGTTTTAGAACCAGAGGGCAAAATAGAGTTTGAAAGAATCCACTGATCACCTCCTGAAAAAGATCCCCAAAAGAAAATTCCTAAGAATATTATTGCCAGTTTCTGGAATTCCCAGATCAAGGAGAAAATAATACAAGCAGCCAGGAAGAACCAATTTGAATATTGTGGAAACACAATCAGGATTACACAGGATCTGGCAGCTTCTACACTGAGGGATCGAAGGGCTTGGAATATGATATTCCAGAGGTCAAAGAAACTGGGATTAAAATCACCTACTGAGTATCATGTTTCAGGGGGAAATATGGCCATTCAGTGGAATAAAGGATTTTCAAGCATTCTTGATGAAAAACCAGAGTTGAATAGAAAATTTGACATTTAGATACAAGAAACAAGAGAAGCATGAGAAGGTTAACAAGGAAAAGAAAGCATAAAGAACTTATCAAAGTGGAACTATTTATATCCCTATATGGAAAAACAATATTTGTAACTGATAAAACTTTTCTCATATGAGAGTACTTGAAAGGAATAGAAATGTATGTATACACACACACATATATACACATACATATATGAATATATATGTATATACACACACACATATATATATTTATATAGGATGGTATATGGTGTGTGAATACACATGTGAATGTGTGTATATATGTGTACAGGTATACATACATAGAGGGCACAGGACCAATTTAATAAGAAGGGATGATACTTAAAAGTCATATTAAGTCGTGAGAGAGGAATATAATGAGAGGAGGTAGGGAGAGATAGAATGGGACAAATTATCTCCTATAGAAGAGGCAAGGGAAAATGCTTACAATAGAGGGGAAGAACAGGAAGCCAAAAGGGAATGGGCCAACCTTATTCTCATTGAATTTGTCTTAGGAAGGGAATAACATACACACTGAATAGGGTATCTCACCCTACAGGAGAGTAGGGGGTAAGAGCATGAGAGGGGGAAGATGGAAAGGAGGGCAGGCTGGGGGGGAGGGAAGTTGGAAGCACCCACTTTTGAAAAACTACAGGATCACAGTAGAGAATAGAACAAGTGGGAGGTGGGATAGGAGGGAAGGAAATATAGTCAGTCTTTTACAATATATCCACTATGGAAATGTTTTGCATAGCTACACATGTACAACCTATACTGAATTGCTTATCTTCCCAGTAAGGGTGGGTGACAAGGGAGTAAGGGAAATAATCTGGAATTCAAAGTTTTAAAATCAAATGTTTAAAGATATATATATGTAAGCTATCATTAATATTATTTTACATGTAACTGGGAAATAAGATATACTGGCACTGGGGTATAGAGGTCCACTGTGCCCTATTGGAAAGTCAGAGGGTGTATGGGGGAAGATAAGGAAGAGAGCAGATTGGAGGAGGGGTTATCCAGTGGGATCGCTATTTTGGGGTGGTGGGTAGGGGAAAAATGGCAAGAAAATTTGTAACTCAAAATCTTATGGAATTGAATGATGTAAACTAAAAGATAATAAAGCATTTGATAAAAAAGAATCACTAAAAAAAATTCAAAAAGTAAAAAAAAAGAATATATCTATCCATAGAAAAGATGCTAAAGGTGATCTACTTCAAACTTTACTGTAGTAAGAACAGTCTCTTAATACTTCCTCTCATGCAAGGTATGCTAAATTTGTTTGATTGTTTGCTTCCCCTCCCCCCTAAAAGTCATTGAAACCAGCATTAAGACTTTATTGGTTCAAGGAACTAAAAGCCTAACTAAACAGTTAGGCTGTTAACACTATATCCAGGTGGTCTGACAACCCAAACAGCCAGAAAGTGCTCCAGGTATTATATTTTGCTATCTACTTGGCTCTTGGAATATGATGAACAACTTAAGCAGGGGAACTTCCTCTAGCTGAGTCAACTCAGAATGTTCTTATTGCATATGCTTGATAAAATAGCCTACTCTTGCTAAGTTTAAGTAAATCTTTTGTTAACTATTGAATGACCTATGAATGTCTGATTTTGTTTCAATGTCAAACATGAACTACTAGGGCCTGAGTCAGGGCCAACCCAGAATGCTTTTTTTAGCTGATAGAATTTTAAAAGACCTATGAATGGGGTGGCTGGGTAGCACAGTGAATAGAGCACCTGCCCTGGAGTCAGGAAGAACTGAGTTCAAATCTGACCGCAGACACTTAACACTTACTAGCCGTGTGACCTTGGGCAAGGCACTTAATCCCAATTGCCCTGATCACCCCCCTCCAAAAAGGAAAATAAACATTAGAGACTTATGAATATCCCTATTAAGTCATTTCTTGAAGGGAAAATATTGGATGGCTGCACAAGCACATATTTATGTGGATGTGTGTTTGTGCCCTACATGCATGTGTTCATCATCATATTCACATGTTCACAATCAACATAATGGTTGTAATATACAATCTAAGTAATAAATTCCTAGAGCACTTGTTTTGCTTCTAACCACTTGTCCTCATCCAAATTATTTCTTCAATTTTCCTCATGACAGATATTGATATAAATGTCTTTTAGCTTTCTTTATGTACATAATTAACAGTTCAATTGCTTCATGAGAAGCCAATATTGCTTCAACCATGTAGGTAGGTTTAAGAATTAGGGTTTTGAATTTCAACAGCTTTGCTAACTGTATCCCTATCAAAAATACAAAATATTTTCCATAATTGAGCAAGGAATTGGTCAATAATCTAGCCTTTCTTTAGCTATTGTTTTAAAATAAAGTATATTCAGTATAGAAGATTCTCAGTATCTATTTAGTGAATTTTTGGCATCTTCAAATATGATATTCACCTAACATTTATTCAACAAATATTTATTGAGTGCCTTTGAAAATCAACATTGTACTAATCACTGTGGATAATAAAAATACTTTCAGCGGGGCCTCTCTAGGAATGTTGGTATTCTTTTTAGGGATCAGAGGAAAAAAATCCCAATATAGCAATATGCACAGAATTGCAAAACAGTGTGTCTTAGGGATGGAGGGAACTTCAGAAAATACCCAGTCTAACCCATATCTGAACAAGAACTACTTTATTTCTTAAAAGTTCAGTCCCTATGTATCTCTCTCTAATATCTTTCCATCCAAAGAATATTATATCCCTTCATGTCTACAAATTCTTTATTGAAGATTTACCCAAGGATTTATAGGCCCTCTCCTGATTCTTATAATATTTCATATGTCCTTTTATATAATTTAGTGTAGGCAGTTATGTAAGATAGTGGATAGGACACAGGGTCTATAGTCAGGAAGATCTGAGTTCAAATCCTGTGTCAAATACATACCAGAAGTATGATCCTGGTCATTTAATCTTAAGTCATTTAATCTCTGTGTGCCTCAGTTTCCTTATTTGTAAAATGTTGAATATAAAAATAATACCATCCACTTTACAGAGTTGTTGTGAGGATGAAATGAGGTAATAATTGTAAAGTTCTCAGCCCAGTTCCTGGCACATAGCAAGCACTACATAAATGTTAGCCATTGTTATTCTTCTACTTATGATAGTATCAAACACATATAGGCCAATGAACTACATTGCCTTCAGGGAATTATAAATTTTAAAGAATCAGTATTTCTAGAAACAAAGCCGTATCATTGGTTTCTGTATATTTGGTAGTAGAACACTATAATCTTTAAAGAATTAAAAAATAACTATCACAAAAGATGCAGTGGAGATGGACATGTAAGTAGATTGCAATATATAGCAAATAAGAAATTAGGAAGAACTGGAATAAAGAATGCCTTTTAAGACATGAACTAAGAAAAACCATCATGTATCAAAACCAAGAAATAGCAGTAGACAGCTTGACTGCTCACTCTACTAGAATCCTTAATCTCCAGATATCAAGGAAGGCTCTTTAGTGTTAAATGGAACACCTGTGATAAATGTATGAGAGGGCATGGTCCCTAACCCCAAAGACTGTATATTCTAATGAGATAGGCCACTCACAAGGGAGTAGTGGTCAGGAACGAGTACTTAGGTTTGGGAAATTGCAAGATTTTGAGCCCAATGGGACTAGATTGACACACCTGTTCCAGCAACTTTTATAGGATTGATTTGATTGTGGTTCATGCTTCTAGAACTTGAGAAGTGTGTAAAGGTAAGGAAGAGCAGCTTTCCAGAAGAATGCTGCTGTGAATAACTTTTCAACGTTCTGATTACACAGTATAGTGAACACTCTATTCAATAACAAATCAGAATTAAACATTCACAGTAAATCAAGGTACAACATTCACAATATTATAACTTATCACAGAAAATCAAAATAGAGTATTCACAACAGCTTATCACTAAAATGGCCACATAGTTTTCACCACAGTGGTCACAAAATTTGAACAAAGAACAATCATTTAGTAACTCAATCATTCAGTCATCCTTAAGGAGGTTTGCCTCCTTAAGGGAAACAAAGTACAGTAGTCAAATTTCACCACTCATGGGGCACACCAAGTTACAAATCAATGAGCCACTTATTCAGTCATCATTCACTATTCAATCATCAGAAAATTCATAGGCTCTCCATGCCTAGGTCACTAGTAAATTACAATTTCTCAGTCAGTATACAGTATACAAGTAAAGTCTTCTTTCAGCTTAACTTTGGGTGATCTCTCAGATTCCCTGAATCCCCTTCCATGGTCCCAGGTCCTACCTAGATTCACCAAACTGTCACCTGGGTTCAAAGGCAGACAGCCCCCAGGTCATTGTCCAGCTCTCCAAGCACTTCCTGTTCCACACTGAAGCTCACAGCATCATAGTCCACCAGTCCACAATCTCTGTTCCCAGGAAGTCAAGGCTTAACAAAGCCACAAACAGGTTCATACAAAGTACCAGCAACACAGTCATGCTTCTTCAGTCTGTGGCACCTAGAGCTGGCTCTTGGATGTCTTCAGCAACTCCCAGAAGCTCCTACTGGCCCTTGGACTCAGTAGCTCCTCAGCAGAATCTTCAGCTAGTTCCCAGAATCAAAATCATTCTATCCAGCCTGGGGGGCCTTTCCTCTTCAGGCTCCCTGGCAGCAGCAGCTTCTGCATCCCTGACGCTTGCTCCAAGATCTACCTGACCCAGCAGGGACTTCTCCTTATATACATATGGCATTAGCTCCTTCCTGTTTCAGCCAACCCCTACCTGTTATGTCAGCAACAGGGGTTCATACCTTCTGTTTCTTTAACAGAGGCTTGATTAATTACTAAGTTCTAAGTATCTCTCAGCTTAGCAATACAAAAGGAACTTCAGATTTCATTACTATTACAAAGTGTTGCTAGTAAAAAGTATATATGGCATAAGAAGACTTTTGGTGATCCTAAAGAGGAGATGGTTGTAAACTAAAGAGTAAAAATAATGGTGGCTCACACTTTCCTGAAATAGTTTGGAAAGGTGTATAGGAGCCAGAAGATTGGGGTTCCATGGCAGTGTTTTCTCTAGTTTTTCTAACAATCAATTGAGGCTGAAGAGATGATTTATGAATAGGAACTGAGTATGTAAGTTATGGAGCACAACGCAAGACATATTCCAATTTAGAAATTAATAAGTTTTTTCTAAAAATTCATGATGTTATTATTATTATCCTCATTTTATAAATAAGGAAAATTAAAAAAAAGTGACTTTCCCAGAGTCATAGAACTGTTAAGTGTCTGAAGCTGGATGTGAATGTTTGTCTTCTTGATTCTAGGACCAGTGCTCTATCCGCTGGATCATCTAACTGCTCTAAGAAAACATATTCTGGGGGAGGCAGAGCCAAGATTGGGGGGGTAAAGACAGGAATTTGCCTGAGCTCTCCACCAAACCTCTCTAAATACCTTTAAATAATGACTCTAACCAAATTTTAGAGTGGCATAACCCACAAAAAGCAGAGTGAAACAATTTTCTGGCACAAGACAAAGGTTGGAAGGCTGACAGAAAAGGTCAGTTACACCAGGGTGACAAAGGAGTACAGTCCAACCCCCCAGCACAGGCTGTGACAGCACAGACAAACCCTCAGAAAACTGGGAGCAGATAGACTTTGGGGCAACTGAATCAGTGGCAGCAATGGCAGTCTTCAGACCTATCAATCCAGAGACAGTAAGGGGTCAAAAAGAGATTTAAAGGTCCCTTTGCTGGTCCTAGGGGCAGGACTTTGTTGCATTGCCTATCAGATGTGGGTTTCAGTTCTGGATCTTAGTCCCAGCATGAGGAGGTACATTATCATAGCATAGCTTGTAGATGCAGTGAAACAGGAACCCTGCTCTGAGTTCCAGGGTTGAAAAAAGTGCTTGTGATCACTGAAAAAGCACACAGCACAGAGAAGTAGTAAACACACTTCTTCTTAGATCATAACACCTTGGAAGAGTCAAACACTTATAGGTACCCAGAATTACCTCTGAAAATAGCTGCCAAAAAACCCCTTAAACTTGGGACAGTTTGCCCTCAGCTTGGAAAACAGAGCCCCAATGTAGCATGAAGTGAAAAACCAAGAGGTAGGCTGGAAAATAAGCAAACAAGAGAAAAATCCTGGCAAAAAGAAAGATCAAAACACACTCAAAAGAAGGTAACAAGGTAAAAATTCCTGTATCCAAATCTTTAAAGAAAACTATGAAGTGGTCTCAGGCCATGGTAGAACTCAAAAAGGATTTTAAAAATCAAATAAGAGAAGTAGAGAAAAAAATGAGAAGATAAATGAGAGTGATGCAAGAAAATCATTGGAAAAATTTCAATAGCTTGGTAAAGGAGTAACAAAAAATACTTAGTAAAATGACACCTTAAAAAACAGAACAGGCCAAATGGTAAAATAGGCACAAAAATACAATAAAGAATAGTATGCCATGAAAAGTAGAATTGGCCAAATAGAAGATTATATAAAAATACTCGCTGAAGCGAACTCTTTAAAAAGTAGAATTGGTCAAATGGAAAAAAGTGTTAACACTCATTGAAGGAAATTATTCCTTAAGAGTTAGAATTCACAATTGGAAGCTAATGACTTTATGAAACATCAAGAGAAAAGCAACCAGAATCAAAAGAGTAGAAAATAGAAGAAAATCTTTTTACAATGTCATTGGAAAAAAAAACTGACCTAACAGGATCCAGGAGAATTAATTTACGAATTATTGGACTACCTGAAAGTCATGATCAAAAAAGAGCATAGACATCACCTTTCAAAAAATTATCAAGGAACATGGCCCTGATATTCCAGAACCAGAGGGCAAAATAAAAACTGAAAGAATCCACTGATAAACTCTAAAGAGATCCCAAATGAAAACTCTCAGAGTAGAGAAGAGTAGAGGCAAATTGCAGACCTCCCAGATCATGGAAAAAAATATTGTAAGCAGCCAAAAAGAAACATTTAAAATATGATGGAGCCATAGTCTGTATGAGTACAAGATTGAGAACTTCTACAATGAAAGATCAGAGGGCTTGGAATATGATATTTCAGAGGGCAAAAGAGCTAGGATTACAACCAAAAACAACCTACTCAGAAAAAGTGAATATAATCTTTCAGGGGGAAAATTCAGTGAAATAGAGGATTTTCAAGCATTCCTGATGAAAAGATCAGAACTGAATAGAAAAATTTACTTTCAAATAGAAGATGCAAAAGAAGCATAAAAAGATAAACATGAAAGAGAATTCATAAGATTGGATAAGGTTAAATGGTGTATATTCCTAAATGAGAAAGTGATATTTATAACTCCTAAAAACTTTATCATTATTAAGGCAGTTGGAAGGAGTATACATGGACAGAAAGCAGAAGTATGAGTTGAGTGTGATGGTATGATTATATAAGAAAATAAAATTAAGAGAAGAGTGAGAAGAATTCACTGGGAGAAGGGGAAAGGGAGAGGTGGAGTTAGAATTATCTGTCATAAAAGAGACCTGAAAGAAATTTTACAGAGGGAGAAGAAATGGGGGAAGTGGGGAAGAGAGCACATGAATCTTGCTCTCATTGGAATTAACTCAGAGAGGAAATAATATACATACTCAGTTGGGTGTAGAAATCTATCTTATCGTGCAGGAAAGTAGGAAGGGGGATAAGAAAAGGAATAGGGGAGACTGATAGAAGGGACAGCAGTTTTAGGGAGGTAAAAGTCAGAAGCAAAAAACTTTTGAGAATGGACAGAGCAAAAGGAGAGAAAATATAAACAGGAAAATAGGATGGAGAGAAATACATAGTTGGTAATCATTACTGATAAGGACCTCATTTCTCAAACAGAGTCAAATTTATAGAAATAAGAAATTCTTCAATTGGCAAATGATCAAAGGATATGAACAGGCAGGATTTTAAAATTTTATTTTTAGTTTTCAATGTTGTAATGCGAATGTAAATTTTAAAGATCTTCCCTGCCCCTAGGCTAAAGTGCACCAGAAGCCTGGGGAGGGAGGCTTGTTTTTCAGTAGATACTTTTTGATTGGCCAGTGGGTCAAAAAGGTTGTTACATTCTCTGAGCCAGGAGAAGGCTATATAAGCACTGATGTGTAGCTTTGTTTTGGGACTCACTTTGAGAAGTGTTCTGTGATTTGATCTGAATTCTGGGAAGCCGTTGTTTGTTGTTGAGAGTCTCCCGGCTTTGAAAAACCCAGAATGTGGAAACCCAGATGTTGACTGGGTATGGATGTAATGGTTGGACAGTTTGGAAACCTGTCTACTTGATGTTTCTGTCTTGATAATTATGCCTGTATATTTTGAGGTTCGGGGTGCTGACCTTTTCTCCTGAACAAGGTAAACGATATATGTCTGACTGATTAAAGTAAGCTTGTTAACCCATTTTGAGTTGCTTTCCTTTAACAAAGCAGATCCAAGAACCTGTGTGAGCAGGCACCTTGGGGACACTGGGGTGCTTGCTGCTACAAATGTTCACTTTTACAAGATTTTGAGTTCTAAATTTCCCTCTTTTTCCTTCATTTCTTTCCAAGATGACATGCAATCTGATATAGGCTATATGTGTATGATCATATTAAACATATTTCCACTTTATTCTTGTTGTGAAAAAATCAAAGCAAAAAGGAATAACCACAAGAAAAAAAAGAATGAAAAAGTAAAAATAATATGCTTTGATTTGCATTCAGATTGCATAGTTCTTTCTCTAGATGTGGATAGCATTGTCCACCCTGGGTCTTTTGGAATTGTCTTAGGTCATTGTATTGCTTAGCAGAGCTAAATCCATCAAAGTTTGCCATTGCACAGTGTTGCTTTTACTGTGTATAATGTTCTCCTGAATTTTCCCACTTCATGCAGCATCAGTTCCTCTAAGTCTTCACAAGATTTTTGGAAATCCACCTGCTCATCATTTCTTATAGCACAATAGTATTACATTACATGCATATACCCCAATTTGCTCAGTCATTCCTCGATTGATGAGTATTCTTTCAATTTCTAATTTTTTTGCAAAGACAAAAAGAACTGCTATAAATATTTTTGTACATGTAGGTCCTTTTCTGCTCTCTTTTTTTTCCTGCTCTCTTTCCACATTTGACCTTTTTATGACTTCTTCCCACCACATGGTGGTGATATTACTGGATCAGAGTGTATGCACAGTTTTATGGACCTTTAGGCATAGTTCCAAATTGCTCTACAGAAAGATTAGATCAGGCAACAATTCCAGTAATAATGCCTCAGTGTTCTACTTTTCCCACATCTTCTACATTTGTCATTTTCCTCTTTTGGCATATTAGCCAATCTGATAGGTGTGATATGATACCTCAGAGCTGTTTTAATTTGCACTTCTCTAATGAATAGTGATTTAGACCATTTTTTCATATGACTACTGATAACTTTAATTTCTTCATCTGAAAACATGAACAGGCAGTTTTCAGACAAAGTAATCAAAGCTATCTTTAGTCATATAAAATTCTCTAAATCACAATTGATGAGAGAAATGCAAATAAAACAACTCTGACATACTACCTCACATCTGTCAGAATGTCTAATGTGAAAGAAAAGGAAAATTACAAATGTTGAAGGGAATGTGGGAAAATTAAAACACTAATGTACTTATTAGTGAAGTTGTATACTGATGATCCAGTCATTCTGTAGAGCAATTTGTAAGTGTGCTCAAGGAGTTATAAAATCACCCATGCACATTGACCAAGCAATACCCCTTCTCAGACTGTATCCCAAAGAGATAAAACAAAAAGGGATATAAGTTATGTGTGCAAAAATATTTATAGCAGCTCTTTTAGTGGTGGCAAAGAATTAGGGGATGTTCATCAATTAGAGAATTGGTGAATAAGTTGTTGTTTTTGATTGTGATGCACTCAGAAGAACATGGAAAGACTTACATGAACTGATACAAAGTGAAATGAGCAGAACCAGGAGAATATTGTGCACAGTAAAAGGAATATTGTATGATAATCTACTATGAATAGCTTAGGTATTCTCAGCAATACGATGATCTAAGACAATTCTATAGGACTTATGATGAAAGGTGCTGCCCAGCACCTTTAGAGAAAAAACTGGTAGAACTTAAATGTAGGTCCAAGATACTTCTTCTTTACTCTCTTCATTTTTTTTCGATTTTTGAATGAACCTATGATCAAAAAAGGAGCATAAACATCATCTTTCAAGAAATTATCAAGGATAACTGCCCTAATATTCTAGAACCAGAGGGTAAAATAGAACTTGAAAGAATCCACTGATCACCTCCTGAAAGACCAAAATGAAAACTTCCAGGAATATTTTAGCCAAATCCCAAAGTTTCCAGGTCTGTATCCCAAAGTGATCAAAGAAAATATCTATAGCAGCTCTTATTGTGCTGACAAAGAATTGGAAATCAAGGCAATGCTATCCAGTTGGGGAGCTGTTGAACAAGTATGTGAAATGATGAGGGGGAGATTGCAGAAAAACATAGCAAGATCTACATGAACTTATGCAAAGTAAAGTGAGAGAACTGATGAACACTGAGAAAAAATTGAAATATAATTTCCTTCCTTCCTTCCTTCCTTCCTTCCTTCCTTCCTTCCTTCCTTTTTTCCTTCCTTCCTTCCTTGAATTTCAAGCATTGCTTCCTTTTTTGATGTACTTGCAAAAGAACAGAAAAACTTAGAGGGCCAAAACATTTTATTTTCCTTTGATAACATATAATTTGATAGCATGAAAGAAGGAAAAAAAGAAATCATGTCTTCTGTATTCTCTGAGGACTTTCTGATAATATGACATTTCTTAATAAGAGCTCTCTTTTCCCAAATCATTAGTTTGACTTTTCAATGCCTTCGAATAAATAGAAAATTCTAGCAGTTGGAATGTGTCATGTCCACTGTAATTCCCATTTCTTCACAGCATTGGACAATTGGAAATTGAAACTTCTTTAATCCATTTAAATGTGTTCTCACATCTTTTGGATGAGGCCAGAAATAAATCTTTTTTTGGCGGGATGGTTTTCAGGTATTTAGTGAAGGGAGAGGAAGAGTATTTCCTTCTAAGTGTTTTTTCCAACAAGAAATCAAATAACTTCCATTCCTGAAAGTATAAATCTGTTCTAGGAGGAAAAAAAATTCATTTGCTCTTTCCTTACAGTAATAGGTTTGCCTTTATAACTTATTTCCAGATTCAGTGTCTTCCCATTTCAGAAGACTGCTAATAAGAAAGTCCTTCTTCTGATTTAATCTTGATCATTTCTGATGCAGGGATTTCTGAAGGGACACAATTAAGAATGGAAATGTGCAATTCAATTTTCCATTTCCAGGAGAAAAATAAACATACATTCATATCTTCCTGCCAGAAATAAAACTGGGGGGGGGGGGGGGGGGGCAGAGTCAAGATGGCGGAGTAGAAGCAGGTCCTCCCTGTGACTCCAGCTT
Source organism: Petaurus breviceps papuanus (assembly GCF_028583685.1). NCBI lineage: Eukaryota > Metazoa > Chordata > Mammalia > Diprotodontia > Petauridae > Petaurus > Petaurus breviceps. The sequence goes on from NW_027187391.1 coordinate 2,325,753, forward strand.
CCACCTTCCCCAATTCATGTAAGAGGGCCCTCTAAACAAACTTTGGAGCTACAGAACCCACAAAATGACACAGAGAAGCTAATCTTCCTCTGAGGATGGCCTGGCAGGCCAGCAGGAATCAGCCAGCACAGCACCCTGGGAGCTGAGCCCAGCCTCACACCAGAGGTTTTAGCCCCAGGGTGGGCCTGACCAACCACCAGCTTCACAGACTGCAGATCACCAGCAGCTGTGGTGGTCCAGAATTATCAATACATAGATGCTAAGGACAAAGTGAGAGGTCAGTGCAGTGTGAACTTTGGGACCCAGTAGTTCGGAGGGCATCAGCTTTTGCCCTTGGGGCAAAAAGCCTCTGAGGGCTGTGCAGCAGCTGCCAACACATGGAAGCGTCAGCTTTGGGCCTGCAGAGTGTAGGGGGACCAAGCAACCAGTCTGAAGAGTAATCGCCCTTCCTTTATACTACTTGGATCTGGATTGCGGTCTACGGTGCAGGTACTGGGTTGTGTGACCAGCATACCAGAGCATGTGTAGGCTTCAGAGAGGGTACCCAACTAATACCTCTGGCAGCTGAGAAAACCCCAGCATTTGGGATGAAACTCCCCTGTCTGGTAGCAAAGTCCTACTGTGGCAAAAAGCGCAAAGGCCAAGTAATTGAGTGGCAACATGACCAGGCAAAGGAAACAAAGCAAACGAAGAACCCAAATTTAGACTCCTATTTTGGGGACAAAAAGGAGTAAAGCATGGAACAAGAGGAAAACAGTGAAGTCAGAACTCCTGCACCAAAAGCTTCAAAGGAAAATATGAGCTATTTACAGGCCATAGAGGATCTTAAGAAGCAGATAAAAGAAGTGGAGAAAAATTGGGAAGAGAAATGAGAACAATGTAGAAAATTATGAAATGAGAGTCAACAGCCTGACTGAGGAAAATTACACTTTAAAAAATAGACTAACTCAAATGGAAAAAGAGGCTCAAAAAAGCAATGAGGATAAGAGTGCCTTAAAAAGCCAAATTTGCCAAATGGAAAAAAATCTCAAAAGCTCACTGAGGAGAATCATTCCTTCAGAATTAGATTGGAGCAAATGTAAGCTAATGACTTTATGAGAAATCAAGATGATGTTAAATAGATCCAAACAAATGAAAGAATGGAAGACAATGGGAAATATCTCTTTGGAAAATACACTGACCTGGAAAATAGATCCAGGAGAGATAATTTAAAAACTATTGGACTACCTGAAAGCCATGATCAAAGAAAGAACCTAGAAATAATCCTCCAAAAAATCCTCAAGGAAAACTGCCCTGATATTTTAGAACCAGAGGGCAAAATAGAGGTTGAAAGAATGCACCGATCACCTCCTGAAAAAAGATCCCCAAAAGAAAATTCCTAGGAATATTATAGCCAGGTTCTGAAATTCCCAAATCAAGGAGAGAATATTACAAGTAGTCAGGAAGAAATAATTTGAACATTGTGGAAACACAATCAGGATAACCCAGGATCTTTCAGCTTTTACACTGAGGGATTGAAGGGCTTGGAATGTCATATTCTGGAGGTCAAAGAAACTGGGATTAAAACCAAGAATCACCTGCCCAGCAAAACTGAGTATCATGTTTCAGGGGAAAATATGGTCGTTCAGTGGAATAGAGCACTTTCAAGCATTCTTGATGAAAAAAACACAGGTGAATAGAAAATTTGACATTCAGATACAAGAAGCAAGAGAAGCATGAGAAGGTAAACAGGGAAAATAAATCATAAGGAACTTATCAAAGATGAACTACCTATATTCCTACATGGAAAAACAATAATTGTAACTGATGAAACCTTTCTCAGTATGAAAATAGTAGAAGGGAATACAAATATGTATATATATATATATATATGTTATATATACATATACACACATATATGTGTATATATGAGGGTATATGAGCATATGAATACATATGTGAATGTGTGTTTATATGTTTACAGGTATACATAGGTAGAGAGCACAGTACCAATTTCATAGGAAGGGATGATACTTAAAAGGTGAAATTAAGAGGTAAGAGAGGAATATAATGAGAGGAGATGGGGAGATACAGAATGGGTTACACTATCTCATATAGAAGAGGCAAGGGAAAATGGTTACCACAGAGGGGAAGAATAGGAAGGCAAAAGGGAATGGGTCAACCTTATCCTCATTGAATTTGTCTTGGGGAGGGAATGAAATGCACACTAAATCGGGTATCTCACCTTACAGTAGAGTAGGGGGAAAGGGATAAGAGTGGGGATGATGGAAGGGAGGGCAGGCTGAGGGGTAGGGAAGTTGGAAGCACCTGCTTTTGAAAAGGTACAGGATCAAAGTAGAGAATAGAACAAGTAGGAGGTGGGATAGGAGGGAGGTAAATATAGTCAGTCTTTTACAATATATCTACTATGTTATTGTTTTCCATTAGCCACACATGTACAACCTATACTGAACTGCTTATTTTCCCAGTAAGTGTGGGTGACAAGGGAGGAAGGGAATGAATCTGGAATTCAAAGTTTTAAAATCAAATGTTGATATATATATATATATATATATATATATATATATATATATATATATATATATATATATATGTATATACTATTTTACATGTAATTAGGAAATAAGACATACAAGTACTGGTGCATAGAGATCCACCATACCCTACTGGAAAAGTTGAAAGGAGTATGGGAGAAAAATATGGGAGAGAGCAGATTGGAGGAGGGGATATCCTGTGGGACTGCTATTTTGGGGCAGTGGGTAGGGGAAAAACGGGGAGAAAATTTGTAACTCAAAATCTGGCAGAAACAAATGCTGTAAATCAGAAGTTAATAAAGCATTTGAAAAATGAAAAAAAAAATATACATCCTAGGAGCATCTGTATCAGCAATGCCGTATTCACAATGCCTATGGAAATTACAGAGATGCTGATATAATTATCCATCACAAAATACATCAGGCTTGCCATATGGGGGAATAAGCTAGAAAATTTATTAAAATACCAAAAGACTGAGTCCCAAAACCAGAAATTGAAAGCCATCAGGGTAGTTATGAAATTGGCACAGGTAGATAAAGTAGAAAGCACCCACATTCTCAAGCCTTTAAAACAGAACAGGCTACCTCAGGCAAAGGTCCTCCTCTCCCCACTCACAGCAACCACCCAGTGTGCAGGAAGCGTGCTTGCAGCAGCTCTGGCCCCTGGCAGTCCTCAGCAGGAGTCCTTAGCAGAAATTCCGGCTGACTCAAAAAGGGCTTCGCGCTGCTGCTGCCGCTGCCTGTGCTACTGCTGCCGCCATCGCCGCCAGTGCTAGCCACCGCAGTAACTCCAGCTTGGCTTCCTCTTCCTCTTGCTCTGCCCCTTCCTGCTACATCAGCAAGTCCAATGGGGCATGGAAGATCTTTAAATCCCATAACCCTTACATTCGGCCCCAAGATCTTTCATGTCCCTTACTTGGCAAAAATACAGTAGGAATAACTGGTGTCAACAAAATTTCACAACAATATAACAAGAATAGCACACAATAAACACAGAAAACCATATTTTAGGGTGGCGCTTGAGCACAAGCTCCCCATCATTCCCCCCACCCCGAACAAATGGGGCCCCAAAATCTTGTGGTAAGGGGTGAAGGTCTCTTCTTCCATGGCTACTTGCTGCTGAAATTGGATGTAGAGCTGTGCCTGTCCTAAGGGGTCCCATTTGAGAGGTCAGTTCTTAATATGCTTGATGCCAGGTCCAAGGGTGACACATCCCAGTTGCAGACAGGGGGTGACATCCAGCTTAAGCTATCAGGGATCTACAGGTGGAGGGTACCAAGCCTGTGGAAACAAATCTAGCAAACAAGGTGAACAGACAAAAAAATCAAGAAGAAGCAAAGAGACAACTAGACCATTGTAGCCTCACTCACAGTAGAATAAATGAGTTAAGGGTACAATTTTGTAATCGTCTTTTCCAGAATAAACAATAGTTACAGTGTTATCCCTCCCATGTGCTATAATCTCTGCAGCTTTTGGAACATCATCTGGCTTCTGTTTTACCCATATTTTAGCTCCTGATTTTATTCTATCAGTAGAACCAAATCCTTCAGTTTCTCTGACAGTTATTTTGGAAGGAGGGTCAGTTTTTATGAGTGGCATTGTTTTACAAGGAACGATAATCACTTGAACTATCCTATCATTTTTGTGAATCTGTATGGGCCCTACACCTAATTATGGAATGTTACAACAATTTCTCCTTGGTAATTAGAATCTATTACTCCAGCCAATACATGTATTCCTTGAGCTGCTTATCCTGATTTGGGTAAAATCTGTCCAAAGTGGTTTTTAGGGATTCTTATGCATATCCCAGAGGAGATTTTTCTAATTTTTTTCTGTCCAACCAAAAGTCCTCTAAACAATGTAAATCATACCCCACCATACCAGGCCAGGTGGTCCTGGGTACAGTGCTGGGACATCTGGCCTCAAGGTCCAATACTCAATATTTGGGATCTTATGTGTTTGTTGTTTTCTAATTTGCAGATTGGGGGTCATCATTCTGGCTAGAGGTGTACTTCCTCCCAATGGTCTATTATTCAAATTACGTAAAGCCATGAACAAATTATCCTTCCAATGTTGATATGAATTATTTGAACTTAACTTCCTCAACTGTTCTTTCAGTAATCCATTCATTCTTTCAATTAACCCAGATGCTTCTGGATAATATGGAATATGATATATCCATTCTATATTGTTTAGTATACAATACTTCTTCATTTCATTGACTTTGAAATGTGACCCATTGTCACTTTGAATCTGCATTGGGGTTCCATAATATAGACTTATGAGATCTAGAGTTTTACAAGTGTTTTCCTGGGTTGCATTCTTATAAGGACAAGCTACTAGTATACCTGAATAGGTGTCAACACAAGTACATATAAATCTGCATCCTTTATCCAGTGGTAGTGGACCAATATAATCTATTTGCCAGATTTGGGCTGGGACTTTTCCTCTTGCTATCTCTCCAGTTACTACCCAAGGAACAGTTCGCTCCTTTTCCAATTGACATATATGACATTCTTCTGATGTTTTAACAGTGAATAAGAGATATTAATACCTCGATCTTGTGCCCACTGATGTGTGGCCTGGACCCCCAAATGGCCTGCTGTTTGGTGGACCCATTTTGCTAATACTGGATCATCAGTTGTTGTCAAAGTAGGGACAATATGATCAGTAGCAATCTTTGCCAGTCGATCAGCATGAGCATTGTACTCACATTCTGGTGTGATGGGGGCCACGTGAGCATCTACATGAAAATCTGACAAGTCAGTGACCAAAGACATGTTCCAGATGTCTTCCCATAATTCTTTGCCCCAGACTTGTTTGCCATGAATTTCCCAATTTTCATTTTTCCACATGGGCATCCATGTAGCTAACCCATTAGCTACCGCCCATGAATCAGTGAATATATGACACTGTTCTCCTTGTTCTATTTTGATGGCTTGATATACTGCCATAAGTTCAGCATATTGGCTACTTGCACCTATCCCAGTACTTTCCAAAGTCCTTCTAGTACATGGGTTATAGGCCACTGCTTTCCAATGTCTTTTTTGGCCCAAATATTTTGCTGTCCCATCAGTAAATCATGCATGTCTCTTTTGTTCCTCAGTTAATACATCATATCCCTCATTCCATCTTACAGTGGACTGTAACAACTGTTGCTTTGGCTCAGGGGGTGTGTCATTCCTCCCAATATCTATGTTTGCTACAGATTCATGTAGAGCAGAGACTCCGCTTTTGCCTGTTTTTGCTCTATTTTGAATATACCACTTCCATTTGATTATACTAGACTCTTGGGCATGTCCAATAATGTGAGAAGCTGGGGTACTCATTACCCAGGTCATAATTGGGATTCCAGGTCTTAATATCACTTCATGGCCCACAGTCAGTTGTTCAGTCTCCACCAAAGCCCAATATGCAGCTAACAACTGCTTTTCAAAAGGTGTATACTGGACTCCAGATGAAGGGAGTTTCCTACACCAAAATCCCAAAGGTACATTTCGGCTTTGTTGTTTTTGCCATAAGCTCCAGTTTGCATAATCATCTTGTACAGTCACTTGCAATTCCACTGGACCATTTTGCATGGGCCACAAATCTAGGGCCAATTGTATGGCAGCCTTGGCTTCTTCAAAAGCTTTACTCTGCTCAAGTCCCCAATCAAATTGATATTTCTTCCATGTGACTCTATATAAAGGTTTTAAAATCTGTCCCAAGTGTGGAATGTGGTGCCTCCAGTATCCAAACAATCCTATGATCTTTTGGGCCTCCTTCTTATTGGTAGGGGTAGGAAAATCCTGAATCTTTTGTCGGGCTTGAGGAAGAATCTCCCGTAGCCCCTTGTTCCATTGTATACCCCAAAATTTCACATTTTGAGCTGGTCCTTGAAACTTTGCAGGGTTAATTTCCCACCCTTTACTTTTCATATGCTCAATTAGAAGGGTCAAACTCTTTTCCACTTCTTTCGCATCTTTTCTCTGTATTGTGATATCATCAATGTAGTGGGTAAGCTGTACACCAGGTAGCTTTAATTCATCCAACTGTTCAGCCACAATCCTGTGACAAAGAGTGGGGCTATGTATGTACCCTTGTGGCAAGCAGGTGAAAGTATATTGTCTACCATGCCAAGTGAAAGCGAATTGGTCCCATTGTTTAAGGTCTATTGGGATGGTGAAGAAGGCATTTGCCAAGTCAATAACTGCATACCAAGTCCCATCATATGTCTTGATCCTTTCTATTAAGGTGATGGTATCTGGAACAGCAGCATACAAAGAAGGAGTCACCTTATTCAACTGTCTATAACTCACAGTCATTCTCCATGTCCCATCTGATTTTCTTGCTGGCCCGACAGGATTATTCCATCTCGTGGTTGTAGGGACTAACACTCCTGCTTCAACATATTCCTTTATAGTAGTGGTAATTTCATCTTGCCCACGTGGCACATGATACTGTTTTAAAGTAATTACTTCAGAAGGTTCAGGTAAAGTGATTGGGTCCATTTTTAGTTTTCCCACTAAAACTGTATTAATTCCTATCTTCCTCACAGCAAATTGGTATCTCCCTTCAGGTAAATTCAGAGTCATGCCTCTCAATACATCTATTCCAATGATGTATTCAGCAATGGGTACAACAACCACAGTATATTCTTTCTTAGGTAACTGCCCAATTTTCATTGTTATTTTAACTTGTCTGGCTGATATTTCAGTGCCTCCTAGACCTGTGATGGTAATAGGAGTTCCATGTTTAAACTTATCAGGGTTTCCATAGATAAGTGTGGCCTCAGCCCCAGTATCAAGCAGTGCCCTAGTCACAGTAGTTGATCCATTCTTCCAATATATTGTTAAACCAATATGGGGTCTGCAATCTCTTCTGCATATTTCTTTTATCTGGGCTGGGGCTTGGCCTATCTCCTATTCCCCCTGAAGGTGCTGCAAACTTGGATACAGAGATTCAGATTCAGAAATATCTGTAGGGGTGGTTCCTGCTTCCCTGTTCATTCTAATGCTAAGTACCTTTTCTTGGTACAGCTTATGCAGCTCTTCAGTTGGAATACCATCTATTCTTCTAAAGTCCACCCCTGCTCTTAATAGAACAGTAAACAGTTCCCTTCTTGTTGGTCTATTTTGTCTCTGAATCCTCTGGCTGTTTACTCCTCTCTCGAGGCAATTTGTCTTTTTCCCATTCCCCTAAATCGCTTAATTGTGAAATCTTATCCAGCACCTCTGAAATAGGGTGCCCTATTTCTCCAATTAATAGAGTCAGAATTATGTGCTTATATGCAGGAGGAGCCATCTTCACTATGATATTTCTATGAGGAACTCCTAGGGGGGTATCTTAATATGCATTTGCATCTCCAATCATGATAGCAGTTTTCATTACCTCCTCCTTTAGCTTTCTCATACAGTCTCTAAGTGAGTACCAGGGTCTGTCTCCCCTAGGCCACATAGATTCAGTAGTATATTGCTTTTTGCATCCCTCTGCAGCTAAGGCTAGCAGATTAGTTTTGTTGTTACCTCCTTGCATATAGTGATCCCTAAAAGCCTGGTGTACAAAAGGATTCTGACTGATACTTATGAATTTTAAACAGTCCTCATTGTCCAGTGTTATTCCTCCGGTGCCTTCATCAGTGATTCTTACTATCCAGGACACTAAAGACTCCCCCATTCTTTGGGTAAATCTACTCAATATATCAGTGATCTCCTGTTGAGTGAAATCCTCAATTATCTCCCTGGACTCTGTTTTGCCCCGGTGGTTCTCCTGTCTTCTTCTTTGTATGGGGAGAGCTTCTACATTAGAAGACTCCTCATCTAACCTTGCTCCATTCTCCTCACACACATTCTCCTGGAAGCTGTCAGGGCAACTCTGCCCAGCCTGTGCAAAACTGCATGCACTTTCCTTCTGCTAGTTTTTTGCTTCCTTTTAGCTACATGAACAGTAGCTTGCTCCTGGACCGCATTAGTCCCTCCAGTTTGCTCTTCTGAGTGCTGTGACACAGAAGAATCCTCAGGCAAACCAGCTGACTCCCTAGCCATCCGAGCTCTTTCCTCCAGCAGCTTATCCCTACTTTTACACATAAGGCGATAACTTGTTAGCAGCACCCAGCCTCCCCTGCACACTCCTGCCAGTTCTTTGCCTGGTTCTATGGGTATTCCTTTCAAACATCTTTCCAAATCTCCAGGTTCTCCACTCTTTTGCCTTGGTTCCCAGTTGTCACAGGGCCCTGTGCTTTTGGCCCATTCTCTGGCTAGAGAGGAATAAGGCAAATCCTCCCATCCTGGAATAGCCATTTCTCCCTCTAAAGCCCCACTGCTTCCAAATAGAGGCCTGACATTTTGTGATCCCATCCTGGTCACCAAATGTATCAGCAATGCCATATTCACAATGCCTATGGAAATTACAGAGATGCTGATATAATTATCCATCACAAAATACATCAGGCTTGCCATATGGGGGAATAAGCTAGAAAATTTATTAAAATACCAAAAGACTGAGTCCCAGAACCAGAAAATGGAAGCCATCAGGATAGTTATGAAATTGGCACAGGTAGATAAAATAGAAAGCACCCACATTCTCAAGCCTTTAGAACAGAACAGGCTACCTCAGGCAAAGGTCCTCCTCTCCCCACTCACAGCAACCACCCAGCATCCAGGAAGTGTGCTCCCAGCATCTCCAGCCCCTGGCAGTCCTCAGCAGGAGTCCTTAGCAGAAATTCTGGTTGACTCAAAAAGGGCTTCACGCTGCCACTGCCTCTGCTGCTGCTGCCACCATCGCTGCCACTGCTAGCCACCTCAGGAACTCCAGCTTGGCTTCCTCTTCCTCTTGCTGTGCCCCTTCCTGCTACATCAGCAAGTCCAATGGGGCATGGAAGATCTTTAAATCCCATAACCCTTACACATCTTAGTTGTAATTTATCCTATGTGAGGATAATTATTTGTGAAGCTTTTCATTGTCTATGGTCTATGGTCATAGCAATTTGCACATGGTATTCTGTCTCCAACACCACTACAGAGGTAATAAAATTTATTCTTCTCTCTCTACCAAAAAGCTGATTTTAAGCGTGTATATATATATATATATAAAGAGTGGGGGACTATGGAGGTGAAGACAGTTCACAGAGACTCATGTGTGCATGTGAAGAAACCTCCATATAACTGTGTTAGCTTATAAAATAACAAAAGTAAGTGTTCCCTCATAATTCAAAACCAAGTGAATTTGAAGAGTTTGGTAATCAGAAAGCTATCTTCTAAAACACTGACTATAAAATTAACCATTAACCACCATTGGAGGTTTTCTATTTGCATCTAATTTCACAAGAGCCTTTTTCTAGTCTAATAACAAGAGCCTGCTAAATTATGTCATGGTGAAAGCTGGGACTCTTCTGTACATGGAGCAAAACTCTTAAAAGCTTGAATAAAGTCCATCAAATTCAATGCTAAGTTTTTAATGGGCTCTTGTACACTCCAACTTGCGGCTGCCTTCAGGTCTATCAGGTTGCTTCTTTCTCTTGGTAAGAAATGACAGTACTAATTAAGTTGGGAGTGGGAGAATTCTACTGTATTCTCTGCTGTGTCATTTGAGAATTCAAGATGTAAAAAGTTTCATGTGAACCAAATGATGAATATGGATTCTTTTGAATACTAGAAGATTAGAAAATAATTGGATAATAGCTCAATGGTTACACAGCTTAAGATAATCTTTCCCCACTCAATTTGAAACAAAGTTATATTTTAAATATAATTATATGTGTATGTATTAATACATATACATATATAGACATACATATATGTGTATATGTGTATGTATATATCTATATAATTTTCTATCTATACTTTCAGATAATCAGGTTCTGAGAGTCTGTTTCTCTGAGGATCTCAATGTGTATTCTAATGAATATCCATATAATTTTTAAGTTACTGTTATGCATGGAAGGTGTTCTCTTTTCTGAAGGCAGGAGGACTATGTCAGAGGGGGATTTTAATGTCTTTGCCAATCTCAGACTTGGTGGCCAAAAAGACCATGACTTCATTGACCTAGATAGTGTTGCTTTAATATAGCTTAACTATTTAAGCTTTCCATCCCCCCACCTACTCCACTTCACTGAAATGAAGATGGGCAGGATGCAATTGAAACAAAACTTAAAGCCAAAGTACATTTTGGGTGTGCTTCATTCCATGGAATCTAAAATCAAGGTGCTTTGATATTTACAGGTTGTATTACCCTAGATAACTCATTTCATCTCCAAGTCTCAGTTCTCTTATCTGTAAAAACAGGAGAGTAATATTTGCATTACCTATCTCACAGGGTTTTGTGAGGGAAGTGTTTTTATAAACTTTTCATTTAATGTTATAAAATGTGTGTTATTATTACTATCAACCCTTACCAATGCTGTTTTTGGGAACAGTCTTAGAGGTAAAAGTGCAAATTCCATTTAGGTTTCCCAAACATGTACAAAACATGGAACCACAAAATTTGTGTGAGGCAAACCAATGAATGAGACTAGATCCATATATGTAGCCTATCAACCCATCTTAGTGCTTATTGCTATGATTATGATATAAATATAATGACAATACTGAAGAGTAAGTATGTGTCAGTCACATTTCAGTGTTTATCCCTTCATTGCTGTGAGTACTCATGCTAGTGATCGAGTTAATTTTTCTTTAGCTGATTTTTCATGAACTTTTTATATTAAAGAAAAAAACCACCCCATGGCAGGTCATCTGGTAATGAGACTCTGTGTTTGAAGCTCTCCCATATTCGTGCAAGATTCCTTCAACTCGCCTATGATTGATATAGTCTACAAGAACCCAAGGTCACTTCCCTGCCATAATACCAGATGTATTGGAGCAGGACATTAATACAGATGCCAATAATAATTATGATGGAATTGAGTGATTATTGATCACTTTCACCTTAATTATCTTGCTTGAATTTCATAATATTTCTTTGAAGGGAGTATGATAGAGACTACTTAACAGATGAAAAAAATGAAATTAAGAAATGTTAAGTGATTTGTCCAAAGTTAACATAGCTAGAAAATGGTCCAGGTAGGACTCATGCATTAGTCTTTTAATGACATTTGAATGTTCTCTCTATTATATATTATGTACTCAGAAAACCCTAGCATATCTTTCCATTTTCCAGAGCTTTCTTTCTTTTTTATAAAATCTTTTGTCTTGTCTCAGTGACCCTAACATTCAGTCAGTCAATTAAGTATCCTGGACCATCTCCAATTGTCTTGGCTTTTGTTTTGCCACCAGACTCCAATAATTTTAAAGGAGAGAGTGAGGCTGATTACTCAGTACAACTCTGCCTCACTTAAAACCAATTCACATATAAGTCAAGACATCACCCTCAAAATGTCATTGGTCCTCTTCATGAAGGAAGGGTAAACAGCAACACAAATCAATCAACAATCATTCATTAAACACTCACTACATACTAGGCACTGTGCTAAACACTAAGATAAAGAAATGAAAAATGTCCCTGCCATAATGCAGTTTGCATTTTAATGAGTCAGAATACATATAATTTCATATATACATATACACACACACATATATATATACATGTGTACATAAATATAGGTGTGTACATGTATATGTAGATATGTGTATAAACACTATATATACACATTATATATACATATACACATATATGTGTGTATGTATGTGTGTATAATCAACACACACACACATACACACACACTGAATAAATAAGAGTTATTATCAAAGGGGAGACAACAAGTGGGGACCCAGGAAAAGTTTCTTACAGAAGGTGGAATTTGAACTCCATTATGAGGAACATATCACAAGTGAAAAGGCATAGAGTTGGCAAATACAGTGTCATGCAAGAGTACCAGAAAGGTCAGTTTCACTTTATCACAAATTATTTGGAGACTAGAAAAGTAGAAAAGGACCAGATTGTGAAAGGCTTTAAATGGCAAATGGAACTTTTTATATTTGATCCTAGAGGTTCTAGGGAGTCATTGGATTTTTTTGAGTTGGAGTTATGGGATAAAATGGTCAGAGTTGTACTTCAGAAAATTCTCTTCATCAGCTGAATGGACGATAAATTAGAGTGAGGAGAGGTTGAAGGTAAGGAGGACAAACATAAAACTAATACAATAGTTCAAATAAAAGGTAATGAAGGTCTGTACCAGCACGGTGACTGTATGAGTAGTGAGAAGGGGACACACATTAAAGATGTGAATGTGGACTTTTTTGGACTTGAAAATATTATTTTGCAAACTGATGAATTAATTGTTTCTAAATCTTAATGACTATCAATATGTTACTCTTACAGGTAAGGAATTTATCCTGTAATGGGAGATTTCTAGAGGTGGTACCTTAGCTCAGAGTAACATAATGTTCATTGTCACTTATCAGGCACTAGGGTAGACTCTTGTGCTGAAACATGAAGGCAGATTGTTATTCTTATTGTTCAGTAATTTTCTGTTGTTTTTGACTCTTCATGACCGTATTTGGGGTTTTCTTATAAAAGATACTGGAGTACTTTGTCATTTCTTTCTCCAGCTCATTTTACAGATAGGAAACTGAGGCAAACAGGTGTAAGAAACTTACTCAGGGTCATATGCTTTGTAAGTGTCTGAGATCATATTTGAATTCACATCTTCCTAATCCCAAGCCTGGCACTCTACCCACTGGACCACCAGCTGCCATCAAGGCAGGTTACCTTTTTCCACCCAAACGATCAACAGAAGTTTTTTTTTTAATGGAATAACAACAACAACAACAGAATTATAACTAGTGTTTATATGATGTTTTAAGACTTTTCAGGGCCTTTATATATGTTATATTGTTTGATCCTCATGAGAACCCTGTAAAGTAGGTGTTATTCTTATTTTACAAATGAGAATACTGAGACTGAGAATTTCTAAGTATCTGTGGTAGGATTTGAACTTCCTGACTCTCTTAGGTTGAGTACTCTATCTAGCCACCTATTTGCCAGATGTTGTGTTAGGTTCTAGGGAAATATTTAAAAAGTGAGACAGTTCCTTCCCTCAAGGAGTTTAGGTTCTATTAGTGAAGAATACCACTCCTAGAGGAGTAGTGGCAAAGGAAAAGAACTTTAGTCTTAGCAGTTACAAGGATTAAGTAAATGAAAACACAAGGCAGCAGGTTGTCATTTCTTTCCATGAGCAGTGGTAATATTGATTTGATCTCTGTTCTCTGGCCAAGGGGTGAAAAGGCTAGGGGCAAAGGAGTGGTATACATAGAGGCAGGGTAGATGGAAAAATGCCTTCAATGAGTAAAGAATGGAATCCTGGTAGATGATTATAAGATGAAGTAGATTTTAGATGTAGTGTGGTCTTCAGGGTTGGATAGGGCTAGATCTATAGACTAAGGTGAAAATCATCTCATCCTCCAATTCAGGATGTTTTGATCCAAGGTTAATACCAAAGCTCTCTCTCTCTCTCTCTCTCTCTCTCTCTCTCTCTCTCTCTCTCTCGGGAGAATTATAGGATTTCTGCAGGTCAGTGTCCACAGGGTTGCTCTGCCTCAGAGTCTTATCCACTATGTATTTGTCAGTGATCCATCTCCTATTGCCTCAATATAATGTTTTAGGAACCATCCCTTACCCAAGAAAAAGTAGTTTAGCAGTGCTGCTCATTCAATCCACAGGCTACTTTATTTGTCACATAGTCACCACTTGGATACTCCTATCATCAAAGCACCTGTGATCAGGCCCACATGGGACAGCCAACTGAAACATGTGCATCCTTTTTAACTTACTGAAAGCATGTCCATAATCAATTATGTTTTAGTAGAACAAAAAAGAGCAATCATTTCTAGATAATGTTGTTGTGTTAAATTTATCTAACTGCCATACTCTACCTTAATCAATTTTAAATTGGATCATTAGTTAATTAAAATAGACACTAATTAAATACTCTTGATTTTCATTTGTAATTTGAGATCAAATTTCCTGATGAAATTAAGTTTGGGGAGTGGATGTATTTAAAGATCCTTGTTTGAGATTCCCATTGAAATGTTGTCAATGCTATGTTCAAAAGACATAGGGTTTGTGGTTAGACATTGCCACTAATTTCCACATGTAATGGTTAAATTATGTGGTTAAAATAGAAGAAGCCTAGGAAAAAGATCACATGAAATCTCACTTCAACTAGTTTATTTGTTAGTTCTATTAGTTAACTAACTAAGGGGACCTTAGGGTTATAAAATTTCCAGTGATGCAAATGTGATTAACTAAGATGTCTTGGAGTTCAAGGTGGTACTCTGCATTTGCAAAAGGTAACAGTTTTATTAAGTCCAATGTTAACTCATCTGAAGGATGGGGTCATGAATGCTACTGCTAGAGGTGAGCCACCAAGTTATATGAGGTATGTAATACTTATGTTATTATTGGCATATTCCACATATATTCTTGTCTTTGTCTTACTTACTCTTGCCCTGCTACAAGTTGAAAGATTGAGGTAAAGTAACCCCATCATTGTTTGAGTCCCATACTTGATGGGATCTTTCTGTACATGGCACCCACAACAGCAAGAGCACAGGTGAAGAAGTGGCTTCTAAAGGAAAAAAAATATTCCATGTCATATCTAAAATGATTTTATCACAGCCTTTGCTCTACTGTGAACTGGGCAGCTGCTGGAGAATGAGCACTTTCAAGAAGGGAGGATAACTCCTAATACACAAGCTGTGATTTAAGAACAACCTTTCCCTGTAGAGAAAAACACTTCTCAGAGAGTAGAGTAACATTGGAACTTTCACTGATATGTTTGTGGGAGATAGGGTGGATAAATGTTGCCATTACAGAGGGACTGAAAAAAGTGTTTTAGCCCAGATGAACTTTATAATATAGTCCTTCTTGAAGAATATTAACCTGCTATTTTTACTCCAAAGAGTAGAAAGAGGAATTTGGGAACCATAAGTTCTAGTTCCTCACTTTTATCAAATCCAATTTCCAAAGTCCAACAAATGGCACCATCTACATGCTATTACTTAGAAGTAATAAGATTGACCTGGGGACCCCTGAAATCATCTCACCTGCCATCTTCTAAATGAGACCTTTCTTGACTCCCAAAGTTCCATTATCTCCCCTTACCAATATGTTGCATTTATTTTCCAGATATTTTGTATATAAAATCCTTCTTTTTCTCTCAGGGACAGTGGGGAGTGATTAAAGGGGAGAGAGAGAAACAGGAAGATAAACACATAGACACATAGAGAGAGACAGAGAGATAATTTCAAAATAGGCTTACAGTTAAGTCTTAGGCTCTTTGTCTAGATTTTCCCTTTTCCCCTTCACCATTGTCTGGTTCATTAACTTATAATAAAGAGCTGCTTAGAGTGTTATAAAAAGAAACAGATTACCTTTACCTGGGGACATGCCATTCTAAAGGTATAAACAGCAAATAAATAAAATTTTAAGTGTAAATAATGCCAGCTCACTAAATAGTGATGAAGCAAAAGAGAGGGAGGAAGTAGAGGGGAATATGTTCACCTACTTCCCATGAAGCATCAACTTCTGTCCAATCAGGTCACTCTTTAGATGGAGTTAGTGAGCCAGACAAGGTTGCAACTGCTCATGATTATATCCAACTTATGGTAGCAGTACCTTTTTCTTTTCAATCAGATAAATTCAACAAGTATTTATTAAGCTCCTCTTATATACAAAACACTGTGTTAAGTGCTAGGAATACAAAGAAAAGTAGAAAACAGTTCTTGTTCTCAAAGAGATCTCAGTCCAATGGTGAAGACAAAATACAAGCAACTATGTATATACTAAATACATGCATATATGATTATATGTGTGTGTATCTGAGTTGGGGATGATCACAGAGTGGGTACTCTAGTGCTCTGGTGTCAAGAAGGATCAAAAAGGTTTCTTGTAGAAGATAGGATTTTAGTAGGGAGTTAAAGGAAGACAGGAAAGCAGGGAGATGAGGGAGAAGTGAATTCAGGGCATGGAGACCAGTCAGAGAAAATACCTAGAATAGGGAGATAGAGATTGAGTGTCATATCTGAGGAACCACAAAGAGACCAATGTCACTTGATCACAGAGAAAATGGAGAACAGTAAAGCACAAAACTACTAGAAAGGTAGGAGAGGGCCAGGTTATGATGGGCTTTAAAAGACAGATAGAGAATTTTATTTTTCATTGTGGAAGCAATACTGAGCTGATGTAGTTGATTGAAAGTGGGAAAGAGGAGTGATGCAGTCAGACCTGTACTTTAGGAAAAAACAAACAACAATGATAACTAAATGACATATGGGCTAGAGTGGGGAGACATGAAGCAGGAACATTAACTATTGAAATACTGCCTGGGTGAGGTGATCAGGGATTACACCAGGGTGGTGTAAGAAAAGTAGAGGAAAGGGGTTCTCCATTGTTGGATATGATTGGTCTCCCACCACTGAAATCATGAGAAGGGAGGTAATATTCAATGATGAAACCACAAGTGATTAGCCTAGAATATTACAAGTACATTTGTTTCAAGTATGGGGACAGAAGGGTATAGACTGAGTGGGGGGAGGGGAGGGCTAAGGCATAGTCAATGCATGAATGCTAATTTGGTCAATGAACCAGAAGTTTTTCCAGATTACAATAATACCTATAACTAATTTTAAAGATTTTATATTGTATACAATATATATGTATATATATGTGCATACACATATATATGTATATATGTGTATACATATATATATATATATATATATATATATATATATGTTGAACTAAAACTTCCCTGGAAGTAGTCAATACATGCTTTAGCTACATCTTTGTTTTTCATAAATATGTTTCAAGGTCAAGATGGTGGAGTAGAAACAGGACCTCCATGCGGGTCAGGCTCCCACCACCTCCAATTCATGTAAAAGTGGATGCTAAACCAACTTTGGAGCTACAGAACCCACAAAATGATAGAGAGAAGATAACCTCCCACTGAGGACAGCCTAGCAGGACAGGAGGAATTGGCCAGCACAGCACTTTGGGAGCTGAGCCCAGCCCCAGCACCAGGGCAGGCCTGACCAACCATCTGCTGGAGGGACTCCAAGATGACCAACAGCTCTGGTGGTCCTGAATTGTCAACACATACCTGCTAAAGACAAAGTGAGAGGTCAGTGCAGTGTGAACTTTGGGACCAAGTAGTTGGGAGTGCATTGGCTTTTGCCCCCAGGGCAAGAAGCTGCTGAGGGCTGTGGAGCAGCAACTTGTGGCAACTTCAGCTCCTGGACTGTAGAGTGTAGGGGGACCAAGTGACCAGTCGGAGGAATAATCACTCATGCTTTAAACAGCTTGGATCTGGATTGCGGTCTAGGGTGGAGGTGAGGGGTGTGTGACCAGCTTGCCAGAGCATGTGGAGGCTTCAGAGAGGGCACCCAACTAATACCTCCAGCAGCTGAAAAAACTCCAGCATTTGGAACAAAGCTCCCCTGTCTGGTGGCAGAGTCCTGCTGGAGCAAAAAGCCTAGGAGTCAAGTGACTGAGTGGCAACATGACCAGGCAAAGGAAGCAAATCAAGCAGAGCAATCCAACATTAGACTCCTATTTGGGGGACATAAAGGATCAAAGCATGGAATAGGAGGAGGACAGTAAAGTCAGAACTCCTGCACCAAAAGCTTCTAAGAAAAACATGAACTGGTTACCTGGCATAGAGAACCTTAAGAAGCAGAAAAGAGAAGTGGAGGAAAAATTGGGAAGAGAAATGAGAACAATACAAGAAAATTATGAAATGAGAGTCAACAGCCTGACTGAGAAAAATAACACCTTAAAAAACAGACTAACTCAAATGGCAAAAAAGCCTCAAATGGGCAATGAGGAGAAGAATGCCTTAAAAAGTCATTTGCCAGATGGAAAAAAGAGTCTCAAAAGCTCACTGAGGAGAACCATCCTTCAGAATTAGATTGGAGCAAATGGAAGTTAATGACTTTATGAGAAATCAAGATGCTGTTAAACAGATTCAAACAAATGAAAGAATAGAAGGCAATGTGAAACATCTCATTGGAAAAACCACTGACCTGGAAAATAGATCCAGGAGAGATAATTTAAAAATTATTGGACTACCTGAAAGACATGATCAAAGAAAGAACCTAGAAATAATCCAAGAAATTGTCAAGGAAAACTTCTCTGAGGTTTTAGAACCAGAGGGCAAAATAGAAGTTGAAAGAATCCACTGATCACACCCTACAAAAGATCTGCAAAAGAAAACTCCTAGGAATATTATAGCCAGGTTCCAAAATTATCGGATTAAGGAGAGAATATTACAAGCAGCCAGGAAGAAACAATTTGAATATTGTGGAAACACAATCAGGATAACCCAGGATATGGCAGCTTCTACCCTGAGGGATCAGAGGGCTTGGAATGTGATATTCCAGAGGTCAAAGGAACTGGGATTAAAATTAAGAATCACTTACCCAGCAAAAATGAATATCATGTTTCAGGAGAAAATATGGTCATTGAGTGGAATAGAGGACTCTTAAGCATTCTTGATGAAAAAAAAAACAGAGTTGAATAGAAAATTTGACATTTAGATACAAGAAGCAAGAGAAGGTAAACAGGGAAAAGAAATCATAAGGAACTTATCAAAGTTGAACTATTAACATTCCTACATGGAAAAACGATAATTGTAACTGACAAAACTTTCTCAGTATGAAAATAGTTAAAGGGAATATGTGTGTGTATGTGTGTGTGTGTGTGTGTGTGTGTGTGTGTGAGTGTGTGTGTGTCTATATCAGAGGTTATCCGGGCATATGAATACAAAAGTGAATGTGTTTATATATGTTTACCAGTATACATAGATAGAGGGCACAATACAAATTTAATAAGAAGGGATGATACTTAAAAGGTGAAATCAAGAGGTGAGAGAGGAATACAATGAGAGGAGATGGGGAGAGACAGATGGGGAAACTATCTCGTATGGAAAGGGCAAGGGAAAATTGTTGCAATGGAGGGGAAGAATAGGGAGGCAAAGGGAATGGGTCAAACTTATTCTCATTGAATTTGGCTTAGAGAGGGAATGACATACATATTAAATAGGATATCTCACCCTACAAGAGAGTAGGGGGAAAGGGGATGAGAGGGGGGATGATGGAATAGAGGTCAGGCTGGGGGGGAGGGAAGTTGGAGGCACCCACTTTTGAAAAGGGACGGGATCAAAGTAGAGAATAGAACAAGTGGGAGCTGGGATAGGAGGGAGGGAAATACAGTCAGTCTTTTACAATATATCTACTATGTTATTGTTTTGCATTAGCTACACATGTACAACCTATACTGAATTGCTTATCTTCCCAGTAAGGGTGGGTGACAAGGGAGGAAGGGAATGAATCTGGAATTCATAGTTTTAAAATCAAAATTTTTTAATATACATATATATATTCTATTATTAATACTATTTTACATGTAATTGGGAAATAATTTATACAGGCACTTTGGCATAGAATGCATGGCAACACAATGTTTCAAATTTGAACATTCTAAGGTCATAATAGAAGAACTGCCTCAATACAGTGTATGATGAGTGCTGAAAATATGTAATAGATAGTAAGGTAGGGGAAATGAAAGGAGAAAAAGATCACTTCAGACTGGCCTGTTCAAAAACTTCATCAGGGATAGTAGAACACTAAGTCTTGAAGGATCGGCAAGATTTAGATAATAAGACAGGGTGGTCAGACAATACTTTTAAGTAAGAAAGGATAATAAAGCAAGGAAAAATACATTTCCAGGAATAATAAGGTGTGTATGTGAAAAAGTGAAGAAAATTATGAACTCAGAAAAGTCTAAACACAGTGTGTCCCAAATTAATAGTTCAAAACTTCACTAAGATTTTTGGGACATTACATCTTTCCTTAAATGGTGGTGATAGATAAGGCTAGATAACCAAGGGAAACCAGAATTTTTTGAGTAGCTTAGCATCATAAGAGACAGCATGTACCAGTGGATATATAGTATTGGATAGCATATAGCTGTCCTCAAAGCCAAGAAGACTTGGGTTAAAGGCTTGCCTTTTCTGCAAACTAGATTGAGAGTTTGGGAAAGTTATTTAGCCTTCCAGTGCTCTAAGCAATTTTCTATTACTGTAAGTTGTAGAGAAGATGCCAAGTGAGTTTCCTCATTTAGGAATTCTTTACCCCAGTGTAATAACAGGGCTAATGTCTATCACTATCCCTTATACAGAATGAAGCAAGAAAATAAACAATGCAATAAGAGGTTTAGGATTAAAATGAAAATGAATGAATCATATGAAAATAAATCAATATTTATGGGTTTGAATCTGACAGTAGATGATTACTTCTTTGTAAATGGTTTTTTACCTATATATTTTCATTGCTAACAGTTTTCCCAAGTGATAAAAGATAATTTCCACTGAGAATTTCCAAGCTTTTTTTTTCGGGATTTTCAAATTTTAGTCTAAATTTGGGGAAGGTGGGTTGAATGAAGTCCAAGTTAGGAAAAGGAATAGTCAATCTGTATTAAGACTGAAAGAACACACTATTGGCAGTGAAGAAATAGCATTATAACCCTGCGTCTCATACTAATATTAGTTCTTTTAAGTTCATCCAAGTCACTAATTGCTCTCTGCCCAAGTTTTCTGATCTGTAAAATAGAATAAGACACAAAACAGTATAATTTAATGAAAAAGATTATTGAGTTTGATTTGACTTGGATTTGAATTCCAGCTCTGTCCCTCACATTCTATGTCACCTTGGGCGACCCAAGTCACCTGTCTCTACCTCTGTTTCCTTCTAGAAAAAATTAATCAAATTAGGTCAAGTTAACAGGAATTTATTAAGCACTTATTATGTATCAGGCACTATGCTAAGATATGAGAATATAAATATAAGAAGAAAGAGAGCCCATGGCCACAAGGAACTTACAACTTAATGGGAAAGAATATATAAAAGAAAACTAGAAATGGGGGAAGGTGACAAATTTACCTGACATGAGAGCACTGTAGAAAACTCACAGGAAGAACATAAGTAGTGCCACCAGGAAAGAAAGCAAGATATATTAAAACACAAATCCTGGGATGAACCAGTCAATCAGAGAGAGAGAGAGGGGCTGAAGGAGAACAGGGTACTTCTAATGTATGAAGTATATAGGGCTAGAGTGAACTTTCAGAGTGGAGAGTTTTCTGTACCATTGTAAACAACACATATGGAGAGGAGATGGGAATGTAATCTTGCAATCAGCAAGCACCCTAGCATACACAGGATGACTGCTAGCACAGGTTCTTTGATTTGCTTTTCTAAAGGAAAGCAACTTAAAAGGGGTTAATAATCTTACTTTAATTGAATATGTGTGTATACATATATGTATATATAACACATATAAATATGTATGTGTGTGTGTGTGTTTAATTTACATAGTTCAGGGGAAAAAGTCAGTACCCTAAACTTCAGAAAACACAAAGAGAATTTACAAGCAGACAAAAAAAATACAGAGAAAATAGTATAATTCCACAGACCAAAAGACAGAGCTTCTAGCTGTCTGACCATTACATACATACTGTGCTAGTTACCAGAGAGAGAAGCACCAACATTTTGGTTTTCAAAGCCGGGGGGTCAATGACTACCCAGAGTTTCATCTGGCCAAATCACACAACTCTTCCCATAAGCAAGCCTTCTCCAGAGAACATCACAACCTTTGTGACCCACTGCCTAATCACAAAGTAACAAAAGGTGGGCCTTCCTGAAAAACAAGACTCCCCTAAGCAAACTTCTCTTGTTAGGTTCCAAATGAGGCCCATTAAGGGACAGTGAAGATCTTCAAATTCCCTTATCTTTACAACTTTAGAGACTACTGTTTCCTTTATTTTTAACTGTATAGAACCTGGGGCAGAATAATCATTTAGTAATTTTTGTTGACTTAAGGACCATTTATTAACTTTGATTTCCCCATTAGATTGGTAGCCATAAAAAAAAATCAGTAGTTTTGAGTTGAAAACTATTTCATCAGCAAAAATTTTGCCTTAATCAATAGATTTCTCCATTAGCAAAATTTTCCTCTTAATAGATTTCTTGGGAGTCATTTTTTTCTTGGTCAGAAATCTTTACATATCTGTTTTGAAGCTTATTTCTAATTATGTAGAAATCTACTAGGAAAAAACGAGAAGCAGTTTCCCAGTTCATGATTTTCAGGACCTAAGTCAGAAAGAAGTACCATGTAAAGTTATTTACCTAACAATTTCCCTGCTACTACTGACAATGTAGTTTTGGTTTTTTCTCTGCAGTGTGAGACTGAGACACTGTCTTTCCTTGGTGTCCACTTTAACTTGCCATGACTCCAGGATATAGGATACCTGATCAGTTCAGGATTATTGTTGTTATTTGTCCTTCATTCTTCAAGAGGACCAATGACATCAGGAGGGTGGTCTTGACTTGAAAGCAAATTTAAATGAGGTAGAACTGTGTGAAATCATTAGTCTCATTTCCCCAGTCATTCAGTTCCAGTGCCAAGAAATAGCTTAGGATGACTGGAGATGGTCCCCAGTGTAGTGGAAGACCTTGGCCTTTTTAAGCTAAGGTATTTCCCAGGTCTCAGGTTGTCT
Source organism: Petaurus breviceps papuanus (assembly GCF_028583685.1). Taxonomy (NCBI): domain Eukaryota; kingdom Metazoa; phylum Chordata; class Mammalia; order Diprotodontia; family Petauridae; genus Petaurus; species Petaurus breviceps. The sequence goes on from NW_027187391.1 coordinate 2,348,817, forward strand.
GAGGAAGCATCCATTCAATAAAGAAAGGCAAGGTAAGAACTAGGGCAAAAAGATGGCCTAATTTGCCATAACAAAAGAATCAGTTTGGGAGGGGTAGACCTGTAGAATTTCTGTCCAGAACAGAAACAATTACTATGTATACTCACTCTGAATCATTAGAAACTAAACAATGAATAAGCAAGGTTTGGGCTGGGATTTGTCAATCAATGAGAGTCTTAAAAGCATAATCAAATATCTTCATTTGAACCCCAATGGGCTTTATTAAAATCTAATTTTTCGGAGCTATATTTCAAGAAGTCATAAAATAAAACTACTTGAGACAAAAGAGTAAATTGTCCCAGTTTTAAAAAAAATGATAGAATAAATAAGAAGGGAAGAAAAAAAAATAGCCTCCAAACCCCAAGCAACTGAAATTTATATTCCTTTGGACAGAGCACCCACATGTGAGGATATGACTTTCCACATGGATAGATGGGGAAGAGGGAGAAAGAGGAGAAAAAGGATAAGTCTTGAAGATTCATGATCATTATTACACATTATTACACAAATTTAAGCTTTTCTCCACTATGTTTACAACTATAGAATGCTACACTGCCTCAAGTCAGTTTAAAATCTAGCCTCTGACACTTGCTACCATTATGACCTTTAGCTAGTCTTATAACTTCCCTGTGTTTCAGTTTCTTCAACTGAAAAAGGAGGTGGTTGGACTACTTGGCCACTGGGATCCTTTCAAGTTCTAAATCTATGATCCTATTACATTAGACTGGGGATATGATAGATACAATCTACCTCCTTCCAAAGTTGCAGCTTCTAGGAGTTATATGATTTACCCTGTTATCAAAAAGTTTAAAAGAGAGAGAAATAAGTAAGGTTTTCCTCCCACCCCCATTATTTAAATAGTTCAAGAGAAGAACTGGAAATTAAGAACACTTCAAAGGACAAAGCTGTGTTAGGTGACACAGTGCTTTTACATATGCTAGAGATAGAGTAAATTTTTTAAATTTAAATTAAAATGATAATATCTGTTTCTGATTATTTGTATTTAAAGTATATATTCATATATATGCAAATATTAAATCAGTAATTTTTTTAAAAATATGAATATTGTATAAAAATATTATGTTGATGGATATAATAAATATACCCAATTCCTTTTAAGTAGAAAAGTAAGATGAAAATACCAGATGATCATTTTCCAAAAATAAGGCTTCCCACGTTTCCCCACTAGCATCATCTGTTTCCATTGTGCAAGGTAGGTTGTTATTTTTGAACCAAGACCTTAAAGGAAACAGTTTTCTGTGGAAGGAGCACTAGAGTTGAAACCAGAGCAACTCAATTTAAATCAGGCTGTTATTTACTTCTCATATATTCTTGGTCAAGTCACTCAACCACTTTGGGATTCAGTTTACTCATCTATAAAATTAGGTTATTGGACAAAATGACCTCGAGATCCCTTCTACTCTAACTTCTGTTCAGAACCCATAAGTTGAGTCAACTGAAAAGACAGAATCATGAAGCCTTGGTTTCAATTATTATTTTTTTTTGCTTTTTTTTGGAGGGGGGAAGGCAGGTTAAATGGAATTAAGTGACTTGCCCAAGGTCACATGGCTAGTAAGTGTTAAGTGACTGACACTGGATTTGAATTCAGTTCTTCCTGACTCCAGTGCTGGTGCTCTATTCACTGTGCCACCTAGCCACCCCTTGGTTTCAGTTCTTACCTCCCATGAGTACTAGCTATGTGACCATGAGCTAGTCACCTAACCCCTTTGAATGCATTTTCCTATCTGTAAAATGGGGATGATATCTGTACTTATAATACTTTACAAACTTTAAAGTACTAATTAAGTGTAAATTTTTGTTGTTGTTATGAAAATGACAACAAACATCAATCGGAATGATTTGGACTTATATTACCTAGGTAACTCTGGGAAAATAGTTGAACTTTATAACCCCTCCAAAAAAATCCATTTGAAACTGCAGAGCAGTTTCCAGTACGCACTAGGAGAATGTGTCCCCATATCAGGAGCTAAGGAGATCGTATGTATGAAGAGAAAAAAAAATGTGACTTAAGGTCCAGTCTTTGTCTCTTAAGCTTTTCTGGGAATGTCTAAGGGCTCTTCCTACTTTACTTCTTCTGGATCCTTTTTTTTCCTGTATCAAAATCCTGTAATCACCATCCATCCTTCTCATCCAAAAACTTTATGCATCTACAAAAAGCCTATGTTGGCTTCTTCTCAACTTTTCACCCCAAAACAAAGTATGTCAAGGGACAAACACAACTCTCTACTTCTTAGAAAGGGACTGAAAAGGAATAGGCTTCAACACCTTCAAAATACCTTTGGATCATATATTAAATATCATTGATGTGATATATGTTAAATTAGACAGCTTTTACACTCTCCCTACATTTATACTTGACACAAAGTGCAAGAATATTTTAAAGTAAAAGAAAATCTTTTTAATTAACTTTCATAGTATTATAAAGGAGATGAGTCTTTGACAGATGTGATTAATCTCCATGGCACTGTCAAGGAAACATCTGTGAGGGCAAATCATATTCAGACAAACTGTGAAGGGGTTAAACAGCCCTTAATTTCTCCAAGTTGGCAAACTTGGCAAAGCTATTTTTTCTGAGGCTCTGTGTTTACTGCCAGGTGGATGCAAATCCACTCTACAAAAAAGGAATTAATTTGCCTAGGTATGATACAGCTTTTCCATCTTCCTACTCTAGTAATTGAATATTCATCACATAACAAGTGCTGTTAATTAGCCGATTACTCCATTTACTCACAAATAATGAACCTACTATTCCTAGCAAATAAAGTGAGAGTGAAGGGGGAAAAAAATCACATTTTTATTTAGTTCTTGCCATTTAGATAATTTTTTTAATCACCAAACCACACAATGAATTTCTCTGTAATAATCCCCTATCCAGTAATCACAGAGCTTCAGTGCTAGTCACTTTCAGGAAATTGAGGTTCTAGGTCTGACAGGTATTCAGTGTAACAGAATTGCCACTGATTTATGATAAGCTTTTGTCATCTGCCAAAAATTTAATAGTTTAGTAGACTTCTTTGTAATTGTGGGCTTTTCCTTATCAAAATTTAATATTATTTGAGGAGTGTCTTAAGCTTTCGATAGCCTATTTAGCATAGGTAAAAACGCTTGAGGAATACTAATAAGTTTCTTTGTTGTTTATTTTAAGGAGCAAGAGATTTTAAAAACATGTTATTTAAGTCTCTAGCTGAGTGATGAGAGGATTTCAGTTCATTCATCCCTATGTCACCAGTACCACTGCCAGATACTATAAGACTTCATCCTAATTTATCACCACTATGTGATAGTATCAGTAACTTTAAAAATGTGCTAGGTCAACCTCACTAAGAAGAATGGATATTTGAACACACTCATGGTCTAGCATAATTCAAGGGGCAGAATAGTTCATCAAATTAGTGCTGGAATAAAAGTCATGTAATTGTGTTGCCCAGTCGTGGTCCCAGAGAAAGGATTATACAATACATCTACCTCCTTTCCTTGGAGAGTATAGCAGCAAGCACCCTATCATACCCAGGATGGCTGCTAGCACAGGCACTTAGATCTGCTTTTCTAAAGGAAAGCAACTCAAAAACCGTTAACAATCTTACTTTAATCAATCAAACATATATCATTTACCTAGTTCAGGGGAAAAAGTCAGCACCCTGAACTTCAGATAATACCAACAGAAGTTACAACAGAAAATAACACAATTCAGCAGACAGGGCTTCCAGCTGCCTGACCATTACATCCATACCTAGTTAGTTACCATAGAGGGAATCACCAGCATCTGGGTTTTCAAAGGTGGAGGGCTCAAAGGCTACCCAGAGTCTCATCCGGCCAAATCACACAACTCTTTCCAAAGTGGGCTCCAAAGCAAAACCTCACATCAGGATATATATAGCCTTCTCCTAGGTCAGAGAATGTCACAACCCTCTTGACCCACTGCCCAATCACAAAGTAACAAGGTGTGGGCATTAATGGAATTTAAAGATCCCCTTGTATTGGCTTGGTTTTGGGGGTTAAGTGTTAAAACCCAGAGTTTGACCCAGGTGAAGGTCTTCATCACCTCATCCCTGGAATAATGTAGTAGCCTGTTGATAGGTACAAATCTTTCCACAAACAAATTCATCTTCTACCTGTTGTCAAAGTGATCATCCTAAAACACAAGGTGGGATCAATTCTCCTACAACCCCCACTCAATGAACTCATGCCTGAGCATATTTACTGGCAATCATTCAGGATTACAATGCTCTCCCTCCTCATCTTTGCCTACTGGATTTCCTGGTTTCTTTCAAGTCCTAGCTAAAAATCTCATCTTAGAGGATGCCTTTTCTAATCCTTCTTAATTTTAGTGCCTTCCCTTTGGTAATCATTTCCAATTTATCCTAATTATAACTTTTTTGTACATTGTTATTTGCATATTGTCTCCCCAATTAGACTTCAAGCTTCTTGAGAGCAAGGACTACCTTTTCCTTTGCATTCCAACTCTTAGTTTGCCTGACATATAGTAGGCGCTAAAAATTTTTTTTGACTAATTTACAAACTATATGCAGGAAAAATTGGGGATAGTTATAGAGGGAAGGTACTAAGATGAAGGAAAACTTGGAAAGGATTTTTGCAGAAGATGAAATTTGTTTGAAACTCGAAAGAAGTAAGGTAAGCCAGAACATAGAGTTGAGGAAAGAGAACATTCTAGTCCTGGGGGACCTCCAGGGGAAATATCAAGAATGAGAGATGGAGCATCAGTAGCAAGGAGCATAGGGTCACTAGATCAAAGATCACTTGTAAGGGAGTAAAGTACAAGGTAAGGCAGGAAGGGGCTAGGTATGAAGGTCTTTAAAATACAAACAGAAGATTTTATATTTTATCCTGGAAATAATAGAAAGGGGTAAGATTCTGTGAAATTCTTAAAGTACACCAAGGGAAAATGGAGATGGAGGGATGGCATCTTCAATATAGAGATCATATTACAACAGTTCTTATAGATGATAAAACCCTTTTTTCCCCAATATGCAGAACATTTTGAGAAAAGAAGGGAAAGATTATGGCTGAATACCTAAACAGAAAATAGAATACTAAAATCAGAATAAAAGGGAAAAACATGTTAAGACAATTAACACTGGCAGAGGCCTGGAAGATCACCCCAGGCTGCAAAGAGCCTTGGACACCATGGTGTGCAGAGGCTCAGACAAGGCCTGATCAATGTGGTGCCAAGTTGACCCAGAAACCACAAGGGCCACTGCCAGGCCTATCACTGCAGGGCTGGGACTGGACAGAGCAGGGTAAGAGTCAAATGCAGGGCCTCTGGCAGGGGCAGCAGCTACTCCTGGGACTACCAATCAACAGCCTAGAAGTTTTAAAAGCCCCCGTAAGGACTTACAGGGACCAGGAAGGCAGAATGAACCCCAGCTGCTCCAATCCCCCCTCTGACCCCAAAAACATAGTAATTTGTGATCCAGCACAAAACTTTAAAAAGCAAATGCTTGGGAACCCTAGAGGAAGGGCATGGCTATGATCCTGCCTCAAAATGGGTGAAAAGCAGACTGCAAAGTCAAAGACTCTGGAGTCCTACTATTGTGAAAGGGAGGAACCAAATTCAGAGGGAGACAGTGTTGATTACACAGCCACAGTGGAAGCCTCAACAGGGAACTGGTCTCAAGCACAGAAAGCATTCTTAGATGAGCTCAAAAAGAAATTTGAAAACGAAATTAGAGAGATAGAAGACAAAATGAATAATTCTTTTAAAATGAAAATTGAAAAATTAGAAAAACATTACCATGAAGAAAACAGCTCCTTAAAAGAAAAACGTATGATATGAAAAGGATCTGCAAAAGCTAAAGGAGGAAAATAATTTGCTCAAAACCAAATTGAAGTGAATAACTAGATGAGGAACCACAAATCAGTCAAACAAAACATCAAGAAGGAAAAATTAGAAAAAGAGGTAAAATATCTCAATGGAAAAATAACTGACCTGGAAAACAGATCCAGGAGAGAGAATCTGAGAATCGTAGGCTTACCAGAAAATCATGATGAAAAAATGAGCCTGGACAACATCTTCCGAGAGCTCATCAAACAAAACTGTGCGGAGATACTAGAACCAGAAGGTAAAGTAGAAATAGAGAGAATCCACCAGTCACCTCCTGAAAGAGATCCCAAATTGAAAAGTTCGTGAAATGCTGTGGCCAAATTCCAGAACTACCAGGTAAAGGATAAAATTTTACAAGCAGCCAGAAAGAAACAATTCAAATATTGTGGAACCACAGTGAGGATCCCACAGGATATGACAGCCACTACATTGAAAAATCAGAGGAAGTGGAATATAATTTTTGCAAGACAAAAGAGCTTGGGTTACAACCAAGGATAACCTACCCAGAGAAACTGAACATATTCTTCCAGGCAAGGAGATGGTCATTCAACAATATAATGGATTTCCAAACCTTCCTGATGGAAAAGGCAGAGCTCAATGGAAAATTCAACCTCCAATTACTAGACTCAAAAGAGACATTAAAAGGTAAACAGGGAAAACGCACACACACACACACACACACACACACACCCTGTTATTTAATAAGAGCAAACTGTTTATATACAAATAGAGGGTATGGTTATAAATTACACAAAATGATGATAAAAACCCTATTAAGTGCTACAAAGGGACTGCAATGGAAGAAGAGGAAAGAACGAAGTGGAAAGGGGTAAAATATGCTACAAAAAGAGGCATAAAAACAATATAACAGAGGGAAAGATGGGAGGGAGATGAGCATTATATGAGCTTTTCCCTCATTAGTTCTGGGCACTAAGGGAATAACACAACCAGTTAAGTATAGGGCTCTATCAAAAAGAGACACAAAACATTTCATAATAGAGGGAAAGAGGGGAGGGAGAGGAGGTTTGCATGAGATCTGTTCTTGTCAATCTTGGTTTGAAGAAGAAATACCATACTATACTAAGTATAAAAATCTGTCATATCCTATAGGCAGTAGGAGGGGGGAAGGGCTAACAAAAGGGGGTATTTAGAAGGGAGGGAAGAAGTAAGGGAGAAGGTGAGGAAAAGGGAGGGTGGCTGATAAGAAGACAATAGTGAGGGAGGTGGAAAAGCCTTAGGGGGGGGAAGGGAGAATGAGAGAAAAATAAAAGCATAAACAAGGGAGGGAAGAGAATGGAAGGAAAGATACAGATAGTAATCATAACTGTGAGTGTGAATGGGGTGAACTCAACCATAAAAGAGAGGCAGATAGCAGAATGGATTAAAAAACAATGCTACAGGGGCGGCCAGGTAGCATAGCGAGTAAGAGCACCGGCTCCAGTGTTGAGAACACCTGGAGATCCAATCCCAGGCTCAGACACTTAGCACCCACCCAGAAACACCTGGCCATGTAACCTTGAGCAAGTTACTTAACCCCAATTGCTTAGGGGCGGCCAGGTGGCTCAGCGAGTAAGAGCACCGGCTCCAGTGTCAGGATGACCTGGATCAAGTCCGGGCTCAGATACTCAGCACCACACTCAGAAATAATAACTGGCTGTGTAACCTTGAGCAAGTTACTTAACCCCAATTGCTTTAAAAAAAAAAGAAAAAAAAACAATGCTACAATATTCTGTTTACAAGAAACACATATGAAACGGGGATAAACGGGGTAAAGATAAAAGGATGGAGTAAAATATATCATGCCTCAGCTAATGTAAAAAAAAAGCAGGGGTAGCAATCCTTTTCTCAGATAAAGCAAAAGTAAAAATTGATCTAATTAAAAGAGATAAGGAAGGAAACTATATCCTGCTAAAAGGCACCATAAAGAATGAAACAATATAATTACCAAACATATATGCAACAAGTGGTATAGCATCCAAATCCCCAAAGGAGAAGGTAAGGGTGTTAGAGGAAGAAACAGATAGTAAAACTATACTAGTGGGGGACCTCAGTCTCCCCCTCTATAAATGTGATAGATCCAACCTCAAAATAAACAAGAAAGAAGTAAAGGGCGTAAATAGAATTTTAGAGAGGGTAGGTATGATAAATCTCTGGAGAAAACTGAATGGGGATAAAAAGGAATATACCTTCCTCTCAGTGGTACATGGCACATACACAAAAATCGACCATGTACTAGGACTTAAAAACCTCACAATTCAGTGCAGAAAGGCAGAAATATTAAATACATCATTCTCAGATCATAATGCAATAAACATCATATGCAATAGAGGGGCGTGGAAAGATAGATTAAAAACTAATTGGAAACAATTTATTGTGAAAGAATGTGTGGGTCATACAAGAAATTACAGAAACAAACAGTAACTGCATTCAAGAGAATGACAATAAAGATACAACATACCAAAATTTGTGGGATGCAGCAAAGGCAGTTATTAGGGGAATTTTTATGTCGCTAAATGCACACATAAATAAATTAGAGAACAGGGAGGTCAATGAATTGGGCATGCATTTGTAAAAGCTAGAAAAAGAACAAATTGAAAATCCACAATTAAATACTAAATTAGAAATAAGGAAAACCAAAGGAAATATTAATAAAATTGAAATTAAGAAAACTATTGAATTAATAAATACAACTAATAGCTGGTTTTATGAAAAAATCAAAACGTTGATCGACCCTTAGACAATATCATAAAAAAGAAGAAAACCAAATTATGAGTATCAAAAGTGAAAAAGGGTGAATCTACATCCAATGAAGAGGAAATTAAAATGATAATTAGGAATTATTTTGCCAAATTATATGCACATAAATTTGACAATCATATTGAAATAGATGAATATTTATAAAAATACAAGTTGCCCATATTAACTGAAGAGGAAGTAAATTACTTAAATAACCCCATCTCAGAAAAAGAAATCAAAGAAGCCATCAGTGAAATCCCTAGGAAAAAATCTCCAGGGCCAGATGATTTTACTAGTGAATTCTATCAAACATTTAAAGAACAATTGGTTCCAATACTCTACAAACTATTTGGGAAAACTAGTGAAGAACAAGTCCTACCAAAATATTTTTATGGCATAAATATGGTACTAATACCTAAATCAGGAAGAGATAAAATGGAAAAAGAAAATTAAAGAACAATTTCCCTCATGAATATAGATGCAAAAATTTCAAATAAAATATTAACAAAAAGACTATAGCAACTTATCACAAGAATAATATACTTTTATCTGGCAGAATTTATTACAGTAATGCAAGGAAGTTTTAATATTAGGAAAACCATCAGTATAATTGAGCATATCAACAATAAAACTAGTAGAAACCATATGATTATCTCAATATATGCATAAAAGGCCTTTGATAAAGTACAACATACATTTTATTAAAAACCCTAGAAAGTATCAGAATAAATGGAGCCTTCCTTAAAATAATAGGTAACATCTATTTAAAGCCATCAGCAAGTATTATATGCAATGGGGATAAGCTAGAAGCATTTCCAATAAGATCAGGGGTGAAACAAGGGTATCCACTATCACTTCTCTTAGTGAATCTGGTACTAGAAATATTAGCAGTAGCAATTACAGAAGAAAAAGAAATCAAATGAATCAAATTAGGCAAAGAAGAGACCAAGCTATCACTCTTTGCAAATGATATGATGATATACTTAGAGAATCCTAGAGAATCAAGTAAAAAACTACTTGAGAAAATAAATAAATTTGGCAGAGTTGCAGGATATAAAATAAACCCACATAAATCCTCAGCATTCCTGTATATTTCTAATGAGATCCAACAGCAAGAGGTAGAAAGAGAAATCCCATTTAAAGTTACTGTAGACATTATAAAATATTGGGGAATCTACCTGCAAAAACAAACCCAGGACCTATATGAACATAGCTGCAAAACGCTTTTCACACAAATAAAGTCAGATCTAACTAATTGGAAAAAACATCCCTTGCTCATGGCAGGGTTGAGCTAATGTAATAAAAATTACAATTTTACCAAAATTAAATTACATATTTAGTGCCATACTGTAATGTAATGCCAAGGAAAGGCAACTTCCCAAGGTTCAAAATACCAGCATAGGTGCTCTCTATTTTATTCAGTAACAAACCCAGAACAGAGAAGATCAAAACATGACATCATTCAAAATACAGCATTTACTAAGTGTGATTAAATAATCTCCAAGGCCTACCCCACCCCAGGACTTTCCAATCATTCAATCAATTACAAAGTCTCTGTTCCAAATACTTCTCCACCCCTAGGCTATACCTTAATTAAGTCCACCACAAAGCCCCTCTTCTCAAATGGAGATTAGTTTCCAAACATAAGTAAAATACATTCATTTGCTCAACCATAGAACACAAAAAGGTCAAAAGTTCCCCACCCCTGGATCACAATTGAATCTACCCCAGAGTTACATCAAGTTTAAACACAGCACTTAATACCCAAATGGAGGTCTTTTCTTCATCTTGACACGAGGCAAGTTCTCAGCAATCTTAGTTCCTGGGGAGACAAGGCTTAGCAAGGCCATAAGATACATTGCCAGTCCCTTCATGAATTTATCCTCTGTCTGTAGAACAGTCCTAGAACCCCTGAACACATTAGCAAAGCCCTCTCCCAGGATTTCTGTAAACATACAACAAGAAAATCCTTCTTCAGGGCTTCTGAACCAACAGAAAGGCTCCCAGACCCCTGCAACAACAGCACTGTCCTTCACCAGTGGACAGTATTCATTCTGTCTGCCGGACAGTCTCCAGACCCCTGTAACAACAGTACTGTCCCTCACCAGTGGACAGTATTCACTCTCTGTCTGCAGGACAGTCTCAGGCCTTCTTAACCAAATGCCAGGTTCCAGGACTTCTTCAACAGGACAGTCTTTCACCAGTGGACAAATCTGGCAAAATAACATCAAAACAGACAGACAAAGTACCAGCAAAACAGCCATGTCTCCTCAGTCCTTGGCAGCTCAGGGGGCAGGTCTCAAAAGTCCAGGGCAATTCAAAGCGGCCACCAGCAATCTCTTAGTCTCTCTCTCTCCACGAGGTGCTGCTTCCAAAAAGAACTTTCGCCTCTCTCTTGTCTCTCCAAATCTACATCACCAGCTCCTCCCACTTCAGGACTTTCTTTTCACATCAACAAGCCCATCCCACAGGTGGGATTAACAAACTCTGGGTTTTAATACAATCAATTTGAAAACCAAGCCAATACAGGGGAATCTTTAATTGCCATTACTATCACACATACCAACCAATTTACCAAAAAATTACTTTATAGAAATAGAAAAATAGTAACACAATTCATTTGGAAGAACAAAAGTTCCACAATATCAAGGGAATTAATGAAAAGAAATGCTAGGGAAGGTGGACTATCCATACAAGATTTCAATCTGTATTATAAAGCAGCAGTCCTCAAAACTACTTCGCACTGGATGAGGAATAGAGCAGTGGATTGATGGAAGAGATTGGGTACACGAGACTCAGTAGTCAACGACTATAATAATTTACTTTTTGTTAAACTAAAAGACTCCAGTTTGGGGGATAAGAGCTCACTATTTGACAAAAACTGCTGCAAAAACTGGAATATAGTATGGCAGAAACTGGGCATAGACTATTATCTAACACTGTATACCAAAATTAAGTCTAAATGGGTGCATGATCTAGGTATAAAGGCTGATACTATAGGCAAACTGGGAAAGCAAGGAATAGTTTACCTGTCAAATTTATGGAGAGGGGAAGACTTCATGACCAAACATGAATTAGAGAGCATCATAAAATGCAAAATGGATAACTTTGATTACATGAAACTGAAAAGCTTCTGTACAAACAAAGCCAATGTAACCAAGATTAAGAGGGAAGTGGAAAATTTTGAAAGAATTTTTATAGCCAATGTCTTTGATAAAGGACTCATTTCTAAAATATAGAGAACTGAGTCAAATCTATAAGAATACAAGTCATTCACCAATTGATCAAAGGATATGAACAGTCAGTTTTCAAAGTAAGAAATTAAAGATATCCATAAGTGTATGAAAAAATGCTCTAAATCACTATTGATTAGAGAAATGCAAATTAAAACAACTCTGAGGTACTACATCTCACCAGTCAGATCACCCAAGATGACAAAACAGGAAAATGATAAATATTGGACAGGATGTGGAAAAATTGGAACCCTAATACATTGCTGGTAGAGTTGTGAACTGATGCAAACATTCTGGAGAGCAATCTGGAACTCTGCCCAAAGGGCTATGCATAATTTCCTATCCTTTGACCCAGCTATACCACTTCTAGTGTTGTATCCCAAAGAGATCACAGAAGCAGGAGGAAGACCCATATGTACAAAAATATTTAGAGCAGCTCATTTTGTGGTGGCAAAGAATTGGAAATTAAGGGGATGCCCATCAATTGGGGAATGGCTAAACAAGTTATAGTATATGAATGTAATGGATTACTATTGTGCCATAAGAAAAATGGAGCAGATAGTCTTCATATTTACCTGGAGAGGCTTATATGAACTGATGCTGAGTGAGAAGAGTAGATCCCGGAGAAATTTGTACACAATTACAGATACAATGTATGTGTGATGACCAGCTTTGATAGACTGGACTCTTCTCAGCAATGCAGGGCTATAAGTCAACTCCAAAAGACTAATAATGGAGAGAGATGTCTACATTCCGAGAAAGAACAGAGTTTGAATGCAGATTGATGCAAGTTACCTGCTCTCCTTCATTTTCTTGTTTGGTTTTGTTTCCTCTTTCCCATTGTTCATTCCATCTGATACAATCATTCTTTAATATGACTAATGTTTAATGTCAAAGTATCTGCAGATCCTATACCTGATTGTATGCTGCCATGGGGGGGGGCGGGGGAGAGGGCAGGCCAGGGAGGGGGAAAAAATTTGAAACTCAAAGAACTATGGAACTGATTCTTGTAAACTAAAAGTAAACAAACACATTAATAAAGACCCCCCAAAAAAACAACCCCACAATTAACACCTCCCTAATTCTAATGAATACTTTTGGAATGCTAAACTGGTTCATGATGAATTTGGAAGCTAGAATCTATTTCCTCAGGCCATTTATTTTTATTTGATTATCCTCATTTCCACAACATTCACCCCTCCAAATAAAACTTCTTTCTTGTGTGCTAGAATTTATTTAAAGGCTCTTGTTACTGCATTTTGCCAACTTGAGCAAAATTCATATATAGCTTGAATAATTGATCACAAAGCAATGTTTTCTCTTGAAAATCTCACTATCTTTATCTTCACTTGACACATTGGACTAGCTTGAAAAAGGGCAGGGTCTAAAGAATTTGAAACTTCTATTTTTTTTTTCATAATCACATCTCAACCTGGAAATGTAACTCAACTCCCAGAGCTCTACTGGCACGATCAGGAAATCTGCCTTCAAATCTCACAGGGTAGGAAACAAGTGAAGTTTCAAGGGAAAAAAACAGCATCACTTAAAGAACCTATGTTAACAGCTTTTGGGCAGAATTCAATCCAAAGCAAAGGAAGAGGAACAAAGGAGTAAGATCCTAAACATTAAATATGTTTCCAGGCAGCATTCCAGGAACCAAAGGAAATACAAAAGAGATGAAGACAAGTGCAGAGAAGCAGACTTACAGTATATATGCCTTTACCCTGGATTGAAAGCTGTCTGTTTTTCAAGAATGCCTTGTCCAACGAAGAATGATCAACATCACTTGGAAGTAACACCATTCCAGACATCAAAAAGTTTTTGTTTTAGTCTCAAATCCAACACATCATACATTGACTGATATTCTATAGTCTCTAAAAGAGTTTTTAAAATCTTCTTATTCTTCTCCTCCTTCAATTTCAGGAAAATAACATCTTGATCACAGAGACAATGTTGCACAGTGAGTTAAGTTAAGAAATCAAGAAGAATTTATCAAGATTTTATTATATCACAGGTACTATGATCAGTGCTAGTGATGAAAAAATTTTAAAAAGAAAAATTACCTGCCCTCAAGACACTAGAAATCTAATGGAGGAGACTGCAAATAATTATATACAAATAAGATTTATACAGAAAAAGTTGGAGATGGATATTTTCCCTCAATTGCATGTAAACAAAAAACTTTAACAATTTTTAAAAAAAATCGAGTTCTGAATTTTCTTCCTCCCTCTTTCTCTCCCTCTGTGATAGTAATGGAATATAAAGATTCCCCTGCATTGGCTTGGTTTTCAAATTGATTGTGTTTAAAACCCAGAGCTTGTTAATCCCATCTGTGGGATGGACTTGTTGATGTGAAAAGAGAGTCCTGAACTGGGAGGAGCTGGTGACTTAGATTTGGAGAGACAAGAGAGAGGCAGAAGAACGTTTTGGAAGCAGCACCTCGTTGAGGCAGAGAGAGAGACTGAGAGAATTGCTGGTGGCCACTTTGAATTGCCCTGGACTTTTGAGACCTGCCCCCCTGAGTATTCATAGAGTGAATACTGTCCACTGGTGAAGGACAGTGCTGTTGTTGCAGGGGTCTGGGAACCTTTCTGTTGGTTCAGAAGCCCTGAAGAAGGATTTTCTTGTTGTATGTTTACAGAAATCCTGGGAGAGGGTTTTGCTAATGTGTTCAGGGGTTCTAGGACTGTTCTACAGACAGAGGATGAATTAATGAAGGGACTGGCAATGTATCTTGTGGCCTTGCTAAGCCTTGTCTCCCCAGGAACTAAGATTGCTGAGAACTTGCCTAGTGTCCAGATGAAGAAAAGACCTCCATTTGGGTATTAAGTGCTGTGCTTAAACTTGATGTAACTCTGGGGTAGATTCAATTGTGATCCAGGGGTGGGGAACTTTTGACCTTTTTGTGCTCTGTGATTGAACAAATGAAGGTACTTTACTTATGTTTGGAAACTAATCTCCATTTGAGAAGAGGGGCTTTGTGGTGGACTAAATGAAGGTACAGCCTAGGGGTGGAGTAGTATTTAGAACAGGGACTTTGTAATTGATTGAATGATTGGAAGGTCCTGGGGTGGGGTAGTACTTGGAGATTATTTAATCACACTTAGTAAATGCTGTATTTTGAATGATGTCATGTTTTGACCTCTGTTCTTGGTTTGTCACTGAATAAAATGGAGAGCACCTATGCTGGTATTTTGAACCTTGGGAAGTTGCCTTTCCTTGACATTACATTACACCCTCCCACAATTCTTTTCTTCTTAACAAGGCAAGCAAGGTGATATAGATTATACATATGTGCCATGTAAGACATTTCCATATTAGCCATATGACAAAAGAAAACACAGACCAAAAAAAAAAACCACAAATGAAAACAAATAAGCAATTTATAAAAATTACAGTAAGGAGGCACATTAATAGGGAACAGGGGTCCAAGAAATACCACAATTCTCAACTACACTGTTGATGTCCTTGGTCCCCTTCAATAACATGTAGGCTGAGCTAGGCCTCTCTTCTTTCTTACATGGAAATACTACTCCTCAGGGTGATACTAATCTTGTGTCACTTTTCTTCTGGCTCTCTTGTCTTTCCTCCTGGACAAAATTGTTTCTTTGCTGGCTACTCCTCTTCTGAGGTGCTCAATAAGTCTGTCTAGTCAATAAGTCAGTAAGATTAGGCTCAGTAATGCTTTTCCATGTCTGCTCCACTGATTGGTCTCTAAGAAGATTCTCTCAGTAAGTATGAAGTTGGAAGTACAGGGAAAAGTGAAGACAAGGTTTATATTTAAACAATCTGCTGTGAATAGAGTACTGGACCTGGAGTCAGGAAGACTCATTTTTATGAGTTCAAATCTGGCCTCAGATACTAGTTGTGTAACTCATGGCAAGTCATTTAACCCTGTTTACCTCAGTTTCCTCATCTGTGGAGTGAGCTACACAAGGAAATGGCTAACCACTCCAGTATCTTTACCACAAAAACCCTGAAGGTTCATGAGGAGTAAAACACAACTGATAAAAGAGATGAACCATAAAAACCATAGAAACTATTAGCAGATAGCAATGCAAAATACCTTTTTCTTCAGTTTCTTCTAAGCAGCAGATATCAGTGTAGACTTTGAAGTCTGTTCTAAGACGTGGCCAGAGGACTCCTCTAAGCTCAGTTCTGTTGTCTTCTTACAACCAGCTCTGTTGACTTTTTTGACTCAGATTTCTGGTCTTGACTAATCCTGTTTTTCCATAAAAGGGACAATGTATGGGAAAATGACTCACCTCTATCTCAGAAACAAACCAAAACTACAGTTTTGTCAGCCAAGTAGCAAGTAGGAAATATACATTTGCCCCATAGTCACCAAATAGTTTTAAGTATTAGAGTTTCCCAGTCTTCAACCTCAAATTTGGCATATCAGTCACATGGTAATTAGGTACTAAGAAAAACTATAGTTCAATCATCTATTCTCTTAATGTCTGTGGGCTTCTTTCTCAGTGTTTCTCTTAGAATTGTCTTTGTTTCTAACCTTTCTAATTAATAAAGTTGTCCAAGTCAGAAAGGGGTATAACTCTTCAGTATGTGCAATTTTCTTCTTGCTAGATTATAACCTAGCTCCTTGGGGGCAAGGACTATTTTCTTTTTCATGTCTATATCCCTAGAGTCTAATGTAGCATTTGGCTAATTCTAAGTGTTTAGTATGTTCTTGTTGATTGATTAAATGATTGATAAGTTCTTAACTAAGCAGTATCATACCCTCAACTTCTAGATAACTTATCTTTTTTTTTTTTACCATTTTTATATCAGTAACTCATGAGAATACAAACATCTGCTTCAAGTAACTGCATCTAGAATACCTCTACTGTGAAAAAAAATGTTTCAGTAATAAGACTCCATGAACATAAGTAGTTTCCTTTTTTCATTTTGGATTCATTTATTCCTTCTCCATTCCCCCTTCTCATCTCCCTCATTTTTTTATTCCCTCCTTCTTTCCTAATTCTCCTTTCTGCTCCTCTTTTTATGCTTTTTTCCCCCTTCATCCTTCACCTCATCCTACCTTTTTCCTTTCCCTTATTCCTTCTCCTTTTATCCATTTGACTGATTATTACAGAGTAGTCTATGTGAATTCCATTACTCTATATATAATGTTCAGAAAATCAACAACATAATCTTTATGCTTTTCTTTCAAATAGTGAAATTCTGTGCCCAATCTTACATTAACACTTCCTTTAGTGCCCAGGAAATATTAACTCTGTAGAGGGATCTAGTCATGTGTGCATGTAGTTTCATGATTGTATAATTATATTGAGATTTATGTCATATAAAATAGCTTGCAGATCAGTATTGACATGCCTCTATATAGCCTTTGCTAACATCCTGCTTGGCTTACTAGCTGAAAGAGTTTTGAGGAAAGATGAAGTTGGGTTCAGAAACACACCAAGTGAATAAAAAGGATGTCATAAAGAACAATTGCTCATTTAATTCTTCTTCAGATATATTTTGGAAGAAAGAATATGGATGAATGGAGGAATCAAAGGGGATACTGTGAGACAGGATGCATTAAGGTTGCTGCTTTTGCTTTATTCCCTTCCTCTGATGTATAAGTTGCCAGTTTTCATGATTTCCCCATACTGAAGTTTTCCAGATAGAGGCTGGAACTTTTATATCCATACCTTATATAGCAACATGCCCATCTGCTTTGGCCTTGAAAGCCTCCACTTTGTTGAGGGTAAGAATAGGGGAAGGCAGAGTCAAATGACAGAGCAAAAGCAAGGACTTGTCTGAACTCTCCACCAAATCCCTCAAAATACCTTTAAATAATGACTATGAACAAATGTTAGAGAGACAACCCACAAAAAGACAGAGTGAGACAATTTTTCAGCCCAAGGCAACTTAGAAGGTCAGCAAGAAATGTCTGTTGCACCAGCATGATTGAGGAGCACTATCTAGCACAGTCCAACACAAGCTCCACCAGGGTTGAAAGGGTCCCAAGAAACCAGGAACAGGCCTCAGAGTGACTGAAAAAGTGTTACCAGTGGTGGTTTCCAGACCTCTTAGTCCACAGATGGTAAGGGGGTCAGATAAAGGATCAGAAGGAGATTTTGGGTTGCACTGCCTGTAATTAGATGTGGGTTGAAGTCTTGAGTCTTAGTCCCAGTGTGAGGAGGAGCACTAGCACAGCAGAGCTTGCAGCCACAGGGGAGCAGGGACCCTGGTAACAAAATACTGGTTGAAAAAAGTTCTTGTAGTAACTTACAAATGAAGTACTGGTAAAAACAAAAAAAAATACTTGTAGTAATTTACAAACCAGTGCACAGTACAGGAAAGTAATAATCACATCTCTCCCTGGATCATATGCTTGGAATAGCCCAAAACTTACAGATCCCCAGAATTACCTCTGAAAATAGCAACACAAAAAAACCTGAGACTTGGAAAAATGAGGCAGAGAACCACCGTAGCTTAGAGTTAAAAGTCAAGAAAGAGACTGGAAAATGAGAGAACAAAAGAAAAAAATAATCAGATCATAGAAAGTTACTATGGTAACAAGGAAGAGAAAAACACACTCAGAAGACGACAAAGTCAAAATTCCTGCATCCAAGATATCAAAGGAAAATATAAATTGGTCTCAGGACATGGAAGAGCTCAAAGAGGATTTTAAAAATCAAGTAAGAGAGGAAGAGGAAAAATTGGGAAGAAAAATGTGAGTGATGCAAGAAAATAGTGCAAGAAGAGTAAAAATCTTGGTAAAGGAAGTACAAAAATACTAAAGAAATCAACATTTTCAAACCCATAATAGGCCAAATGGTAACAGAAGTACAAACATCCAGAGGATGAGGAGAATTCCTTGAAATTCAGAATTTTTCAAATGGAAAAAGAGCTACAAAAGCTCACTGAAGAAAATAACTCCTTTAAAGAATTGACCAGGGGTGGCTAGGTGGCACCATGAATAGAGCACCACCCCTGGAGTCAGGAAGACCTGAGTTCAAATCTGGTCTCAGACACTTAACACACACACACAAAAACTAGCCATGTAACCTTGGGCAAGTCACTTAAGCCCGATTATCCCCCCCCCCCCAAAAAAAAAGAATTGAACAACTGAAAGCTAATAACTTTATGAGACATCAATAAAAAATCAAATAAAATCAAAAGAATGAAAAAAATACAATAAAATATATCATTAGAAAATCAACTAACAGAAAATAGATCCAGGAGAGATAATTTAAGGATTATTGGATTACAAAACAGTTAGGAGAAAATAATAGCCTAGACAACATCTTTTAAGAAATTATCAAGGAAAACTGCACTAACATCCTAGAATCAGAGGGTAAAATAGAAATTAAAAGAATTTACTGATCACCTCAAGAAAGAGATCCCAAAGTGACAACTTCTAGGAATATTATAGCCAAATTCCAGATCTCCCAGATCAAGGAGAAAATACAGCAAGCAGCCAGAAAACAAAATTAATTATAATTCAAATATTATGGAGCCACAGTCAGAAAAACACAAGATTTAGTAGCTTGTACTTTCAAGGATTATAGGACTTGAAATATGATATTCCTGAAGGCAAAAGAACAGGATTACAACCAAGAATCACCTACCCAGAAAAACTGAGTATAATCCTTCCAGGGAAAAATGGATATTCAATGAAATAGAGGACTTTCAAGCAATCCTGATGAAAAGAACTGAATAGAAAATTTGACTTCCAAATATAAGATGCAAAAGAAGCATGAAGAGGTAAACAGGAAAGAGAAGTCATAAGATTCAATAAGGTTAAATAGTTTGTATTCCTAAGAAGGACATTTTCATTATTAGGGCAGTTAGAAGGGATATACATAGACAGAAAACAGAGGTGTGATGACTTGAATGTGATGGTATGATTATCTAAGAAAATAAAATTAAGGAATGAGACAGAAGGATGCACAGGGAGAAAGGACAGGAAGAAGTAGAATCCAGTAAGTTATCTTACATTAAATAGATTTTAAAATGGAAGGGAAAATGGGAGGAGTGGGGAAAGGAGAAAATGAATCTTACTCTCACTTGAATTAGCTCTAAAAGACTAAAAGTCAGAAGCCAAAAACATTTGAGAATGGGCAGGGTAAAAGGAGAGAGAGACAGAGAGAGAGAGAGAGAGACAGAGAGAGAGAGAGAGAGAGAGAGAGAGAGAGAGAGAGAGAGAGAGAGAGAGAGACAGAGAGAGAGAGAGACAGAGAGAGACAGAGAGAGAGAGACAGAGAGACAGAGAGACAGAGAGAGA
>NW_027187391.1:2369323-2406841 GCF_028583685.1 Petaurus breviceps papuanus
AGAGAGAGAGACAGAGAGAGAGACAGAGAGAGAGAGAGAGAGAGAGAGAGAGAGAGAGAGAGAGAGAGAGAGAGAGAGAGAGAGAGAGAGAGAGAGAGAGAGAGAGAGAGAGAGAGAGAGAGAGAGAGAGAGAGAGAGAGAGAGAGAGAGAGAGAGAGAGAGAGAGAGAGAGAGAGAGAGAGAGACAGAGAGAGAGAGAGAGAGACAGAGAGAGAGAGACAGAGAGACAGAGAGAGAGAGACAGAGACAGAGACAGAGAGAGACAGAGACAGAGAGAGACAGAGACAGAGAGAGAGAGACAGAGAGACAGAGAGAGAGACAGAGAGAGACAGAGAGACAGAGAGAGAGACAGACAGACAGACAGACAGAGACAGAGACAGAGAGAGACAGAGACAGAGGCAGACAGAGAGACATGAGATAGAGAGAGAGACAGAGAGAGAGAGACAGAGAGAGACAGAGAGAGAGACAGAGAGACACAGAGACACAGAGAGACACAGAGACAGAGAGAGAGAGACAGAGACAGAGAGAGACAGAGACAGAGAGAGAGACAGAGAGAGACAGAGAGAGACAGAGAGACAGAGACAGAGAGACAGAGAGACACAGAGAGACAGAGAGAATAGGACAAATAGGGAAATAGGATAGAGGGAAATACATAGTTGGTAATCATTACTGTGAAAAAAAATACAGTGAGTTTCTTTGATAAAGACCTCATTTCTCAAATATACAGGAAACTGAATCAAATTTATAGAAATAAGAGCCATTCTTCAACTGATAAATGGTCCAAAGATATGAACATGAAATTTTCAAAGTAATCAAAACTATCTATAGTCTTATAAAAAAACCTCTAAATCACTATTGATGAGAGAAATACAAATTAGAACATCTCCGAAGTACTCCTTTGCACCTGTCAGATTGGCTAATATGACAGAAAAGGAAAATGACAAGTGTTGAAGGGGATGTGGGAAAGTTAAAGCACTAATGTACTATTGGTAAAGTTTTATACTAACAGTCATTTTGGAAAGAAATTTGGAACTATGCCTAAAAGGCTATAAAACCATATATACACTTTGACCATGCAATACCACTACTAGGATTGTATTCCAAAAAGATAAAAACCAAAAAAGGAAAAGGATCTATGTGTATAAAAATATTTATAGCACATCTTTTAGTCACATCAAAGAACTGGAAATTGAGGTGATGCCCTTCAATAAGGGAATGACTGAACAAGTTGTTCATGCTATGTATGATACTATTGTACTTTAAGAAATGATGAGCAGGACGCTTTCAAAAAGACTTACATGAACTCATGCAAAGTGAAATGAACAGAACCAGGAGAACATTGTACACAGTAACAGCAATATTGTATGATTATCTACTATGAATAACTTAGCCAAAGGGGCAGAGCCAAGATGCCAGAGCAAACTTCAGGAGAGTGAATCACCAGCAGCTGTGGTGATCTCCAGACTTCTCAACCTATGAATGCCAAAGAGAAAGTAAAAGGTCAGTAGGGAACAATGTAGGAACAGAGAGGAGAAGAGCACACTCCTCCCCTGAAACTGGTGAAGGCATGGCAGCTGCAGCTGCTGCTGTGTGGCTGCCTCCAAAGCTCATCACCTGAAGATTGTAGGGGGACCAAATGACCATTCAGAGGGTAATTGCTCTTGATCTGACCTGCTTGGCTCTGGGTCCCTGTCTTTGGTGGTGGTCTTGGGGTATGTGGCCAATATGCCAGAGCTTGTGGTGGCTGTAGAGAGGACACCCTCCTCAGACCTCTGACAATTGCAAAAACCCTAGCAATTTGGGACACAGTTCTTTCCACTTTGGAAGCAGAGTTTTACTGTAGCAAATGTCTCAAAAGTCAAGTAATTGGCTTGCAATATGAACAAGCAGAGAAAGCACAATCAGATCATAGGATCCTATTTTAGGGACACAAAGGATCAAAACATAGAACAAGAAGAATTCCAACTCCAGCATCAAAAGCTTCCAAGAAAAATATGAACTGCAGGCCATAGAGGAGTTCAAGAAGGATTTTGAAAATCAAGTAGGAGAAGTGAAGGAAAAATTGGGAAGAGAAATGAGAATGATTCAAGAAAATCATGAAAAGCAAGTCAAAAGTCTGCTAAAGGAGACCAAAAAATACTGAAGAAAATAACATCTTAAAAATAGACTAATTCAATTGGCAAAAGAGCTCCAAAAACCACTGAAGAATAGAATGCCTTAAAAAGCTGATTTGCCCAGATGGAAAAGGAATTTCAAAAACTCACTTAAGAAAATAATTCCTTCAAAATTAGATTGGAACAAATGGAAGCTAATAAATTTATGAGAAATCAAGATACTAAAAAACAGATCCAAACAAATGAAAAAGTGGAAGGCAATGTGAAATATCTCATTGGAAAAACCACTGATCTGGAAAAAAAAATTCAGGAGAGATAATTTAAAAATTATTGGACTACCTGAAAGCCATGATCCAAAAAAGAAAGAAAGAAAGAAAGCCTAGAAATCATCCTTCAAAAAATTCTCAAGGGTAATTGCCCCGTTATTCTAGAACCAGAGGGCAAAACAGAAATTGAAAGAATTCACTGATCACCTTTTGAAAAAGATTCCCAAAAGAAAACTCCTAGGAATATTATAGCCAAATTCCAGGGTTCCCATGTCAAGGAGAAAATATCACAAGCTGTCAGCAAGAAATAATTTTAGTATGGTGTAAACACAATCAGGAAAACACAAGATCTAACAGCTTCAACATTAAAGGATGAAAGGGCTTGTAATATGATATTCCAGAGGTCAAAGGAGCTAGGATTAAAACTAAGAATCACCTACCCAGCAAAACTGAGTATAATGCTTCAGGGGAAAATATGGTGATTCAATGAAATAGAGGACTTTCAAGTATTCTTGTTGAAAAAACCAGAACAGAACAGATAATTTGACTTTCCAATATAGTACTCAAGAGAAGCATGAGAAGGTAAACAGGAAAAAGAAATCACAAGGAACTTATTAAAGTTGAACTATTTATATTCCTACATGGAAAAATGATAATTATAACTCATGAGACTTTTCTCAGAATAAGGATAGTTGAAGGGAGCGTGTGTGTGTACGCACACAGAGATACATATCTATGTATATGTATATACATACATACATTTTATATATAGGAGGATGTGTGTGTATAAATATATATATACATATATATGTATGTATGTGTTCATGTATACATACAGGGAATAGGACCAGTTGAATATAAAGGGATGATATCTAAAAAATAAAATTAAGAGGTGAGAGAGGAATATATTGGGAGAAGGAGAAAGGGAGAGATAGAATAGTGTAAATTATTTCATATAAAAGAGGCAAGAGAAAACTGTTACAATGGAGAGGAAGAGCAGAAAAGTGAAAGGGAATGTGCCAACCTTACTCTCATTGAATTTGGCTTAAGAAAGGAATAACATACACTCAAGTGGGTGTCTTACCCTACAGGAAAGTAGGGAGGAAGGAGATAAGAGGGTGGATGATAGAAGGGAGGGCAGATTACAGGACAGGGTAGTTAGAAGCAAACACTTTTGAAAAGGTACAGGGTCAAAGTAGAAAATAGAGTGGGGTGGGATAGGATGGAGGGAAATAGACTATTACAATGTAACTACTATGCAAACATTTTGTGTAAGTACACATGTACAACCTATATTGAATTGCTCGTGTTGCCAGTGGGGGTGAGTGAGGAGGGAAGAAGGGAAAGAATCTGGAAATCAAAGTTTTAAAAACAAATGACAAAAATAATTGTTTTTAACATGCAAATGGGAAATAAGGTATACAGGCACTGAGGTATAGAAATCCATCCTACCCTACTAGAAATTTATGGGGGGTGGGGAATGGGGTAGGACACAAGGAAAGTAGATTGGGGGAAGGTGTATTCAGTAGGCTCGATATCTTGGGGTGGAGGTAGAGGAAAGATCGGGAGAAAATTTGGAACTCAGAATCCTGTGGAATGAATATTGAAAATTAAAAATGAATAAATGAAAGATTAAAAAAAGGTTGATTTTAAAAAAGAAAGTGAATAACTTAGCCATTATCAGCAATATAATGATCAAAGACAATTCTATAGGAAATACGATGAAAGGTGTGTCCATCTCCAGAAAAAGAACTGGTAGAACCTGAGTGTAGATCTTTTTTCTTTACTTTATTTTTATTGGATTTCTTTGCTTTGTTTTCTTTCACAGAGTGGCTTACATGAAAATCTGTTTTGCATGACAACACATGTATAACCTATGTCAGATTGCTTACACTTCTCAGTGGGGGGTGGGAGTGGGAGAGAATTTAAAACTCAAAATTAGTAAAAATGTAACAACTATTTTTATATATAATTGAGAAAAAATATTAAATAGGAAAAAAAGAGAAAAAGCAGCAATTCTTTTCAAAGAAAGTTTCAGCATCAACCATTCTTTGTCAACTAGGCAAATTTTCTTAATACCACTGACATGTGAAGAATGTGATATAAATGGACTCACATTCATTGGGGAAAAGAATGGATTTACCCAGTGGTGAAAAATGCTCTTTCTAAAAAGATAGGAGACACTTAAGGTTTGATTGCTACTTTAACTGTAACATTCTAAACATTTAATAAATGTTTCTTGACTAGGCTTACTGGTCAACTGGCTTTTTAGATATGGAATAATTACTATGATACATAACTATTTCATATGATGCATATGAAAGAGTATTGGATAGACAATTTACTTATCACATAGTAAAATAATTAGAAAGTAATAATAAGAATATATTTTCATATTCCAATGGAACCATACTGGTCTCTGATTGCAGAGCATTTATCTTATTTTGCTTGGATCCAGGTCTCTACCATATTTCTGGCCATCTCTGTACCAGACCTTTTTGACTCAGGATATGGAGATGATTCTCCACATTTTTCCCGAATGAATCTGGGACACCATATATGGAAACCCTTCTAGGGTGTGACTGGCAAGCTTTTACTTTATTTTACTCGGATCCCAGCTTATGATGTATGAGCAGGTCAACTGTACACAATGGGGATGTCTGGTTTGATAGGTAAATTATTCTTGGCCTTCCTTCTGTTTTTTTAAATTAAATTTTATGTTTATTTTTAGTTTACATAATACATTTCTACAAGGTTTTGAGTTACAAATTTTCTCCCCATATTTCCCCTACCCCAACATAGCGATCTTACTGTAAACCCCCTTCCCCAATCTGCTCTCTCCTATATCCTCCTCCAAGCACCCTCTTACATTCCAGTAGGGCAAGACAGATCTCAATACACTAATGTCTAACTATCTTATTTTCCAGTTGCATGTAAAAAAAAAATCACACACACACACACACACACACACACACACACACACACATATATATATATAAGCATTTGATTTAAAACTTTGGATTCCAGATTCTTTCTCTTCCTCTCTTATCACCCACCTTTACTGGGAAGATAAGCAATTCAATATAGGTTGTACATGTGTAACTACAAAAAACATTTCTATACTGGATATATTGTGAAAGATTGCCTATATTTCCCTCCATCCTATCCTCCCCCCCCCCCAACTTGTTCTATTATCTACTGTGACTCTGTCCTTTTTCAAAAGTGTGTGCTTCCAACTTCCTTCCTCCCCAACCTACCCTCCCGTCCATTATCCCCCCTCTCATCCCTTTCCCTCCTACTCTCCTGTAGGGCAAGATACAATATTTAGCGTATATGTCATTCCCTCCCTAAGGCAGATTCGATGAGAAGAAGGTTGACCCATGCCCTTTTGCCTTCTTTTTCTTCCCCTCCATTGTAACAGTTTTCCTTTGCCTCTTCTATATGGGATAATTTACCCCCATTCTGTTTCTTCCCATCTCCTCTCATTATATTCCTCTCGCACCTCCCAATTTCACCTTTTAAGTATCTCCCCTTCCTATTCAGCTGGTCCTGTGCCCTCTGTCTATGTATACCTATACACATATATAGACACAATCATGTATGTATTTATATGCCCATATACCCTCCTATATAGACATATGTATGTATGTATACATACACACAAACATACACACACACATATTCTCACATTCCCTTCAACTACTCTCATCCTGAGAAAAGTTTCCTAAGTTAACAATTATCATTTTGCCATGTAGGAATGTAAGTAGTTCAACTTTCATAAGTTCTTTATTATTTCTTTTCCCTGTTTACCTTCTTCTGCTTCTCTTGCTTCTTGTATCTGAATGTCAAATTTTCTATTCAACTCTGATTTTTTCATCAAGAATGCTTGAAAGTCCTCTCTTCCACTGAAAGACCATATTTTCTCCTGAAACATGATACTCAGTTTTGCTGGTTAGGTGATTCTTGGTTTTAATCTCAGCTCCTTTGACTTCTGGAATATCATATTCCAAGACCTTCAATACCTAAATGTATAAACTGCCAGGTCCTGTGTTATCCTGATTGTGTTTCCACAATATTCAAATTGTTTCATCTTGTCTGCTTGTAAAATTTTCTCCTTGATCTGGAACCTGACTATAATATTCCCAGGACTTTTGTTTTGGGGATCTTTTTCAAGAGGTGATTGGTGAATTCTTTCAAACTCTATTTTGCCCTCGGGTTCTAAAAACATTAGGGCAAATTTCCTTGAGAATTTCTTGAAGGATGATTTCTAGATTTTTTTTAATCATGGCTTTTAGGTAATCCAAAAATTTTTTAATGATCTCTCCTGCATCTATTTTCCAGGTCGGTGGTTTTTCCAATGAGATATTTCACTTTGCGTTCTATTTTTTTTTTCATTCCTTTGGATCTGTTTAATAGTATCTTGATTTCTCATAAAGTCACTACCTTCCATTTGCTCCAATCTAATTCTGAAGGAATTATTCTTTTCAGTGACCTTTTGAGATTCTTTTTCTATCTGGCAAATTTAAGCTTTTTAAGGCATTCTTTTCCTCATATCTCCAACCCCTAAAACAGTGTATGTCATTAAATAAAGACTTAGTGAATTACCCATCTAATGTATTATCATCATCATCATCCATCTTTAACATTCCTTTCAAAACTGTTGAATATAACACACACACACAGACACTTTTTTATTTTGTATGATTCTGGTTTATGTCCTTCAAAAAGTCCTTCACAAAGAATGACTCTGACTTTCCAGGAGGTTTCTTTTACCTCTCTTTTCATTGCATGGGTACCAGTGGTGCATGTGTGCTATTGATTATTTATCTCCCATTTGTTCTATATGACTTTATCAACATTTCTCAGATAACAGCCCTAAAATATCTTAGCCAACAAAATTCTTCATTAAGAGTAGTCCGAAGCCTATTCATGCCCAACTCCTACCTTCACCATAAATTCAGTTTGGAATCCTTTCATAATTGAAACAAATGAGGTTGCCAGGAATTAAACCTTCCATTCCAATAAGGCCTACTTTCACCTCAGTGATAATGAACCTTTTACATCAGATCTTCATTATCTGAAAAAAAAAATCACAGAATAGAAAAAGGAAAAGCCAAAGTTTTTTGCTTCTCCATATGGTGGTTCTGACCTTTTCTTCTTGTCTAATTGTGAGGAAGAGCATAAGAAGTATTTTATGTGAATTACAAAACCTCATGGTGTGGTACAAAAAAGCTGGTTTAGCAATTAATAAGCTTGTTCCTCCAGACATTCTTGCTAAAAAGTTGAGCTAGACTTTAGGTTTCTTAGCTATTAAATAATTTGACCTCTGTTTCTTTCTAGTTCTGTCATTTTATAATGTGACAAGAATTAAAACAGTGTTTTATTGAAACTATATATCTCCCTTAGTACTTTGAAAATTGTAAATAGGTAAATAATCTTAATGAACTTTTTTTATTCCTTTTATAGAAACACAGAGTTAATGAGGCAGCTAGTTGGTGTAGTGGAGAGATTACTGAAAATAGAGGCAGGAAGACCTGGATTCCAATCTGGTCTCTGTAAAGCCAAGCACAAACAGCTTTCCAGAGGACTGCTGCTGTGAACAGTTTCAAGATTCTGATTACATAGTATAGAGAACTCTCTATTTATCAGAGATTTATATATATATATATATATATATATATATATATATATATCTGATTTATCTATAAATCAGAGCAAAACACTCACAGAAAATCAAGGTACAGCATTCACAATGTTACAACTTATCACATAAAATCAAAATACAGCATTAACCAAGTCACAACTCAACAGCTTATCACTAAAATGGCCACATAGTTTTCACTAAAGTATTCACATAGTTTTCAACAAAGTACAATCATTTAGTAACTCAATCATTCAATCATCCTTAAGGAGGCTTGCCTCCTTAAAGGACATAAAGTACAAAAGTCAAAGCCCTCCACCCATGGGGTACAATTAAATTACAATTTCATCAGTCATTACTCAGACAGTTTTATCAGTCACTACTCAGTATGTGAGAGGTCTTTTCATCTTGACTCAAGGAAGGTAGCTCCTACCTGAATCTAACAAACTGTCCCCTAGGTTCAAAGACAGACAGCTACCAGTTCCTTGTCTACCTCTCTGTGTGGTTCCTGTTCCATACTGGAGCTCACAGTGTCCAGTCCATTTCAAATCCTTCACAGTCTCTGTTCCTGGGAAGACAAGGCTTAACAAAGCCACATATTAATTCATACACATTAACAAAGACACAGAAATATTTATACAAAATACTAATACCACAGTCATGCTTCCTCAGTCTTTGGCAACTCCAGCTGGCTCTTGGAAGTCTTTATTTTTTTTTGGTCCTTATTAATTTGTTTGTTTACTTTTAGTTTATAAGATTCAGTTCCACAATTCCTTGAGTTTCAAATTTTCTCTCCATCCCTCTCCTTCCCCGACCATGGCAGCATACAATAAAGTATAGGATCTGTAAATACTTTCACAGTAGATATTAGTCAGGTTATAAAGAAGGATTGTATCAGATGGAATGAACAATGGGAAAGAGGAAACAAAACCAAACAAGAAAAAGAAAAAGAGCATGTAGTTTGCTTCAATCTGAATTCAAACTCAGTTCTTTCGAGATCTTTCTCTGAATGTAGATATCTCTACCATGAGTCTTTTGGGGTTGACTAATAACCCTGCATTGCTGAGAAGAGTCCAGTCTATCAAAGTTGGTCATCACACATACATTGTGTCTGTAATTGTGTACAAATTTCTCCTGGATCTACTCTTCTCACTCAGCATCAGTTGGTATGAGCCTCTCCAGGTAAATGTGAAGGCCATCTGCTCCTCATTTATTATAGCACAATAGTATTCCATTACATTCATATACCATAAGTTGTTTAGCCATTCCCCAATTGATGTGGCCCTTGGAAGTCTTGCTACCACAAGTTCCAGTTTTGGCACCACGAGACTGAGTTCTGTATCAGTTCTCAGTTCTCATTTCTTCTCAGTTCAGTCCAGCAGTAATTAGCAGCCCCACCTCCAGATGATCTCTGAGAAAAATACTCTCTCTCTCTCTCTCTCTCTCTCTCTCTCTCTCTCTCTCTCTCTCAATAGCAGCTACTCTGCCACCAAGATACTTACCCCAGGAAATTCTGACTGTCCAACTTGTGCTTTTCCTTATATATGTATTAGCTCCACCCTGTTCAGCCCCTTCCTGTTACTTGAGCAACATGGGTTCATACCTTGTTTCTTTACAGAGATTTGATTTGTAAATTGGTGCTAAGTACCCACTAGCTTGCCAATACAAAGGGATCTTCAAATTTCATTACTATTACAGTCCCAGACACTTACAAGTTGTATAATTCTGGGCAAGTCACTTAACTTTTGCCTCATTTTCCTCAATTTTAAAGTGGAGATAATATTAGCATCTATGTCCCATGGTTGATGTGTTTATCTCTGAGGTCTAATGCCTTTTATGGGCCTAGAAGTGGGTTGTGGACAGGACAGGCCCAGAGAAGTCATCTTCTGGTTCATAGTGGCTGAGTTCAAGGGAGGAGGGTAATTTCCAAAGAATTTAGTTCATCTGTAAAGGGACATAGCTTATGGTACTTCTGAAACTAATATTCAAACTCTCTACTAATAATTTGTCCACTCAAAATTAGTTCATCTAACTTTTTGTAGGGTGTTTCATTGATCATTTGGTCATTATGGTTTGATCTTTTGGTGATGGATTTTTATAATTTTAGTCTGATGTTGGAAGGGGAATTGTCAGTGTAGGGGTAAAAGTTTCCTGTTTTCCTCCTAGGTGAGAAACCTAGTGAGTAAGTCAGTGATGAGCCATTCAATTTCTAAAAAACTGAATATAT
This sequence comes from Petaurus breviceps papuanus, assembly GCF_028583685.1. NCBI lineage: Eukaryota > Metazoa > Chordata > Mammalia > Diprotodontia > Petauridae > Petaurus > Petaurus breviceps. The sequence continues at coordinate 2,379,572 of NW_027187391.1, forward strand.
ATAGCTGAGGTCTGAGGATTCTCTTGTTGGGAGGTATGGTCCAGTTTTTGTATGGAAAATAGTGATTTGAAAATAATAAAAAAGAAACTATTGGTGAGAGAATATTTGTAGTGTACTTAAAACAATTTATTATGTCTAGCACATGGCAAATACTTAATAAGTGATTTTTCTTCCTTTGTTCCTTCTTTCATTCCTCCCTTCATTCCAGCTGAATGGGAAATTAGTACCTAACATTCTCATTTTTCAGATAAGGAAACTCAGGTTCAGAGAGCTTCAGGGACTTGCCCATATTCACAGAGATAATTAAGCAAAAGTATAGATATAAAAGCCCAAGACCTCTGACTCCAAACAAAATAAGCTTCCTAACATGCCAGGCTACATCCTTCTGATTTTGACTCAGAAAATATTTTTAGTTTACTTAAGAAACCTACTTTTCAGAAACCAAAGGGAATGTTTAAATTTAGTAGTCTCTTTGTTAAAGAAAAGTGGTGACAAAAGAAACATTTGAAATTTCCAATTACTGTAAAATATGAATATACCAATTTCTTTCCCATCCCATAATTTCTCTCCACCATTTGCTGCCTCTTCAGAAAATATTCCTTATAGCAGTTACTTAATGGGAGACATAGTGAATCTAAGATCATGCTGGGTTTAATTGCTTGTTGTTTCTCACACATCTGTTAAAATCATAAAAATAAGATTCCTTGATGGATGCTATTACAGAGATAACTTTCTAAACAGTCTTCTGATTATCAATATCAAATGAGGTATAAAACAGAGATAGAACACTCTAAAGATGTTCACTGCTTCCATTAGAGGATGTCCTACACAAAGTCCAAATATTTTAAGGAACTTAGTCAGACGGTAAGATTCTCTCCATGCTCTGATTTGTGGATACAGTTGTATTTATTGCATCAAAAAATTCAATGTGATAGTACCCTCTTAGTGAGATCCATGTCTGTTCAAAGGAGATTAGTTAATGAAGACAGGAAAAGCAACAATAGCTACAATAATGCACAAATGTATGAAGAATTCATATTGTCAAAATCTAGACATGAACTTGGATGGTTAGCCCATGGAGTCAGTAAAATAGTAAATACATACATTATAGATTGGCACTGTAAATTGTCAGTTAGCTGGGAACAGAACTAAATAAAAGTAAGAGAGGTTGGATCTTATTTAGAAAACTGTACCTTGCTTTAAATTTTTCCAACATAGTCCTTACTAACAAAGTCTTATTATTTAAACATTAACCAATTAAATCAATATTTGAATGGCACATTTTTTAAATTTTTTTTTCTTGACCCCTCTACCACCAACATGGAATACTCTCTTGTAAAAAAGAAGTATATTTAAGCAACACATTGACCATATTTGGTCATACATACCTCACTCTGTACCATCTCTGTCGGCCATCTCTGCTGAAAGGAGGGATATATCTTCAATGACAAATCCTATGAACTCACAATTAGTGATTCTTTTGAATAGTGTTATGTCATTTAATTCTGATTTTCTTTGCATTATTTTTAATTTAATGGGTAAATTATTATTTTCTTAGATAATTTAATTCTGATGATCCTCTTCCCAACTCCCTCTCTTACACATGATGGAATTTCCAAAAACTAAACTGGTTACTTCTTTCTCTAAGTGTTGTAGGAGTATCATTTGAAGACTCTGAGGGAAAGTAATTCTCTAGTATCATTGTCTTGAGTCCTGACCAGGATGCCCACCTCACCCCAGATTAAAAATTGAGAATCAGTGAGTTAACTATCTTTAAGTAGTTTTAGAAAGAGAAGTTTAATAAGGTGGCAAAATAAAAATAGTTGATATAAAAAAATCTCACCAAAATCTGTGATATACTCTCTCAAGTTAGTAGAGAGTTCAATGAGAGTGGGTTCAAGCATCCAAAACATACATAACCAGGGGAAAACTCACAGCTCCTGGTTGCTAGAAGTCCTTTTCTCCTATTTGTGGGATGCTCAGTCAATTTTCTGTAAGCATGTTAAGTTTGAGTTCACTTTGTCCATGGTTCCTGTGGGGTCCCCAACAGGGTGCCCCTTGAACATTCTTTAGACTCATCCCAGCTGGTAAATTCTCCTCCAGTCAAAGTGAAATGAAGGAATAAAATCTGGCCAAAGCCAAAGCAAAGACTTCTTCCCCTGAAACCCTCGTTTCTCCTCAGGGGGCTCAGGTAGAACTCAAGCTAACTCCATTTTTTCCAATTCCTATTCTCAAACTAACTCAAAAATTTAATATGGAACACAGAGGTGTAACAAAGTCTCCCAAACATTGGAAGTGGGATTATTGTTTGCTGTCATTTCACTTCATTAAAGGGCTTTCAAATAGTTTTCTCAACTTATTCTTGAGGTCTATGATGGATTTATTGATTAAGATGTGGTTGCCTAGTTAAAATATCAAGTTGAAATAAGAGTGAGGCACATTTTAGCCCTAACATTATATCTGGGTTTTGCTTACTTGGCACTGCTTCACATAATACAGATGTTTCCCTGTTTCTCTGAATTCCTCTTACTTGACATTTCTTATGGTGCAATAATATCCATTATATTTATAGATCATAATTTGTTCAGCCATGCCTCAAGTGATGGGTACTCAGTTAATTTAAAGATTTTTACCTGCTACACATACACAAAGTTCTCATAAATATTCTTGCATATTTGGGACCTATCTCTCTGAATTTGACTTCTGTGGGACATATACCTAGTAGTGATGTTGTTGAATCAAAGGGTACTTTCTTGTCAATTGGGCTCACAACCTAGCTTCTCTCTCTCTCTCTCTCTCTCTCTCTCTCTCATGTATATTTTAGGATGATGAGGACATTATGAATTTGGAGCTATAGTTTTGTGAACTTAGGAGAGTTGTTACATTCCTCTCATTTTCCTTAAATATAAAATGAGAGGAATGTAACAACTCTCCTAAGTTCACAAAACTATAGCTCCAAATTCATAATGTCCTCATCATCCTAAAATATACATGTGGTTTTATTAGGTCCTGTGGATTGAATTACTTTCTCCATGCCGTTGCCTCCCACATTTGTATATCCGGTCTCAAAAGAGATCCCAAAATTCAATCTTAGATCACCAACTGCTTACTTGGACATTTCCAAATTGATGTTATATAGGAATCTCAAACATAACATCCATAACAGAATTTAGCTTCTACTTTCCCTCCTTTTGAACCAACTTCCAAGCCATCTATCCTCCACATTTCTCTAATGAGAACAATTTTTCAAGTTTACAACCTAAACTCAATCCTTCCATTGATCAACACTTATAATGTATCAATTTTCTGCCAGGCATTGTGCTAAGCACAAGGTATACAAAAAGAAGCAAAAGAGAGTCCCTACTTTCAAGGACTTTACAAACTAATAAGGAGATAACAGGAAAAAAAAAACAAGCATATACAAAGAAATCCATATGGAGGATAAATAGGAAAGTTTTAACAGAGGAAAGGAACTGGAATTAAGGGGAATTGGGAAAGACTTCTTGTAAAAGATGAGATTTTAATTGGGATTTATGGAAAATCAGGGAAGACATTAGGTAGAGCTGAGGAGGGAGAGCAAACCAGGTATGGGGGACAGCCAGAGAAAATACCTGAAGCCAAGAGATAAAATGTATTCATAGAACAACCAAAAGGTCAATGTCACTGTCTTTGAATCTTCCTTTTCCCTCCTTTACCTGACATATGTGATCGGTGCTCAAGTTATATCAGTTTTGTCTCTTCATTGGTCCTATATCCCTTCCCTTCTCTCTAATCATGTGGCTGCCACCATAGCTCAAACTTTCATTATCTCTCACCTGTAATATTACAATAACTTGTTTGGATTTCAAATATCCATTTTTTATCTTTTCAATCTATCCTACCCAAAGCTACAAAAGTAATCTTCCTAAAGCACAAATTTGACGATGTCACTTTTCTGCTCATAGACCTCTGGTGATTCCCTGTTGCTTCAAGGATAAAATGTAAACTCCTTGGTATTTAAAGAAAGCCATTCACCATCAGACTTCCACTTATCTCTTTAGCATATTATACATTACTCCTCATCCCCCATGGTTTCTATCTTTCATTTAAGGTGGAATATTTACTGTTTGCTGCCTGTGATGGTTCATCTACTATCCTCTGCTTTTACCCAAGATATTCTCCATTTCTGAAATGTTCTTCTTTACCTCTCCTTCTAGAAACACCTAGCTCCATACAAAGTTGAAATAAAGTGCCACTTCTTTCTAGGGGCCTTTCCTCTTTCCCCAGTTGTTAGTGTACCATTTGAAAATTTCCATGCACTTATTTTGCAGATATTCTATATCTTTAACCACGTTATTCCCTCCCCAAAGTATATCTCCTTCTTAAGAGAAACAATTGCATCACTGTCCTATTTGTCTTCCCAGATCTTAACACAATATCTGACATATCATGACTAATAAATATTTACTGATTGAAAGATAAATAATATTTGAAAATGATAAACAGACTACTGAGGGTCTGATTACAATATTGATTTTTGATTTCTGGCTTTCTCCACTAATTTTCCAGGTTTTGTTTTCTATATGTATATACTAGCCTTTTGCCTTAGTTATTATAATTCCCATATCCAATTGTCCTCTAACTTCTAAGTAATAATGAACCTATTTCATCATTATAGGCTAAATGGTACCAGTACTTGTGGTTGACAATAAAAATAAATACTAAGGAATCGAATGTTCTGTGGGTATGGGAACTGAATCTCTCACCTATATAATAAACGGCATAGCATTGTCCTTTTATAAGATTCTATTTTCAGGAGCAGAAATCTGGTCACCTTGAAAGACAATGAGGCTAGCTCTCTCTATCATCCTGAGGCAGTTTCTATTTTTGCAGACTGATCCAGCATTCATTTGACTTCAAACTGGGACACCAACACTTTGATTGTCTTGCTCAGCATCCAAATTCTCCTTCATTTGATGCCAAAGGACAGCTGTAAATTATTCTGCTCAGCTGTTGCCACATTGGTTTTACCCCAAATAATCAAAACCAGGAGATGATAGTCAACTTGCAATGGGAGCCAAATTTACCTGCCAGGAACAATAACATTTTTCTCAAACCTGAAACATTTGATACTTTGCCTCTCTCTCTCTAATGTATTGTTTTTCATGAAATACTGAGCCAGATTCTCCTGGAACATAAGCAGCAACTAGGGAGTAAACTCCACACTTTAAGAAGCCCACATTACCTCATTCTGGCCACTAGAGTACTATTCAGAGCTCTGAAGTTGCAATATATCAAAGGACAAATCACACCCCATTTACTTTTCTTTTCTCTCTCTCCCTTAACATTAGAATGTGTACCCTCTGAGGAGGAACAGAATTGCTGCAAAACTCCTAGTGTACTGGGAAATTATCTTAGGCTAACAGAGTCTAGGGAGTTTGCTGTGGCCAAGTTTATAAGTCTTAGCACTGTATCAGCTAAAGATGCGCAGGAGCTTCAACCTTCTCTCCCAGTTTTCTCATCTGTAACAATAACCTAGACAAGTTACTGTTTTCTCTCAGCCTATGAGGTACTTAAGAAGTGAAATAAAAATGATGTAATATCAGAGAGTTAAAGAGAACTTCAAGAGGTCAAAGTTATTTAATCCATCCACCTGTCATCAAGTCGGTTTATTGATGAACCATCCAGACAGGACAATATCATAATTCTTTAAGATATTCACCAAAGGAGGTCATTGGTGATCAAGTCTCTGAAGGCAGAGCAATATTGCCTTCCCAGCCCCCACTGCAGTACTTTGAGTAGAAAAGCATTCTACTATTTCTTCTAATAGAGGAACAAGTTGAAATCCTGTGATATTTCTAGTGAAAAATAATGGGAGATGTAGTAGTGAGATTCACAGTCCTTGAAATTTCAACTTGTTTCTGAGCATCCATGCCATAGTAGAGAGCCCTGGGCAAAGAGAGAGAACTAGCTTCTACTCTTGACTTTATCATTCAATGGTTACATGCCTTAGGGTAATGATGATGATAAATAGGGCTCATGTAGTGCTAAAACACTTTACAAATACTAACTCATTTTATTCTTACAATGACCCATGGAGGCAGGTGTTATTATCATTTTGGGAGACCGAGACAGATAGAGGTTAAGTAACTTGCTCAAGCTTTCACAGTAAATTTCTGATTTTGGATTTGAACTAAGCTCTTCTGGACTCTAGGTTCAACACCCTATCCACTATACCATCTTTCCTGGGCCCAGTTACCATATCTATAAAATGTTAGAGTGTAATGAGAAAAGGAACTAGAGATCCTAGACTTTTCCATGACATTTCCAGGTGTATGTGATGAATAATGAGACTACTGTATTAGAATTCAGTATTCATGGATTGAGTATCAGCAAGGCAAGATGGAATGAATAATGGTCTGAAAGTCAAGAAACAGATCTAGACCTAGCTGCCTTGGACTGAAAGATAGATTGGATTAGTGGAGGACTTATGGCAGGAAAAATAACAACAATCAGCACACTACTGAAATAGGTCAGATATGAGGTGCTGAGAGCCTTCTAGTCAGAGGAGAAAAAGAAGCATATGAAAGAAATGTTATGAAAAAAGAATTGATGGGAGTTGTTAATAGATTGCATATGAAAAAAGGGGCTGAGAGAGAATGAGGTGTTGAGGATGACACCTAGGCTATGAGCCTGGGTATCTGGGAAGATATTGGTGCCTTCTATAGTAATAAGAAAATTAGAAATAGGGGAGATCTGGGGAGGGGGAATAAAATGAGTTCAGTTTTAGAAATTCTGAATTTAAGATACTTAACAAGACATATTCCTCACAAAGCTGTACTCTTCATCTCCTCTTTCAGGACCCAGATCTTCATTCTGAAGCCCCACTCTAACCTAAACATTTTGTTTATATTCTCTGAAGGCCTTGAACTTTGATTGCATGATTTCTCCCAAAGTCTACATTTAAGGACAGCACCCAAGTGAGGCCTATCTCATTCTTCTCTGTGATGCTTTACACCCTTTCTTTCCCAACTTCCTGCCCCATTCCTTTGCTTTACCTCTCCCTCTTGCCATTTTGGCTTCCTTTTATGTGATGTATTCATTGAATATAATCTTTACTTCTTTCTACATAGTAAATGCTTAATAAATGCTAGTTGATTGAGTAGAGGACATCCAGTTTGAGATGTCTAATAGGCAGTTGGAGATGTAAGTAAGTCTGTAGATCAGGATAGAGGCAGTTCTTCTTAAGCAGATCTGAGAATTCTCTGCATGAAAATAACACTCAAATCCTTGGGAGCCGATAAGACTGACAAAAGAAATATTATAAATGGATAAGAGAAGATAGATCAGGGCAGAACACAGTGAGAAATGAATGATCAATGTGCATGTCCTGGATGAATATCTAACAAAGAAGACTAAGGAGTCATTTGATGAAATAGTCCAAATGGTAAAAGAGGCACAAAAATCCAAGGAAGAAAACTCCTTAAAAAGAAAATTGGTGAAAAAAGGAGGTACAAAAGCTCACTGAAAAAAATTCTTTAAAATTAGAATTGGACAAGTGGAAGCTAATAACTCTGTGAGATTTGAAGAAATAATAAAATAAAATCAAAAGAATGAAAATTAGAAGAAAATGTGAAATATCTCATAGGAAAAATAACTGTCAAGGAAAATGGATCCAGGAGAGATAATTTAAAAATTATTGGACTACCAGAAAGCCACAGACATAAAAGGAACCTAGAATTCATATTTCAAGAAATTTATCAAGGAACTACCCTGATATCCTAGAAACAGATGGTAAAATAGAAATGGGAAGAATCTATCAATCATATCCTAAAAGAGATCCTAAAATATAAACACCCAGGAATATTATAGCTAAATTCTAGAGTTCTCAGGACTAGAATAAAAGATTTCAAGCCACCAGGAAGAAGCCATTCAAACATCATGGAACCACAGTCAGGATAACATGAGATTTGAAAGCTTCCACATTAAAGGATCTGAGGATTTACAAAATTATATTCTGGAGACAGAAGAGGTAGGATTGCAATCAAGAATCTACTACCCAGCAAAACTGAGTGCAATCCTTCAGAGGAAAAAAAATATATTTAATGAAGTAGAGGACTTTCAAGCATTTCTGATGAAAATACCAGGACTGAATAGAAAATTCAGCATTCAAATTCAAGACTCAAGAGAAGCATAAAAAGGTAAACACAAAAAAGAATTCATAAGGTATTCAATAATGTTAAACTGTTTATATCCCTACATTGGAAAATCATACTTATAACTCCAAAGAATATTATCATTATTAGGGCAGTTAAAAGGAGTATTCATAGACAGAGGACATGGATGTGAATTCACTCTAATGGGATGATATTAAAAAAATAAATAAATAAAATTAAAGAGAGAGAAATGAGGATGCACTTTGAGAAGAGGGATAAGAGAGATAGTGAGATTCAGGGACTAGAGGTGAGAGTGGGGAACCCCAGTCCTCTGCCCCCCCACTGTGGCCCCTTTCGTCTCTGTACAAGCATGACATCCCTTATAGGCACATTCATCTGTACCATTTAAAAAGTCCTTGACTCCTCACCATGAAGCTTTGGCCTCTCCCTCCAGACAGGGAATATGACTGAATCCTCTCTGAAGTCATCTGTAGGGTTTAGGTATTCCTCAAGATAAAGAACTCTGCAGCTCAAAATCCCTTAGACTTGTTTGTGTCCTCTTCCTCCCTGGCTCCAGGGAAGATAGTGGGACCAGCACCCCTCATGTGTCAGCAGTAAGTCTTGCCCTCATTTCTGTGTATCCTCCCTTCCTTTGCCATTTCCCAGGATGTCCCAGTACCCCCAGCAAAGCAAGGTCTTACTTTCCAGTGGTCAAGAGTGTCCCCTCTCAACTCTGATCGTCCTACCAATCACAGGAGCTGTTTGTGACTCAGTCATAAGAGATGCATTGAAGAGGACCTCTTCCCTTCCCCTTCCACTGTTCTTGATTTCCTTCCCACCACCTGCACTCACTTTGAACTCTACATTCTTCCTTACTGTGCATTCTTGGTTTTGGGGTTTGCATATCCAGCTCAGAGCAGGACCCTGTCTCCTCTCACAGGGAAAAATCACAGAGGATCCTTAGCTTTGTGTAAAGGCATTGTTGACAGTTAGCAAGCCTGGGTGATGGGCAGAACCAGCTTCATGCTCTGATTCAATCCTCCCTTCACCTTGCTTTTGTAGGCACCCTCTCCTTTAAGCCTATGTGCTTGTGTGCCTGTGCCCCTGCCCATGTCAGGCTGACTCAGTTTGCTTTCTTCCATGGAAAGCAAAATGTACTGAGCATTGGCCCCTGATCCAGTGAGTACACAGCCATTTTTCCTCAGGTCACATGGCATCTTGAGTGGATTTTTGGGAGGTAGAATGGAGGGGGATTCTCTTTGGTGTTGCCTCTTTCTTCCTGGGAAGTCTGTGTAGGGGTACAGTCCTGAAAAACAAACCAGCTTGGTTTAGAGGATGAGAGTGGTGCTTTGTAGTACAGTGAAGGAGCAGGGGCCCTGCATCCAATTAGGAGAAAACCCTGCTGGGGCAAATACAGTGACTATCTGACTCCTCTGGAGTCCAGGACACCCAGCACCTTACAAGAACCACCTGAACCTCTCTGAGGTACAACAGGAGAATAAGTGTCTGGCAGCCCAGCTGGATTTTTTTTTGGAGGGGTTAAGGCAAGGCAATTAATTGGAGTTAAGTGACTTGCCCAAGATCACACTGCTAGTGTGTCAAGTATCTGAGGCCACATTTGAACTGAAGTCCTCCTGTATGAAGCCCCCTCCAGGGCTAATACACTCAATTGATTTTTTTTTAAAGCAATCGGGGTTAAGTAACTTGCTCAAGGTTGCACAGCCAGTTATTTCTGGGTGTGGTGCTAAGTATCTGAGCCCGGATTTGATCTCCAGGTCATCCCAACACTGGAGCCGGTGCTCTTACTCACTGAGCCACCTGGCCACCCCTACTCAATTGAATTTTAATCTAGTCTATGCCCCTTCTCCTCCCCAGGGAGTTAAGCCAAATCTGAACTGGGGTCTTAGTTCAAGACATCCCTCCAGGCCCTTCCCACAGACCAGTGGTTAGTACCAGGCTGCCATCTTCTCAGAACTCCCACAGCTGCCGTGGTCATTCTGGACTCAGTACTGCTGACTTCTGGTCATACTTCCTCTGCCTTCTCAAGCACATGCTCCTGTTTGCCTCAAGCCCATCAACATGTCTTCCCAGTTTTCTGTTTTAACTTTTTTTTTTTAAAGCAATTGGGTTAAGTAACTTGCTCAAGGTTACACAGCCAGTTATTTTTGGGTGTGGTGCTGAGTATCTGAGCCCAGATTTGATCCCCAGGTCATCCTGATACTGGAGCTGGTGCTCTTACTCGCTGTGCTACCTGGCCACCCCTCTGTTTTAACTTTTACAGAGAGATTTGCTACATATGAGGCACTGTGCTAAATACTTTATAATTATTATCTCATTCATTTCTCAAAAGAACGCTGGGAGGTAGATGCTATTATTATCATCAGCATTTTAGATGAAGAAACTGAGGCAAAAAAAAAAAGTTAAGTGATTTACCCAGGGTGACATAGCTAGGAAATTTCAGAAGCAGGATTTGGACACAAGTTTTCCTACCCCCAAACCCAGCATTCTATCTATTCCTTGACCATGCCTGCGAGAAGACCTCCCCCCTCTCCAATGTATACATGGATGCCCCAATCTAAGCTACTCTGGTTTCAAGGTAGACTCTATGCCTCTATTCAACCAAAACAATAACTCACATGCCACAACTGATTTGTCTACCTTAACTGAGAAGTGGAAGGACACAATTCAAATCAAAGACATTTTATGATGTAGCATATTTTTAAAGTAGTAATAAAGCATTTTCCCTATGCCTGGGGAAAACCCTATACAAATACCCATGCCATCAGAGGAAAACAGTCACATAAATTGAATATGCATAGCTATAGTGTACAGAAAGGTGCACATATAGGGAACATGTGTGGTCATAGTACTTGTATCAAGGATGAAATGCATACCTCTGTTGCTAAATGACCAACAATGACTTCTACTCATATAATCTGTCTTTTCCTACTAAGTTTGCTATAACTTGATCTCTTGTGAAGTATAGCCTCTGTGAGAATTATCAGCTGTGCTGAACATTGCTCATGCATATATGGTGTCTTCTACTCGGTATTGCTACACATCGTTGTTGTCTGTCACTGTTAGACTTGCCTCCACTGGACATATAATTGGAACTTCCTTTCCTGGCTTTGAGTTCTTGGCTTTAGGAGAGGTTTTTAAATATGTCTTTTTCACAGTAAGATAACTAGCCTCTGCCATGTTTTTAGATATTTTTGTGTCTGTATAAAACTCTGTCTGTGTTATAGTGAAATGGTTGTTAGGTTCAGAGTAAGGGGACCCAGGTTTGAATTTTACTTCTTATACTTACTATTTGTATACTCAGGGGCCTTTACCTCTCCAAGTCTCAGATTCTTTAATCACAAAAAAAATGTGGGTCTCACAACCCACAGTTTAAGAAGTGTTGGAATGGAAAGAATTTAAGAAGTCCTAGGCTAGACAATATGAGTTTTGAGGTCCTTTGCAGCTCTAAATATATGGTATGATAACAGCTCCCCTCCCCCCACTAGTTCTGCTAAAAAGCATCATATTCAGCCTTCTGGATAGGGAAAAGAAAAAAATCTTAGTGGGAAGAGTATCTTTATGTGTGTGTGTGTGTGTGTGTGTGTGTGTGTGTGTGTGTGTTCCCCAAACAAGTAGTCTATTTTTGTCTATGGATGCACTCTTCTCTAGGACAGTCCTTGATGCAGTCACCAAACCCTCTTGTACACAGTGTAGAGCCACAACCAGTAAGTTCTCTCAAACTTAATATTATAATTTTTAAAATCTATTTCCTGAATTGAGAAAGGGATCTATATAGGAGACTCTGCTCTAGCCAAAGACTAGAAAGTCTACATAGATATCTGATTACTTTTCACTATGTATTGTGCCACACCATATTCTAGCACTGTTAAACAAAAATATACCTAATCATCATCTATATAGGGGCTACTTTTCTAAAACAAGCAAACAAAAAAAATCTGATAAAACCTGGGGATCAGGGTATAGCAATTTCTTATTTCATATATTTGCAAATGAAATGGAATGAAAGGAAATGGGACAAACCTAAGCCCACAAGACAAGCTCTTCTTTCCCCTGCTTAACCATATGCTGATCTTTTGTATGCACATGTACCTATAAGATCTTAGTCTTTGATACCACACTATATTACAATTATTATTCCAACTTTGTTGTTCAATTTTGTCCTGCTCTTCGTGGCCCCATGGACTACAGCATGTCAGGCCTTTCTATCCTCCACTATCTCTCAAAGTCTATCCAAGTTCATGTTCCTTGTTTCCACCTCTCCATCTTGTCCTCTCCCAACCCGTTTTACTTCTGACTTCAGGCTTTCCTAATATTAGGATCTTTTCCAATGAGTCCTGTCTCCTCATTATGTGGCCAAATTATTTAAGCTTCAGCTTCACTATTTGAACTTGCACAAAACAGTTTGAATTAATTTAAATATTTAGAGATAAGCAAACTGAGGCCTTGAGAGATTACATGCATTATCTATAATATTTAAGTAATATAAATGTATGTTCCATTTCAATATCAGCTCTTAGCCACAGTACAGATTAGCAACTGAGGCCTATCAGTACTGGCTCAGCAGGTCAGTGGTACAGCAGGTCAGCTATGAGACTACCAGCCACAGTGGGGAATGCAAACTACCAGACCTAGAACCCCCAGAACAAAAGGTATGACTAGGCCAGGCCCCCCCAATGCAGTGATCAAGTGACTAGCACCTGAGGCCCTGGCACAAAAAGTCTGTGACTAACCCAAGGCCCCCAGCATAAGAGGTTTGGCACAGTGCCTCCAATACTCCAAATGCAGAATTTAGGAACTTTAAAAGTCATGAAATAGACTAGAAAATGAGTAAAAAACATAAAAGAGGCCTGGCCATAGAAAGCTACTATCAAAACACAAACTGAGAAGAGGATAACAGTGTCAAAATGCCTACATGTGAAGCTTCAACAGGGAATATGAATTGGGCTCAAGCACAAAAAGCCTTCTTTGAAGAGCTTAAAAATGATTTCAAAGATGAAATAAATCAGAAAGAAGAAAAATTGGGAAAAGAAAGGAGAAAGCCAAGAGCTTAAAAAAGGAGAAAAATTGACTGAAGAAAACAATTCCTTAAAAAAATAAAATTGGCCAAATGGTGAAAAAATCCACTAAAGAAAACAAATCCCTTCTTGGTGGAGCCAAGATGGTGGAGAGGAAGCAGTAACTTTTCTAAGCTCCTCCATGAATCCTATCACTAAACCCTAAAATGTGAATCTGAATGGATTTTGGAGTATCAGAATCCACAGAGCATGGCAGAATCCAGCCCAGGAAAGTGCCCATGTGGGTCTGGGCAGGGGTAGCACAGAGCATGTGGTGGCTGCAACAGCTCAGACTAGAGAGCAGACTACAGCAGAGAGAGAAGAAGCCCCAGCCAGCAGACTTACCTACCCCAAAGGGTGATTCACAGCCATCTCACCAGAATATCACCATGGGACGGGAGGATCCATCAGAGCTGGGTAAGAGAAAGCTGGGTAAGAGAAGGCTGGAAGCAGAGATAGCAGCTTCTCCTGGGGCTAACAGCCTCCAACCTGGAAGTTTAAAAATCTCCTGCCTGATTTTCCAGGGGCCAGGATGGCAAAGTAAACTCTGGCTGCTCCGATTCCCCCTCCCTGACCTAGAAAACCCAAAGATAAGTGTCCCACTCAGAGTAAAATCATGAAATAGCAGAAATAACCTCAGGCTTAGGAGTCACTGAGAAAGGGTGTAACTGAGGCAGCAAGGAGTCTGAAGAGAAGAGCAGGAGGGATCCCAACAAACCCCATCTCACCTGACCAACAAAAGCCTGCCTGAGCTGTAACCCAGGGGCATAGAGGTAGAAATCTGAAGTGGCCACACCACCCCTCCCCCCACAGATTACTCTGTGAGGCTCAGCATAACTCAGGGGAAACACTGAGAGTTCTGCCCTTGGACTCAATCTAGACACCTAGAGGCACACAAAGTCAACAACCAGGCCCTTAGCTCCCAGCCTGAGAAATTAGGAAGTAGGAAATTACAGTGGGAAAGAAAGAAGCTGAGAAGGAGAAGGGGAAGGCAAGAAAATCAATTAGAGCTTATTATAGCAAGCAAGAGCAACCAAATACAGAGGACAACATGGACTCTGTACTCATACCTGAGACCACAGAAGGAAATATGAACTGGTCTCAAGCACAAAAAGCATCCTTGGAGGAGCTCAAGAGAGATTTTAAAACCCAAATTAGAGAGGTAGAAGATAAATTCAAATCTACAGTGACCAAATTAGAAGAAAGTCTCACTGAAGAAAACAAATCCTTAAAAAGTAAAATTAGTGAACTAATTGGAGAAAATACCCCCATAAAAAGGGTCTTCAAAAACTGAAGAGAATGATTCACTAAAAATTAGAATCAGTCAAATTGAAGCTCAGGACTCTATGCTATACCAAGAGTCAATCAACAAAACATGAAAATTGAAAAATTGGAAGAAAGTGTAAAGTATCTCACTTGAAAAACAACTGTGCTGGAGAACACATCTAGGAGATATAACTTAAGAATTATTGGTCTGCTGGAAAGCCATGATGCAAAAAAGCAGCCTGGACAATATCCTTCAAGAGACTGTCAAAGAAAACTGTCCTGAATCCTAGAATCAGAAGGCAAAATAGTTATCAAAAGAATTCACCGGTCTCCTCCTGAAAGAGATCCCAAATTGACAACTCCAAGAAATATAGTAGCCAAATTCCAGAATTACAAGATTAAGGAGAAAATACTGCAAGCTGCCAAAAAGAAACAATTCAAATATTGTGGAACTATATCAGGATCACACAGGACTTAGCAGCTTCTATATTAAAAGATCAGAGGTATTAGAATTTGATATTTCGTAGGACAAAAGAGCTAGGACTGCAACCAAGGATTAACTACCCGGCAAAACTGAGCATAATCTTTCAGGCAAGGGGATGGTCATTTAATGAAATAAGGGACTTCCTGACTTTCCTGATGAAAAAGCCAGAGGTCAGTGGAAAATTTGATCTCCAATTACAAGACTCAAGAAAGGCATAAAAAGGTAAATAAGGAAAACACACACTCACACATACACACATGCACACACACACACACACACTCAACTCATGCACACAAGAACATAACTTGGGATGCAAGAGCAAAATGTTTACATCCCTATATGAGTAACTGATATCTGTCAATATAGAAATGTATATGATTATCATGACCTTTAAAAGGATTATACATAGATATAGGGTGTGGGTATAAATGAACTAATCTGATGATAAGTTTTGACCCTTATTAAGGGTATCAAAGGGACTGTAATGGGATAAAAGGAGAAGATGAGACAGAAAAAGGTAAATTATGCCATATGAAGAGGCATTAAAACACACTATAGTAAAGGGGAAGAAAAGAGGGAGAGAAAGATCATTTGAACATTATTCTTACTGGTTCTGGTTCAAAGAGGGATCGACATAATCTGTTAAGTTTAAGATTCTAACATGAAAAGATATGAAATCTCATTAAATAGAGGGAAAGGAGGGAGGGAGAGGAGCACTGTATGAAATTTACTTTCATTGGTTTGGGGTCAAAAGGGGAATAACATACTCTAATAAGTATAAAAATGTATTGTGTCCTATAATCAGTAGGAGGGTAAGGGGGGATAAAAAGCTGGGGATAAGAAGGGAGGGAAATAGTAGTAAGGGGAGAGGGTAGGTAAAGAAGGGGGGACACTGGGAGGGAACACTGAGGGAAGAGGTGGTCAAAAAGAAAACACTAAAGGAGGGTAAGGGAGAAGAAAGAAACAAAAACATAAGCAGGGAAGGGAATAGGATGGAGGGAAAGAGACAGACAGTCATCATTACTGTGAATGTGAATGGAATGAACTCTCCAATAAAACAAAGGTGGATGGCAGAATGGATTAAAAACCTCAATCCTACATTATGCCGTCTACAAGAAAAACATTTGAAAAAAAGGGATACCCACGGGGTAAAGGTGAAAGGCCGGAGTAGAATATATTATGCCTCAGTTAAAATAAAAACAAAAAACAGGGCTAGCAATCCTTATCAGATAAAACAAAAGCAAAAATAGATCTAATTAAAAGAGAAAAGGAAGGAAACAATATCCTGTTAAAAGGGACCATTGAGAATAAAGCAATATCATTACTTAACATTTATGCACCAAGTGGTATAGTGTCCAAATTCCTAGAGGAGAAGTTAAGGGAATTAGAGGAAGAAATGGATAGCAAAAGTATACTAGTGGGGGACCTTAATCTCCCCCTCTCTGAACTTGATAAATTTAACCTCAAAGTAAACAAGAAAGAAGCGGAGGTGAATAGAATTTTAGAGAGGCTAGATATGATAGATATCTGGAGAAAACTGAATGTGGATACAAAGGAATATACTTTCTTCTCAGCAGTTCATGGTACATACTCAAAATTCGACCATGTAATGGGGAATAAAAATCCTCACAATTCAATGAAGAAAGGCAGAAATATTAAATGCATCCTTCTCAAATCATGATGCAATAAAAATAAAGATAGACTAAAAACTAATTGGAAATTTAACAATTTAATCCTAAAGAATGAGTGGGTCGAACAAGAAATTATAGAAACAATCAGTAACTTCATTCAAGAGAATGACAATAATGAGACAGCATACCAAAATTTGTGGGATGCAGCAAAGGTAATTCTTAGCGGAAGTTTTACATCCCCCAAGTGCATACATGAATAAATTAGAGAAAAGGGAGGTCAATGAATTGGGCACACAATTGAAAAAGCTAAAAAAAGAACAAATTGAAAAACCCCAAATAAATACTAAATTAGAAATACTGAAAACCAAAGTACTGATTAATAAAATTGAAATTAAGAAAACTATTGAATTAATAAATAAAAGCTGGTTTTATGAAAAATAAAATAAAATTGATAGAACCTTAGTGAATATGAGAAAAAAAAAGAAGAAAAGCAAATTATGAGTATCAAAAAGAAAAAGGGTGTATCTACTTCCAATGAAGAGGAAAGCAAAACAATACTTCAGAATCTTTTTTTCCCAACTGTATGCACATAAATTTGAAAATCTTAGTGAAATGGATGAATATTTACAAAAATATAAGTTGCCCAGATTACCTGAAGAGGAAGTAAATTACTTAAATAACCCCATTTCAGACAAAGAAATCAAAGAAGCCATCAGTGAAATCCCTAAGAAAAAATCTCCAGGGCCAGATGGATTTACTAGTGAATTCTATCAAACATTGAAAGAATAATTGATTCCAATACTCTACAAACTATTTGGGAAGATTAGTGAAGAAGGATTCCTACCAAATTCTTTTTATGACACAAATATGGTACTGATTCTTAAATCAGGAAGAGATAAAACAGAGAAAGAATATTATAGACCAATTTTCCCCATGAATATAGATGCCAAAATTTTAAATAAAATATTAACTAAAAGACTACAACAACTTATCACAAGAATAATACACTTTGGTCAGGTAGAATTTATTCCAGGAACTCAAGGATTGTTTAATATTAGGAAAATCATCAGTATAATTGATCATATCAACAATAAAACTAGCAGAAACCACATGATTATCTCAATAGATGCAGAAAAGGCTTTTGACAAAATACAACATCCACTCCTATTAAAAAACATTAGAAATTATAGGAATAAATGGAGCCTTCCTTAAAATAATAGGTAGCATCTATTTAAAGCCATCAACAAGTATTATATGTAATGGGGATAAGCTAGAAGAGTTTCCAATAAGATCAGGGGTGAAACAAGGGTGTCCACTATCACCCCTCTCATTCAATCTGGTACTAGAAATATTAGCAGTAGCAATTACAGAAGAAAAAGCAATCAAATTAGGCAAAGAAGAGACCAAGCTATCAGTTTTTGCAGATGATATGATTATATACTTAGAGAATCCTAGAGAATCAAGTAAAAAAAAACTACTTAAGACAATAAATAAATTTGGCAGAGTTGCAGGATATAAAATAAACCTCTGAAAGAGATTCATGATGGAGAGAGATGTCTACATCCAGATAAAGAACTGGAAAGAACTGAGTCTGAATTCAGATCGAAGGAAACTACCAAATACTTTTTGTTTTCTTGTTTGGTTTTGTTTCCTCTTTCCCATTTTTCTTTCCATCTGATACAATTCGTCTTTATACACTGACTAATCTCTAATGTCAACGTATCTGCAGATCCTATAGTTGATTGTATGCCATCATGGGGGGGCACAGAAAGGAGGGGGAGAAAATTTGAAACTCAAGGAATTGTTAAATTGAATCTTGTAAAGTAAAAGTAAACAAATAAATTAATAAAGACCAAAAAATTTAAAATAAAGAATGCTTCTTCTCAGGCAAGAATACTTTACCAAGGGAGAGCTATGAATTCTTAAAATAATATTTTGATAATGATATTTCAATATAATTGATTTCCTTTGCTAAAAAAACAACAACAACAAAAATCAAATCCCTTAAAAGTAGAATTGACCAACTGGAAAAAGAGATATAAAAGCTAAATGAAGAAAATAGTTCCTTAAAATTTAGAATTGGACAAATAGATGCTAATGACTCTATGAAAGATCAAGAATTAGGAAAACAAATCAAAACAATGAAAAAAATAGAAGAAAATGTAAAATATTCCATTGGAAAAGCAACTGACCTAGAAAATAGGATAATAAAATAGGATAAACCTGGGAGAGATAATCTAAAAATTATTGGACTACTTTAAGGCTGTGACATAAAAAGAGCCTGGGCAGTATTTCTATAGAAATTATCAAGGAGGGGTGTCTAGGTGGCATAGTGAATAGAGCACTGGCCCTGGAGTCAGGAGGACCTGAGTTCAAATATGGCCTCAGATGCTTGGCACACTTACTAGCCATGTGACTTTGGGTAAGTCACTTAACCCCAATTGCCCTTCAAAAAAAAAGAAATTATCAAGGAAAACTGCACTGATAACCTAGAACCAGAAGCTGAAATAGTCATTGAAAGAATTCACCTATCACCTCCTGAGAGAGATCCCAAAATGAAAACTCCAAGGAATATTATAGCCAAATTCCCTATCAGGCCAAGAAGAAAATGTTGCAAGCAACCAAAAAGAGACAATTTAAATATCAAGGAGCCGCAGTCAGAATTACACTGGATTTAGCAGTTTCTACATTAAAGGATCAGAGAATTTCTATTAAGATACTCTAGAATCCAACGGAGCTTGGATTACAACAAAAAATCAACTATCCACCAAACTTGAGCATAATCATTCAGGGTAAAAGACTCAAGGAAAATCAAAAGATTCAAGGAAATAGGGGAGTTTCAAACTTTCTTGATGAAAAGACCAAAACTGAACAGAAAATTCAGTCTTCAAATACAAGACTCAAGAAAAGTATAAAAATATAAACAGGAAAGAAAAACAAAACATGTTATTTAATAAGGTTATTATTGCCTATATCTCTAATTGGGAAGATAATACTTATAATTCTTGAGAACTGTATCTCCATTAGGGCAGTTAGAAGTAGTATACATTGATGGAGGCTATGGGTATAAGTTGATTTTGATATCATGATATAAAAAATAAGGGATTAAAATATGATTATACTGGGAGAAGAGTAAAGGGGGAGGCAGACTGGGATAAATTATATCATATGAAGAGGCATAAAAGAACTATTACAGTAGAGTGAAAGAAGGGAGATATGAGCATTATTTGAACATTATTTTCCTCAGATTTGGCTCAAAGGGGGTGAGATACACACAGTTATTTGAGTATAGGAATCTCTCTTACCCAATGGGAAAGTAGGATGGGAAAGGGAAAAGAAAAGGGAAGGGGGGTGATAGAAGGGAAGGCAGATTAATGGAGATGGTGGTCAGAACTAAAACATTGGTGATGAAAGACAAGGTAAAAGGAGAGTGAGAGAAAAGTATAAATAGGAAAATTGGATGAAGGGAAATACACAATTAGTAATAATAACTATGAATGTGAATGTGATGAACTCTTCCATAAAAAATAGGGTAGCCAAGTGGGTTAAAAACAAGAATACTTCAATAAGTTGTTTACCAGAAAGAAATTTGAAGCAGAAAGATACACAGAGTAAAAGTAAAAGGCTTGAGTAGAATATATTATGCTTCAGCTGAAGTAAAAAAAAGAAAGAGAAGGGGCAGCTGTCCTCATCTCAGACAAAGCAAAAGCAAAAATAGATCTAAATAAAGATAAAAGGAAGGAAACTTGCTAAAATGTACAACAGTAAATGATATAATACCAACAACATGTTGATATTAACATGTACATACATTCAACATGTATGCACAAAGTGGCATAGCACACTGATTCTTTTTTTTTATCAAATGCTTCATTAACTTCTAGTTAACATCATTAATTTCTGCAAGATTTTGAGTTACAAATTTTCTCCCCGTTTTTTTCCTACTCACCACCCCAAAATAGCAATCCCACTGGATATACCCACCTCCAATCTGTTCTCTCCCATATCTTTTCCAATACCCCATGCAAATTTCCAGTAGGGAATGGGGCATCTCTATGCCCCAGTGCCTATATATCTTGGTTCTCAGTTATATGTAAAATAATATTAATAATAGTAGACATAGGTATATATCTATATCTATATCTATCTATCTATATTTAAAACTTTAGATTTTAAAACTTTTAATTCTAGATTCATTCCCTTCCTCCCTTCTCACCCACCCTTACTGAAAAGATAAGCAACTCTGTATAGATTGTACATGTGTAGCTATGCAAAACATTTCCATAGTGGATATATTGTAGAAGACTGTCTATATTTCCCTCCCTCCAATCCCACCACCCACTTGTTCTATTCTTTACTTTGATCCTGTACCTTTTCAAAAGTCCATGCTTCCAACTTCCCTCCCTCCTAGCCTCTCCTCCCTTCCATCATACCCCCTCCTATCTCCATCCCCCCTTCTCTCCTGTAGGGTGAGATACCCTATTTAGTAGGTATGTCATTCCCTCCCTAAGCCAAATTCAATGAGAATAAAGTTGACCCATTCCCTTTTGCCTTCCTGTTCTTGCCCTCCATTGTAACCATTTTCCCTTGCCTCTTCTATATGAGATAGTTTACCCCATTCTGTCTCTCCTTATCTACTCTCATTATATTCCTCTCTCACCTCTTAATTTCACCTTTTAAATATCATCCCATCCTATTAAATTGGTCCTGTGCCATATATATGTATATATGTATGTGTATATATATAACTTTACACATATATACACACATACACATATGTATTAATGTGCTCATATACTCTCCTATACAGACATATATGTATGTGTATATATATAATATATGTATATATATATATATATATGCTTGTATATCTATATATCTACATCTATATACATTTCAATTCCCTTCAACTATTCTCATCCTGAGACAAGTTTCATAAGTAACAATTTTCATTTTTCCATGTAGGGATGTAAATAGTTTAAATTTGATGAGGTCCTTATGATTTCTTTTCCCTGTTTACCTTCTCATGCTTCTCTTACTTCTTGTATCTGAATGTCTAATTTTCTATTCAACTCCAGTTTTTTCAACAAGAATGCTTGAAAGTTCTCTATTCTACTGAATGACCATATTTTCCTCTGAAAATTGATATTCATTTTTTGTTTGGTAGGTGATCCTTGGTTTTAATCCCAGCTCCTTTGACCTCCAGAACATCATATTCCAAGCCCTTCGGTCCTTCAGTGTACAAGCTGCCAGATCCTGTGTTATCCTGGTTGTGTTTCCACAATATTCAAATTGTTTCTTCCTAGATGTTTGTAATATTTTCTCCTTGATCTGGGAATTCTTTAATATGGCTACAATATTCCTAGGAGTTTTCTTTTTGGGATCTTTTTATTAGGAGGTGATTGGTGGAATCCTTCAAACTCTATTGTGTCCTCTGGTTCTAAAACATCAGGGTGATTTTCCTTGAGAATTTCTTAAAGGATGATTTCTAGGTTCTTTGTTTTTTGCTCATGGCTTTCAGGTAGTCCAATAATTTTAAAATTATCTCTCCTGGATCTATTTTTTTCAGGTCAGTCATTTTCCCAATAAGATATTTCACTTTGGCTTCTATTTTTTCATTTGTTTCGATCCATTTAATAGTATTTTGATTCCATTTGTTCCAACCTAATTCTGAAGGAATGATTCTCTCCAGTGAGCTTTTGAGATTCTTTTTCTATCAGTCAAATTTGGCTTTTTAAGGCATTCTTCTCCTCATTGTCTTTATGAGCCTCTTTTGCCATTTGAGTTAGTCTATTTTTTAAGGTATGATTTTCCTCAGTCAAGCTGTTGACTTTCATTTCATAATTTTCTTGCATCATTCTTATTTCTATTCCCAATTTACATCCACTTCTCTTATTTGGTTTTCAAATTCCTTCTTAAGGTCCTCTATGGCCTGTAACCAGTTCATATTTTTCCTGGAAGCTTTTGGTGCAGGAGTTCTGACTGTGCTGTCTTCCTCCCGTTCCATGCTTTTATTCTTTTTGGCTCCAAAATAGGAATTTAAAGTTGGATTGCTCTGTTTGCTTTGCTTCCTTTGCCTGCTCATGTTGCCACTCAATTACTTGACTTTTGAGGTTTTTGTCGCAGTAGGATTCTGCTACCACACAGGAGAGCTTGTCCCAATATCTGGAGTTTTCTCAGCTGCCAAAGATATTAGTTGGTTGCCCTCTCAGAAACCTCCCCATACTCTGGCAAGCTGGTCACATACCCCAGGATCTCCACCCTAGACCACAATCTAGATCCAAGCAGGTTAAAGCAAGAGCGATTGCCCCTCAGACTGGTGGCTTGGTCCCCCTACAGTCTGCTGGCCAGGAGCTGAATGCTGCCAAGTGGTGGTGGCTGCATAGCTGGGTGCCTCAGTGGCTTCTCCCTCCAAGGGATAAAGGCTGACCCACACTGCCAAAGTACCGGATCCAAAAGCCCACACTGCATTGAACTCTCACTTTGTCCTCAGCTTTGGTAATTCTGGGAAACTGCCACAGCTGTTGGTGATTTAAAGTTCCTCCAGCTGGTTCCTGGCTGTGGCCACCCTGAGGCTAAAACTTCCAGCTTGAGTGTGGCTAGGGTTAGCTCCCACAGCGCTGTGCTGTCTGCATCCTGCCAGCCTGCCAGGCTGTCCTCAGTGGGAGGTTAGCTTCTCTGTGTCATTTTGTGATTTCTGTTAGCACACAGATTCTTAAAGGAGAAGTTATTTGAGTTACAGGAAGAAATAAAGAACAAAATTATACTAATGGGGGACTTCAATAGTCTCTTCTTAGAACTAGATAAATCAAACTACAAAATAAATAACAGAGAAGTTGAGGTGAATAAAATTTTGAAAAGTTAGATTTGGTAGACCTTGGAGATATTTGAATAGGGAAAGAAGAGAATATACATTTTTCACAGTGATACATGACACCTACACAAAAATTGACCATGTATTAGGGCATACAAATCTCACAATCTAATGAAGAGAGGCATAAATATTAAAGGTATCTTTTTCAGATCATGATGCAACAAAAATTACATGTAGTAAAGGGTCAGGGATAGATAGATTAAAGATTAATCAGAAACAACAATCTAATCTTAAAGAATGAATGGGTCAAACAACAAATCATAGAAATAGTTAATAGTCATATAAATAATAAATTCATCAAAGAGAACCACAACAATGAGACAACTTATGAAAATTTATGGGTTCAGCCAAATCCGTACTTAAGGGAAATTTTAGATCTCCAAATTCATACATGAATAAGATAGACAAAGAGCAGATCAATGAATTGGGCTTGCAATTTTAAAGTCTAGAAAATGAACAAATTAAAACTCCCCAAATTAAATGCCAAATTAGATATTCTGAAAATCAAAGTAAGGATTAATAAAATTGAAAGAAGTAAGAACACTATTGAAATAATAAATAAAACTAAGAGCTAGTTAATTGAAAAAATAAAATAGATAAACATTTGGTTAATCTGTTTAAAGAAAAGAAAAAAAGAGAACCAAATTACTGGTATCAAAAATGAAAAGGATGAACTCACCACCAATGAAAGGAAACTAAAGCTATAATTAAGGGCTCTTTTGCCCAACTATATGCCCATAAATCTGACAGTGTAAATGAAATGAATGAATATTTGCAAAAGTATAAATTACCCAGATTAACAGAAGAGGAAATTATATATATATAAAAACCCTTAAAAAAATATTGCACAAGCCATCAATGAACTCCCTAATAAAAAACATCTCCAGGGTCTGATGAATTTATTAATAAATTCTGCAAAACATGTAAAGAACAACTATTTGAGAAAAGTAGGCAAGAAAGGAGTCCTAATAAATACCTTTGATTACACAAATATGGTGCTTCCATCTAAACCAAAAAGAATCAAAACAGAGAAAGAAAATTATAGACCAATATATCAGGTGAATATAAATGGAAAAAATTAAGTAATATATTAGTGAAGAGATTACAGTAATTTATCACCAGGATAATACATGATGAGCGGGTGGGATTTATACCAGAAATGCAAAGCTTGTTCAATATTAGGAAAATTATCAGCATAATTGGCCATATCAACAACAAAACTAATAGAAATCATATAATTATCTCAATAGATGAAGAAAAAACTTTTGAAAAAAATTTAACTCAATTCCTATTAAAAAACTGTAGAGAACATAGGAATAAATGGAATTTTCCTTAAAATGATATTTAGTATTTACCTAAAACCATGAGCAAGCATTATATGTAATGGGCATAAGCTCAAAGTTTTCTCAACATGATCATGTTTTGTGAAGCAAGGATACATATACTAGAAATGTTATCTTTAACAATAAGAGAAGAAAAATAAATTTAAAAAATAGAATAGGCAATGAGGAAACAAAGCTATCACTCTTTACAGATGATATGATAATGTACTTAGAGTATAACTAGAGAATCCTATGTCCTAGAGAATCACCTAAAAAGCTACTTGAAATAATTAACAATTTTAGCAAAGTGGCAGGATATAAAATAAAGCCATATAAATAATCAGTAGTTCTACATATTACCAAAAAAGCCTAACAGCAAGTGTTAGAAAAAATCCATTTAAAATAACAGTAGATAATATAAAATATTTGGAAATCTACTTGTCAAGACAAACCTACAGGCTATATCAACACAATTGTAAAACACTTTTCACAGAAATAAAGTCAAATATTAGTTGCTCATGAGTAGGCCAAGTTAATACACTAAAAATGATGATTCTATCTAATTTAATTTACTTATTCATTTCCATACCAAACTACCACAAAATATTTTATAGAGTTAGAAAAAAATGGCAAAATTCATCTGGAAGAAGGAAAGGTCAAGTATATCATTGTAATTAATGAAAACAATGCAAAGGAAGGTGTCCTAACCATACCAGATCTAAAGCCATTTTGTAAAGCAGCAATCATCAAAGCTACTTGGTACTGACTAAGAAATAGAGTGGTGAATAAGTGGAATAGGTTAGGTACACAACACACAGTAGTGAATGATTATATTGATCTACTGCTTGATAAACCCAGCTTCTGGGATAAGAGCTTACCATTTGATAAAAATTGCTGGAAGAACTGGAAAATGGTATGGCAAAAATTAGGCATAGAAATTTTTACATGATTTAGACATGAAGTGTGATACAATAAGCAAATTAGGAGAGCAAGGAATAGTCTACCTGTCAGATCTATGAAGAAAAAGAATTTATAACCAAACAAAGAAAGAGAACATTATGAAATGCAAAATGAATAATTTTGATTATATTAAATTAATTTTTTTACAAAAATAAAACCAAAGCAACCAAAATCATAAGGAAAGCAGAAAGCTGGGAAACAATTTTTGCTACTAGTATTTCTGCTAAAGGCCTTATTTCTCAAGTATATAGAAAACTGAGTCAATTTTTTTAAGAATACAAGTCATTCCCAATTGATAAACAGTCAAAAATTATGAATAGGCCATTTTCACATGAAGAAATTAAAACTATCTCTTGTCATATTAAAAAATGCTCTCACTCACTATTGATTAGAGAAATGCAAAATAAAACAATTCTGAAGTACGACCTCATACCTATCACATTTGCTAATACAACAGAAAGGGAACATAAGGAATGTTGGAAAGAATATGGGAAAAATTGGAACAGTAATGCATTACTGATGGAGTTATAAACTGACTCAACCATTCTGGAGAGCAAATTGGAAGTATGCCCAAAGGGCTATGAACCCATGTATGCTCTTTGATCCAGTAATACCACTACTGGGTATGTGTCCCAAAGAGATCATGAAACAAGGGAAAGACCCACATGGACAAAAATATTTATAGCAATTCTTTTCATGCTCACAATGTACTGTAAGTTGAGAGGATAACCATCAATTTGGGAATGACTGAACAATCACCTAATATGGCTGTAATTGAATATTTTTGTGTTATACAGTTATAAAAAAATGATGAGCAGGTGGATTTCAGAAAAGCCTGGAAAGACTTATTTAAACTGATGCTGAGTGAAGTGAGCTGAACCCAAAGAACATCATATACAATAACAGCCAACATTGTGCAATAATTGGCTATGATAGACTTAACTCTCCTCAGCAAAACAATGATCCAAGACAATTCTAAAAAGCTCATGCTGGAAAATGCTATCCACATCAGGAGAAAAAAATTGGAGTCCAAATGCAGATCAAAGCATACTATTTTAATTTTTCTGTTTTTTTTTCTTTGTCAAGATTTCCCCTTTTTGTTCTGATTCTTCTTTGACAACAAGACTAATGTGGAAACGTTTAACATGATTGTACATGTATATCATATATCAAATTGCTTGCTATTTTGCTGAGGTGGGGAATGACAAAGAAAAATTTAGAACTTGAAAATCTTATAAAAATTAATATTGAAAACTATATTTACATGTAATTTGAAAACATAAAAAAGTGAAAAAATATCCATCTCCCCTCCCAAAAAAAAGTCACTCCCAGGGCTGTACATAGGGAAACCAGCTTTCTAGTAATAATATTAGTTGAATGAGAGAACCCCAAAAGGATTCTATGCTAGGAAGTGTTTAAGCCAGGATTCCAACCCTACTGAAACATATTGCCTCTCTAGCACTAGTTGTAGAGAGGTGTATCAGCAATGCCATATTCACAATGCCTATAGAGATTACAAATAT
>NW_027187391.1:2406851-2462429 GCF_028583685.1 Petaurus breviceps papuanus
CACCCACATTTTCAAGCCTTTAAAACAGAACAGGCTACCTCAGGCAAAGGTCCTCCTCTCCCCACGCACAGCAACCACCCAGCGTCCTGGAAGCGCGCTCCCAGCAGCTCCGGCCCCTGGCAGTCCTCAGCAGGAGTCTTTAGCAGAAAGTCCTTAGCAGTCCTAACTCAAAAAGGGCTTCGCGCTGCCACTGCCTCTGCTGCTGCCGCCGTCATCACCACCGCCAGCCACCGCAGGAACGCTAGCTTGGCTTCCGCTTCCTCTTGCTCCGCCCCTTCCTGCTACGTCAGCAAGTCCAACGGGGCATGGAAGATCTTTAAATCTCATAACCCTTACAAGAGGTAATAGAAGCCATGTGGACATGTTTAAATGAAAGAAAAATTGATCATAATGTATGAACTTGTCTTTCTATCCTTTCACAGTAATTTTTTTTATTGTTAAAGGAACAGAAATTTTCTAGATTCTTATTTCCTTAACTTTCCTCTGGTTGGAGGGGAAAGTAAGATAGTGCTTATGTGGAAATTTAAGCAGAATTTTCCACAAATCTATCATGTAGTAATGAATCTCATAAGGCTTAGATGTGGAGAGAACCTTAGAAATCAACTAATGCAATCTCTTCATTTTACAGAGGAAGGGTAAAAAAAAAATTCTGATTCAGAAGACATAAAATAGGTGGGTTGAGTAACCGTGACTTAGTATACTCTGGAGGATAAATCCCAAACTAATGTGCACCTGGGGCAAATAGTGCATTTAAGAATTTATTTTCTTCTGTGAGGGACTTAAGAGGTCTTACAGCTAAAGGTAATCATGAGCTGAGTTATGTCCAGAAAATTGTAGCTTGCTTTAATCACTTAAAAACTAAGTATCATCTAAGTACCAACTAAGTCCAATCTAGGACTGGATAGTTTTATTTTGTATGTCTTTTTAATTACATTTTCAATGCAGATATTACATTTCTTCTTACAACCAATTTGGAAAACACCTTGTGGTCTAAAGTGTGTGGCAGACAAGAAAAGGGAAGAGTATATGGGTGCCATATTCAGATAGATATATTTGCAGAGGGAGAAGAAATGGTAACTTGGAATCAATCATAACAAATCTTTAAACTTAGGGAACCATGAAGACTGAGGGTTTGGAAGTTTCATTAAACTAGGTTCCTCATCTTAGGCTCTTATAATTAAGGAAAACTTAGAATTTAGTGATGATGAAAACTATTGAGACAAAGGGCAAGATCATTTGGACTAAAATAATTCTAAAAATTACAGATTTAGAGCTGAAAGAGACCTTAGAGATCATCTAGACCAACCATTCCACTTTGTTAATTTAATTCTTAAGTTATTTAGTTTAAGTTTTTTTATCTTAAACATCAAAAAACAAATATTTCAATATAGAAAGAACAAAAAGGAGATAAATATAATTTTGATTAAAAAATATATACAGATCATATATACAAAATATAATCTGGATACATATTTTAAATCTATTTAAAATTTTTTATAGTTAGTTATCAAAATTGCCCTTTGTGTATGTGCCTTTTTCTGAAATTATTTTTATTCGTTTCAATGTAGTTTTAAAAGTATCTTGAATGTTCTTTTCCTTTTTTGTTTCTCACAACTCATTAACTCAATCATCCCATCTCCCAGACACTTCACATTGTGGAAGTTTAGTCAAGCAAACAAATTAAGTTATTGACTATCTCTGTAAATGTATGTCTAATTCTGTGCTTTTAGTCCATCACCTGTCTGCTAAGAGGTGGGTGACATGCTTCATCATCAGTCTTCTAAGGTCATGTCAAGCCACTTATTTTATAGATAAGGCAACTGTGGCTTAGGGAAACTAACTTATTTGTCCAAAGTTAAAAAGGGAGCAAGTGGACCCTATCGGGGTGGAGCCAAGATGGCAGAGTAGAAGCACGACCATCTTGCGGCTTCGGCTTCCACCTTCCCCAATCCATGTAAAAAGGGGACTCTAAACAAACTTTGTAGTGGCAGAATACATAAAATGACACAGAGAAGCTAACCTCCCACTGAGGACAGCCCGGCAGGCAGGCAGGAATTGAGCGCAGCACACTGTGAGCTTAGCCCAGCCCCACCCAGGCTTTAGCCCCAGGGCAGGCCTGTACCAGCCGCCAGC
Organism: Petaurus breviceps papuanus; assembly: GCF_028583685.1. Classification (NCBI taxonomy): domain Eukaryota; kingdom Metazoa; phylum Chordata; class Mammalia; order Diprotodontia; family Petauridae; genus Petaurus; species Petaurus breviceps. The sequence continues at coordinate 2,408,985 of NW_027187391.1, forward strand.
CAGAGGGACTCCAGATCAGCAGCAGCTGTGGCCATTTCCAGATTTATCAACACAGAGATGCAAAGGACAAGGTGAGAGGCCAGTGCAGTCTGGACTTTGGGACCAGTAAGTGGGAGTGTGTGGCTTTTACCCCCAGGGCGAGAAGCCACTGAGATGCTGGCACAGCCAGCCAGCGCCACATGGCAGCTTCAGCTCCTGGCCTGCAGAGTGTAGGGGGACCAAGGACCAGTCTGAGGGGTAATCGCTCATGCTTTAACCTGCTTGGATCTGGATTGCAGTCTAGGGTGGAGGTCCTAGGGTGTGTGTCCAGCTTGCCAGAGAGTGTGAGACCTCAGAGAGGGCACCCATCTAATACCTTCGGCAGCTGAGAAAACCCCAGCATTTGGGACAAAAGCTCCCCTGTCTGGTGGCAGAGTCCTACTGTGGCAAAAAGCCCAAAAGTTAAGTAATTGAGTGGCAAAATGAGCAGGCAAAGGAAACAAAGCAGACAGAAGATTCCAACATTACACTACTATTTTGGGAACAAGAAGGAGTAAGCCATGGAACAGGAGGAAAACAGTGAAGTCAAAACTCCTGCACCAAAAGCTTCAAAGAAAAATATGAGCTGGTTACAGGCCATATAGGACCTTAAGAAGCAGATAAGAGAAGTGGAGGAAAAATTGGGAAGAGAAATGTGAACGATGCAAGAAAATTATGAAATGAGAGTCAGCCTGACTGAGCAAAATAATACCTTAAAAAACAGACTGACTCAAATGGCAAAGGAGGCTCAAAAAGGCAATGAGGAGAAGAATGCCTTAAAAAGTCGAATTTGCCAGATGGAAAAAGAATCTCAAAAGCTCACTGAGGAGAATCATTGCTTCAGAATTAGATTGGAGCAAATGGAAGCTAATGACTTTATGAGAAATCAAGATGCTGTCAAACAGATCCAAACAAATGAAAGAATAGAAGGCAATGTGAAATATCTCTTGGGAAAAACCACTGACCTGGAAAATAGATCCAGGAGAGATAATTTAAAAATTATTGGACTACCTGAAAGCCATGACCAAAGTAAGAACCTAGAAATCATCCTCCAGGAAATTCTCAAAGAAAACTGCCCTGATGTTTTAGAACTGGAGGACAAAATAGAGGTTGAAAGAATCCACTGATCACCTCCTGAAAAAGATCCCCAAAAGAAAACTCCTAGGAATATTATAGCCAGGTTCTGGAATTCCCAGATTAAGGAGAGAATATTACAAGCAGCCAGGAAGAAACAATTTGAATATTGTGGAAACACAATCAGGATAACCCAGGATCTGGCAGCTTCTACACTGAGGGATCTAAGGGCTTGGAATATGGTATTCCGGAGGTCAAGGGAGCTGTGATTAAAACCAAGAGTCACCTACCCAGCAAAACTGAGTATCATGTTTCAGGGGAAAATATGGTCATTCAGTGGAATAGAGGACTTTCAAGCATTCTTGCTGAAAAAACCAGATTTGAATAGAAAATTTGACATTCAGATACAAGAAGCAAGAGAAGCATGAGAAGGTAAACAGGGGAAAGAAATCATAAGGAACTTATCAAATTTGAACTATTATCATTCCTACATGGAAAACAATAATTGTAACTTATGAAACTTTTCTCAGTAGTTCAAGGGATTAGAAATGTAAATATATGTCTATATATGAGGGTATATGGGCATATAAATACGTATGTGAATGTATGTATGTATGGTTACAGGCATACATAGATAGAGGGCACAGGACCAATTTAACAGGAAGGGATGATACTTAAAAGGTGAAATTAAGAGGTGAGAGGAATATAATGAGAGGAGATGGGGAGAGACAGATTGGGGTAAACTATCTCATACAGAAGAGGCAAGGGAAAATGGTTACAACGGAGGGGAAGAATTGGAAGGCAAAAGGGAATGGGTCAACCTTATTCCCATTGAATCTGGCTTGAGGAGGGAGTGAAATACACACTAAATGGGGTATCTCACCCTCCAGGAGAATGGTGGGGGGAGGGGATGAGAGGGGGAATGATGGAAGAGAGGGCAGGCTGGGGGAGAGGGAAGTTGGAAGCACCCACTTTTGAAAAGGGATGGGATCAGGGTAGAGAGTGGAGCGGGTTGGAGGTGGGATGGGAGGGAGGGAAGTGTAGTCAGTCTTTTACAATATATCTTCTGTGTTGTTGTTTTGCATTAGCCACACATGTATAATCTGTACTGAAATGCTTGTCTTCCCAGTGGAGGTGGGTGATGGGGAAGGAAGGGAATGAATCTGGAATTGAAAGTTTTAAAATAAAATATTCAAATATATATATATGTACATATATATGTATGTGTGTATATATGTGTGTGTATGTATATTTATATGTGTGTGTATATGTATATTTATATGTGTGTGTGTATATATATATATATATATATATATATATATATATATATATATATATATATATATACTATTAGTAATAACATCTTACATGTAATTGGGAAATAAGGTATATAGGCACTGAGGCATAGAGATCCACTGGAAAAGCCAAAAGGGATATGGGAGAAAATATGGCAGAGGGCAGATTGGAAGAGGGGATATCCTGTGGGACTGCTATTTTGGGGTGGGGGGTGGGGGAAAAGCGGGGAGAAAATTTGTAAATCAAAATCTGGCGGAAACGAATGCTGTAAATCAGAAGTTAATAAAGCATTTTTTTTTAAGTAAAAAAAAAATGAGCAAGTGACAGAATCTGGATTTGAATCAAAGTCCTTTAATTACAAATTCTGGATTTATTTTTTGCACTTCACTGACCTACTTGTCCACCTGCTTTCTTGGCAAGTGATTGATCACAATAAGGCTCATGATCCAGAGCTGCTTCCTTTGCAGAAAAATACCAAAACAGAAGTGCCGAATCTGAAGGTGCAATCTGGTTGGTTATTGTCCTTCATTCTTGAAGAGGACCAAAATCACATCATTATGCTAGAGTTAAGTTGCAGTATGTCTGACTGTGCCTGATCAGACTAATATGAGCTCAGAATGTTCTACCATAGATCATGTACAAACACTTCATGTGAACATTTGGGGTGTATTCTCTAAATTTGTGCATCTCACTTTTCCTTTGAGCTACTTCAATCCTCCTTTCCTCACAGAGCATAAATCACATCTCTGGTGTGGTGATGCCATGCTGAGTAGCCCTGTGCCAATGTCTCCCATATCACACAATCAATTTCATAATTCTTAAGAGGAACTTTGAGAGTGTCTTTATATCACTTCTTCTGATTATCGTGTAAACACTTGCCCTCTGAGTTCTCCATAAAATAGTCTTTTTGGCAAGCATGCATTTTGCATTCAAGCAACAATGTCCAACCCATTGGAATTGCACTCTCTCAAGCAGAGTTTGAATCCTTGGCAGTTAATTCAAGAAAGGATCTCAGTGTCTGGTATCTTGCCATGCCAGGTAATCTTCAGAATCTAAGACAATTCAAATGGAAGTAATTCAGTTTACTGGAATGGTGCTGGTATAAAGTTCAGGTTTCATAGGTATACAACAATGAATTCAGCACAATTGTTCTATAGATCTTCAGTTTGGTAGTCAGTCTCATACCTCATTTCTGTCACATTTTCCTTCAGAGCCTCCCAAACATTGAGCTACCTCTGATGGTGCATGAGTCAGCCTCATTAACAATGTGTACATCCTGGAAAGTACACTACCAAGATAAGTGAATTTATCCCCAGCATTCAAAACTTCTCCATTTGTTTAACTGACGGTTCCACATATGGCATAGTGGTGGCTAATGAAACACCTGTGTTTTCTTGGCATTAATTGTTAGGTCAAAATTAGCACAAGCAGGCACAGCTAGGTGGCACAGTGAATAGAGCACTGGCCCTAGGGTCAGAAGGACCTGAGTTCGAATCTGGCCTCAGACACTTGACACACTTACCATGTGACCTTGGGCAAGTTATTTAATCCCAATTGCCCTACCTCCTCCCCTCCAAAGAAGCAAAACAAAAATTAGCACAAGCAGCAAATAATTAATCCATACTTTGTTCCATCTCACCTTCAGAAGGTGCATTGAGTCCACAATCATCTGCAGACAAAAAAAATCATTAATCAACACCCCCCTCACTTTGGTCTTGTAGCTTTTTCAAGTTGAAAAATTTACCATCAGTCTGGTACCTGACTGTTAAACTGTTTATCCTCATTGAAGGCTTCTGATAACATGGATGAAGACATGATGCTCAAAAGCATGGGAGCAAGCACAGAATCTTTTTTCTCTCTATTGGTGACTGGGAAAGCATGAGAGCATTGGCCATTACCCAGAACCCAGGCAAACAGCTATCATGAAATTGACATGCAGTGATGATGAACTTCTCCAGGCCAAATTTTGACATAATTTTCTATAAACCTTCCCAACTGACAATATCAAAGGCCTTGGTAAGATGTACAAAAGTTGTGTTTAGACGTCCATTCTGCTCCTGGCATTTCTCCTGGAGTTGAAGGTCAGCAAATAGCATATCAACCATTCCTCAGCCCTAGCCATGCTAGCTCTTAGGTAAAGGATCAACCCATTAAGGAGGACTTTGGCAAGAATCTTGACAAGAAAGAGAAAGAGAACCCCCTGTGATTGTCACAGGACAATCTATTTCCTTTACCTTTATTGGATAATGGAGGCATCCTTGAACTCCTGGGGGACAACCTCCTCTTGCCATATAACCTGGAAAATTTCAGTCAGCTTTTATATGAACAATGGAGCCCTCCCCCAAAACTTGTAAACCTCAACTGGAATAGAATCAACACCAGGTGCTTTGCCACACAAAAAAAGCTTAATGGCATTCAAAACCTCTTCTTCAGTTAGAACTTCAGCTAGGGAAGGATTGACTTCAACCTTAGGTAAATGACCAATGACTTCAGCATTGATTGATGACTATTTGTTGAGAACACAATGGAGATGTTTTGCCCATCTCTCTAGGATCATGTCCTTATCACTAATCAAAGTGGCTCCATCAATATTGAGCAGTTGAGATGCACCATAGGCCTTTGGCCCATAAATAACCTTCAGAGCTTCATAAAAGTGCTTTGGATTGTTACTATTAGTATAAGACTGAATTTCATCTGCCTTCTTATTGAGGATGAAGGTAGGGAGATATAGAAAACTTTTCTTACCTTAGAAGGGGAAACAAAAGAGTACCATTGAAGTATATTCCAGTGATTGAAGGGGGAAAATGATGGGTTCTGTTTGGGAAGAATGGGTGTCTTAGGTGACCACTGAATCTGTAAGCATCGGGTTTAAGGCTTCCAGGAATAGTCTCCTGCCTCAGGAGTGGCTGATATCAAGGGTGGCAAGGAAGAAATATATTCAGAAGGAGGATAGTTAAAACTTCAAATGAATGAATAATAAAGAAAAAGGTAATGTTTAGGATTTTATGATAGGATAGGCTAGATTGATCAATAGATGGATATAGAGATATAGATAGATATGTATATAGAAATCTACATCATATATATAGAGAGATAGATATATCCTTGCTACTATAATAGATATACCCTTATGACTATAAACAGGAGATTATATATGTGTGTGTATGTATGTATAGATAGAAACATACTCCCATCCTTCTTGTCCATTGCTTTTACCCTTCTTTTTCATAGCCACCCTCTGCTTATTTCTAGATACTGGGGGTGGGGTGGGGGTGGGGAGGCATTAAGTACTATGTCATCTCTGCCCATGTTGGAACCAGGTGGGAGTGCATCTCTAGCTTTTCTCTGCCTATTGATTCCCCTCTTCCCACTTAAGCAGCTTTACGATTTGTTATCTCCCCCTGCTCCCACTATCCTACACACACAATATAAATTCACTGAAAATTGAATGTGGCATTTAATACATGGAATATTAATTTGATTCTTCTTTATTTCCTTTTCTTTATTCTTCCCCTAACATATTTATTCCCTTAGCTTCTTTTTGTCTTGCATATATCTCCTTTTTTTTCATCAGCTTTCTTTTTTAAATCAATACAATCTTTTAAAAGATAAATGTCTTAAATGCACAAGAGAATTTCACTTCACTGCTTTGTATTTTGTGAATAATTTTACTTGTTTTTCTTGTATTTTTCTGGTTTGGATTATTTATAACTTGAACCCTCTGTTTAAATCTGATTTTTTTTGGAAGAATGATTGACATGCCTCTTTTTGTTCAAGGTTCCTATATTTTCACTGACAGCTTTGTAGGACTATTTTTAGGTGCATCCCAATCTCCTTTGCTTTTTGGAATTTCATTTAAAAAATTTTCCTTATTTTTTTCCCTTTGAATTCCAAACATTTCTTTGGTAACTACTGTACAGCTGTGCCAGGGAGTAGAGATATAAAGATAAAAATTGCCATTAAGGAACTTACTTTCTCTGTGGGGATAGGGCAGGGAGAAAGTAAAACATATATGTAAGAAAGGAAAGACAAAATATCATGAAAAATAACTAGTCTTAAAATTAGAAAATTTGACTCTACTAGGAGCTAGCCAAACAATTATGCATAAGTCATCTTATATCTCTATATCTCAGTTCCCCCATATGTAAAAATGACATTTGAACAAGGTGATTTCTAAGGTCTCTTCTAGCTTCATGTTATTACTATGATTATGACAATTACTACCAAAATATCTCATTTATATTATGCTTACTGTCTATGAAGTTATAACTTAGGTAAAAAAGTATTTCTCCCATTTTGGAAATGAAAAAAAAAACATTTACTTAAGGGTACTCACTTGACTATGATCACATAGCTAGAAAATGAGGTGACCTGAGCCTAGATCACTTGACTCTGAATTAAGAGCTCTTTCTATTGAACCACGAGATATCTGGGAGGATCATACAGAGTAAATCTTGAAAAAACTAGGAAGTATAACCAACATTTTGTTATCTGTCGACCATTTGAATTAATGATGTACATTTCTAGTTTCTCTTCCTTCTCATTAGTTGGTCACCATTTGTTTTATATCTTTTTTTAACTTTAAGTTTATTGATGTTTTGTTTTTACTTTATAAATATTTATAAATCATCACTTTCATTTTGTTAGATGACTGCTGTAATACAGTAAAATAGTTAAGTAAAACTAATAATGCAATGACCTCAGTTGAAAGTGTATGAAACACTTCACATTTGTAGCATCTCCCTACACACACACACACACACACACACACACACCACACACACTTTGATTTTTTTTAATTAAAAGAATCTATTTCCTCTCCCTCTCCTTTATACTCTCCACTCCATTAAAGGGAAAAAGAAAAAAAAAGCAAATTTCTATACATGTATAAAATCCTGCATCCTAACTTCATCATCCCTCTATAATGGATGCTACATTTTATCATCTGTCCTCTGGAATCATGAAAGATTATTGTATTTAAAATAGTTCTTATAGCTTTCAAAGGTTTCTTTTGTTTCTTTTACAATATTGACATTTTATAAATCGTTCTCCTGGTACTGCTCATTTCATTCTTCATGTCTTCAAAATAGTTCATTTTTGTAATATTGATATTAAGGTATATATATTTTTTGGTTCTGCTTAATTCATTCTGCATAAAACATTGTGCTAAGGACCTTTACAAATTTTAACTCATTTGATCCTCTCAACAACCCTGTGACATAGGTGCAATTATTATGCCAATTGTACACTTGGGGAAACTGAGGCAGGCAAAGGTTATGTGACTTGTCTAGTGTTACACAACTAGCAAATTTTTGAAACTGGAATTGAACTCTGGTCTTTCTGACTCTAGGGCCAGAGCTCTAATCACTGTACCAGTTAGTTAACTCATTAATGGAGAGTATAGTAGATAACATATTGGACTTGGAGTTAGAGAGATATAAGTTCAATTTTTCCTTATTTATTGGCTTTGTGACCCAGGAAAAGTCATATAGCTTCTTTGGGCCTCAGTTTCCTTATCTGTATAATAAGGTGGGGCATGGGGGATTTGGACTCAATGGCCTCTCAGGTCCCTTCTCTACCCTTAAATCTATGGTCCATGAGCATATGCAAATGGTAGTATTTGACTCTGACTTTAGATTCACTTTGTACATAGAAAATGGGGGAAACTATCTAATGTTGTTCTTAACATTTACAAAGGTCCTGTTTTCCAGCAATGGGTGCTAATAATCCTACTGAACTGAGTAACTATAGTTCTCATTGTCCTCACAGCTGGCAGATGATGTAGTAGAGATGATCCTAATTACCTGATGGTGGTCTATGAATAAACAAGGGAGAGATAAGCATTTTTGTTGATTTAATCACAGAACAGAATTAGTCCAGGCCCCCATTAATTTCCTTTCATCTAGCAAATAATGTTGAAGATTTCTAAACACAGATTTCAGCATTATCTAATCCTATTTAATGATTTTAAATAATATCTTATAGAAATTGTTTATTTTTCCTTGAATAAAAATATTTTAGTGATTGCTTTTTATAGACATACATAACATTTGCCATTTATGTCATATTAGTCAATCTAATATGTGTGAGGTAGTATCTCAGAGTTGTTTCAGTTTGCATATCTCTCGATAGCAATCCTGAGAATTTTTCTTTTCTTTTTTTAAAATTAATTTTAATTACTTTTAGTTTTCTACATACATTTCTATAAGTTTTAAATTTTCTCCACCTCTCTCCCCAAGATGGCATGCAATCTGATATTGGCTCATCATATACATTCTTATTAAACATATTTTCACATTAGTCATGTTGTAAAGAAGAATTAGAATAAAAGGGAGAAACCACAAAAACAAAACAAAACAAAAAGAGAGAGCAAATAGTGTGCTTCAATGTGCATTCAGACTCCATATTTCTTTCCCTGGATGTGGATGGCATTTTCCATCATGAAACTTGGAGTTGTTTTAGGTCCTTGCATTGCTAAGAAGAGCTAAGTCTATCATAGTTGATCTTTGTACAGTGTTACAATTACTGTGTCCAATACTCACTTCACTCAACATCAATTCATGTACATCTTTCCAGGTTTGTCTGAAATCTACTTGCTCATCATTTCTTATAGTCCAATAGTATTCTTTTACATTTATATGCCACAACTTGTTCAGTCATTTCCCAAATGATAGGCATCTCCTCCATTTCCTGCTCTTGGCTAGCTATAGCTAAAATTTTTTGTACATGTGGATCATTTTCCCATCTTTATGATCTCTTAGGAAAGAGCCCTAGAAGTGGTATTGCTGGGTCAAAGGGAATGCACATTTTATAGCCCTTTAGGCATAGTTCCAAATTGTGCTCCATGATGGTTGGATTAGTTCACAGCTCCACCAACTATGAGTTCATGTTCCAGTTTTCCCACATCTTCAACATTTATTATTTTCCTGTTTTGTCATTTAGGGAATTTGATAGGTATGATGTGAATTAACAAACAGCTTTATCAAAATTGCAGCATATAAAATAAACTCACATAAATCATTGGCATTTCTATACACTACTAAAAAAGCTCAACAGCAAAAGATAGAAAGAGAAATTTCATTTAAAGTTACTGTGGACATTATAAAATATTTGGGAATCTACCTACCAAAAAAATCCGAGGAACTACAGGAACAATTACAAAATACTTTTCACACAAGTCAGATCTAAATAATTTGAGAAAATATCAGTTACTTATGGGTAGGCCAAGCTAATGTAATAAAAATGACAATTCTATCTAAATTAATTTACTTATTCAATGCAACCAAAAATTATTTTCAGAGGCAGGAAAAATAATATCAAAATTCATCTAGAAGAAAAAAGGTCCATAATATCAAGGGAATTAATGAAAAGAAATACTAGGGAAAGTGACCTAGTCATACCAAATCTCAAATTGTATTATAAAGCACCAATCATCAAAACTACTTGGTACTGGCTAAGAAATAGTGGGGTAGATCAGTGGAATAGATGTGGTACACAAAACACATTAGTCAATGATTATAGCCATCTACTATTTGATAAACCCAAAGACTCCAGCTTCTTGGAAAAGAACTCATTATTTGCCAAAAACTGCTGGGAAAACTGGAATATAGTATGACAAAAACTGGGTATAGACTAATGTCTGACACCATATACCAAAATAAAGTCCAAATGGGTACAAGTTTTAGATATAAAGGCTGATAGTATAAAAATTAGGGGAGCAAGGAATAGTTTATCTCTCAGATTTATGGAGAATGGAGGAATTTATGACCAAACAAGAGATACAGAACATTATGAAATACAAAATGGATAATTTTGGTTACATTAAATTGAAAAGTTTCTGCACAAAACCAATGCAATGAAGCAGAAAATTGGGAAATAATTTTTATAACTAGTGTCTCTGATAAAGGCCTCATTTTCAAAATATATAAAAAACTGAGTCAAATTTATAAGAATAGATGTAATTCAACAATTGATAAATGGTCAAAGGATATAAACAGGCAGTTTTCAGAGGAAGAAATTAAAACTATCTAAAGTCATATGAAAAAATGCTCTAAATTGCTATTGATTAGAGAGATGCAAATCAAAACAATTCTTAGGTACCACATCACACCTATCAGATTGGTTAACATGGTAAGACAGAAAAATGATAAATGTTGGAGATGCAGGAAAATTGGAACACTAATGTATTGTTGGTGGAGTTGTGAACTGATCTAACCATTCTGGAAAGCAATTTGGAACTATGCCCAAAGGGCTATAAAAATGTGCATACCCTTTGACCCAGCAATGCTACTTCTGGGTCTATATCCCAGAAAAATCATAAAAAAATGAGAAAAGCACCACAGTGAACAAAAATATTTATATCAGCTCTTTTTGTGGCGACCAAGAACTGGAAGTTGGGGGGATGCCCATCAATTGGGGAATGGCTGAACTTGCTGTGGTATATGAATGTAATGGAATACTTCTGTGCTATAAGAAATGATGAACAAGTAGACTTCAGAAAATCCTGGAAAGACTTATATGAACTAATGCTGAGTGAAACAAGAAGAACCATGAGAACATTGTTTACAGAATACTCATAATGTGTGATGACTAATTTTTGATATGTTTAGCCATTCTCAGCAATACAATGACCTAAAAGAATTACAAAGAACATGATAGAAAATGCCATCCACAGCCAGAGAATGAACTATGCAGTTGGAATGCAGAGTGATGCAGACTATTTTTTGTTTTAATTTATGTTTATTTTTCCCCATGGCTTCTCCCATTTGTTATAATGCTTCTATGCAATATGACTAATGTGAGACTGAGTTTAATAGGAATGTATGTGTAGAGCCCATATCTGTTTGCATGCTGTCTTAGGAAGGGAGTGAGGAGGGAGGGGGAGAAATTTAAAACTTATGTAAGTGAATGTTGAAAAGTAAAAATTAATAAATGAAAAAGAAAAAAAAGAACTACAAGTATCACCTTCCCATGTAGGGATGCAAACAGTTTAGACCTATTGAATCTCTTATGTTCTCTTTTCCCTTTTTACCTCTTTGTACTTCTCTTGGGTCTTGATATTAGAGATAAAATTGTTAGTATAATTCCAGTCTTCTCTTTATGAAAACTTGAAATGCCTCTATTTCATTAAATAATCATTTTTCTTTTGATATATTATGCTTAATTTTTCCAGGTAAATGATTATTGTTCATAGTCCTATATCCTTTGTTTGTTCCTCCCCCCACTTTTTCTGTTTTCTCCTTTGACCCTGTCACTTTTCAAAAATATTTTCTTCTAGCTACCTTCTCCCTGAATCTGACCTCCCTTCTATCATCACCCCTCTTATCCCCTTCCCACCTACTTTCCTGTAGTGTAAGATATCCAATTGAATGTGTATGTTATTCTGTCCTTAAGCCAAATTCAATGAGAGTAAGGTTGAGCCATTTCCTTTCAACTTCCTGCTCTTCCCCTCCATTGTAAATTGCCTCTTTTATGAGATGATTTACCCTAATCAATATCTAACTTACTCATTCTCCAAATATATTCCTCTCTCACCTTTTAATTTTATTTTTAGATATTATCCCCTTCATATCCAACTCATCATGCATCCTCTGTCTATGTATACATGTACACACATATGCACACACTCACATATATATATATTTATACAGACATACACCCTGCTATACATACATATATTTGTATACATATACATGTATACATACATATATATTCCCTTCAATTATCCTTATAGTGAAAAAAGTTTCATGTGGTACAATTATCATTTTTCCATGTAGGAATATAAATAGTTCAACTGTAATTAGTTCCTTGTTATTTATTTTTCCTGTCTACCTTCTCATGATTCTCTTGCTTTTTGTATTTGAAAGTGAAATTTTCTGTTCACCTCTTGTTTTTTCATCAAGAGTGTTTGAAAGTCCTCTGTTTCATTGAATGACCATATTTTCTCCCAAAGCATTATACTCAGTTTTGCTGGGTAAGTGATTTTTGGTTTTAGGCCTAGCTCCTTTGACCTCTGGAATATCATATTCCAAGACCTTTGATCCCTTAACATAGAAGCTGCTAGATCTTGTGTTATCCTGATTGTGCTTCCACAATATTCAAATTGTTTCTTCCTGATTGCTTGCAGTATTTTTTCCTTGACCTGGGAACTCTTGAATTTGATTATGATATTCCTAGCAGTTTTCTTTTTGGGATCTTTTTCAAGAGGTGATAAGTGAATTCTTTCAAGTTCTATTTTGCCCTCTGATACTAGAATATCAGGGCAATTTTGCTTGATAATTTCTTGAAAGATGGTGTCTAGGCTCTTTTTTGATCATGGCTTTCAGGTAGTACAATAATTTTAAAATGATCTATCCTGGACCTATTTTCCAGATCAGTGGTTTTTCCAATGAGATATTTCACATTGCTTACTATTTTTTCATTTGTTTGGATCTGTTTTATGGTGTCTTCCTTTCTCATAAAATCATTAGGTTCCAATTGCTCCAGTCTAATTTTTAAGGAATTATTCTCTTCAGGGAGTTTTTGAAATTCCTCTTCCATCTGGGCAATTTGGCTTTTTAAGGTATTCTTCTCCTCATTGACTTTTTGGACCTCTTTTGCCATTTCAGTTAGTCTATTTTAAGGTGTTATTTTCTTCAGTATTTTTATAGGCTGTTGACTTGTTGTTCTTGAGTTTCTTGCATCATTCTTATTTCTCTTCCCAATTTTTCCTCCACTTCTTTTACTTTATTTTCAAAATCCTTCTTGACATCCTCCATGGCCTGTGACCAATTCATATTTTTCTTGAGAGCCTTTGATGTAGGAGTTCTGACTTTGTATTCTTTCTCCTGTTTCATGCGTTGGTCCTTTTTTTCTCCCAAAAAAGATTCTATGGTGTGTTTGTTCTTCCTCTGCTTACTCATCTTGCCAGCCAATTAGTTGACTTTTGAGCTCTTTGCCACAGTAGAACTCTGCTTCCAGAGAGGAAAACTTTGTCCCAAATTGCTGGAGTTTTCACAGATGCTGGAGCTATTAGGTGGGTGCCCTCTCTACAGCCCCCCAAAAGCTCTGGCACACTGGCCACACACCCCAGGACTACCATCCAAGACAGCAATCCAGATCCAAGCAGGTGAAAGCAAGCACAATTACCCTCTGAATGGTCACTTGGTTCCCATGTGCTCTGCAGGCCAGGACCTTTAGAGTCAGCCATGTGGGAGTAGCTGTAGCTGCCATAGCTCCACCACTTCTTGTCCCAGGGGCAGGGGCTGGACCATGTTCTTCCTTTGCATAATTCCAAGAGAGTTCCCCACTGAGCTTTTATTTTTCTATTTGTGTTTATGGGTTAAGAAGTCTGGAACCTGCCACAGCTGCTGGTGATTCACTCTTCTGAAGTCTGCTCATGCTGGTTTGTGCTGCTGGTTGGGGCCGCTTAAGCTGGGGCTTGGTTGGAGTGAGAGATCACATGAAGCCAAGTTAGTGTTTTTACTCCACCACATTGGCTCTGCCCCTAAGTCCTATATCCTTTGCCTTCCAGAATATCATGTTACATGACCTCTGGTCTTTTAATGTTGCAGATACTAAATCTTGTATAATCCTGATTGTGGCTCCCTGATATTTGAATTTTTTTCTTTCTAGCCACTTGCAGTGTTCTGAATTTTAGCTATAATGTTCCTTGGAGACTTTATTTTGTAATTTCTTTCCTGAGGTGGTCAATGACTTCTTTCAATGTCTCTTTTGCCCTCTGGTTCTAGGACATCTAGACAGTTTTCCTTGAAAATTTCTTGAAATGTCCTCTTTTTATTATGGCTTTCAGGTCATCCAATGAGTCTGACCTTGTCTCTCCTGGATCTATTTCCCCTGATCAGTTGTTTTCTGTTCTTTTCCCCATGAGATATTTTATGTTTTCTTCCACTTATCAATTCTTTTGAAATTGTTTGATTCATTATTGATTTCTCATAGAGGCAATAGCTTCTACTTGCCAAATTCTAACTTTTAAGGAGCTGTTTTCCTTAATTAGTTTTTATACTTTCTTTTCTGTTTGTCCAATTGTACTTTTTAAGGAGTTTTCTTCAGTGACTTTTTGTATCTCCTTTTCCATTTGTCTAAATCTATTTTAAGTAGGTTTTTTTTTCATAATTCTCTTTCATCACTCTCATTTCTTTTCCCATTTTTTTTCTTCTACCTCTCACATGATTTTTAAGTTCCTTTTAGATCTCTTTCATGAGTTCTTTCTGACTTGAGACCACTTTTTTTCTTTGAGATTTTGCCTGTAGGTGTTTTGACACTGTTGTCCTTTTCTGAGTTTGTGTCTAGATCTTTCCTGTCACCATAAAAACTGTGTATGGTCAGATTGTTTTTGTTGTTGTTGCTTTTTACTCATCTTTCCAGTCTTTTCTTTTTCATTTGCACTCTGTTCCTGGGAAGGAAGGTATACTACCTCAAGATTCTTGTTCTAGGGTCTATAGGTCCTGTCTGTTTACCTGGTGTTGCACTGATGTTGCTCTGAGACCCACAGAGGGCCATTGCATCTGATGCTGCAACAAGAAGTTAGAGTGTGGGGTGCCTGGTGCTGCTGGAAGCCATAGGGGTCTAGCAGCTTATGTGGTTGCCAAGCCAGGGTCCTAGTGCTGTTGTCTAGCACTGTCAAAGGCAGTGGGATGTTTCTGCATTTCTCAATTGCTACACTGAATCATGTAGCAGTCTGGCTCCCTAGTAGCTGCCTGTTTGCCCATGGCTCTGCTGAAGTACATTGTGGGAACCTGGCACTAGCAGCTACCTATTTGCTTAGGAACCCATATGGTTGACAACTACCTGTGTGCCATAGGCTATACTGAAGCACATGTAGGTTTGGCTGCTGGTGGTTGCCTATGTGCCTGAGGCTATGCTGAACTGCGTTTTCCCCATTCCCCTGGCTATGTTGAAGGCTGCAGGGGTTCCTACTATTGGCATTTGCTTGTCCCACCACACTGGTGCTCAGGATCTCCCATTCATTTGCTGAGGTAGAACTTGCAGCTGACTTCTGGGATAATTACTATCCTATACTATGTTCCCCCTTTACCTGAGTAAGACAGATCTTTCTTGCTAATTTTCTGTTTCTTGGCCTTGAATAATGTTTCAACCAATCTTTTTCTGATTCTGCTGTTGTCCTGTCTTGGGGCACTATTTTATGGTCATTTTAAGGTAAATATGGGAAAGTAACAGTGATTTACTGCTTACTCCACAATCTCATCTCCTAGAATTTTTGTAAAAGTTTCTCATAACTTTTTATGGTTCTACTCAAAACTTAACTAAATTGTCATGTAGTTCAAATGAATAATTGATAAATTCAGGGTATTTTTAATAGTAAAACTAGTGGTTTGGTATCATGTAGACCAAGTAAAAAGTTGGTTCTTTTTTTCTCTTTCCCAATAGTTTATATAGGCATTATATAGACATAGCCTAGGGTGTCATATATGTATATTAAAACAGGTTATCACCATCATCATAAGATCTATATATAAATAAGAAAAAGTAGGCACCTGAGTTGTAAGTCCCTGATATCTTTTTAGTAACAACACTGAATATGATAATTACTATTCTCTCGAATTCTGACCCTCCTTAAAAATTATTGAAATCATTTCCCAAATTATTTCATAACTATGTTACAGTCTCTATGACTTTTTTTTCTTTATACATTTGATCCATTTTAGTTTCTCTTCTGGTTTTATCTTTGTAAGTCTTATTTTTACTTATTCACCTACCCTGTTTATTTTCTTAAGTTTTGGAATACAAAAAAATATATAGTCCCAACACAACTAATGAGAAGAAAAAAAGATGGTAGACCTTTTCCATTTGAAGTTGGTTTGTTATTATCCTTCCTGTTTCTCCAGTGCATGCTTTCAGGAAAATTTAACTTGGATCTTATTCCAAGATTTCTGTAGGTATGTTTTCTTTTTACTTTCTTTTTATTTTCTTTTAAATTTTTGAGTTGATAATTCAGTTAATCTTTCCTCATTCTCTCTTGTGATTTCTTACAGATAAACTTCATCTCCAAACTGGTGTTCCTTCTGATGACTGCCATGTATTTCAACTTGACAAGAATGTTAAGTCTCTGCTAGCTAAGATGGTTCTCTCTATTTTCCTTAGCCCCTGTTTTTTTTTTTTAGTGATTTATGCTTCATTCCAAAGTGACTTTTTAATATTGTCTAAATTTTTAAAAGTATTTTAATAATAGCATCAAAGTCTTTAATTCATTTCACACTTCTGAGATTAAATAGCTTATTTAAGTAATTTAGAGTGGAAATATATTTTTACACAGAATCTCTATATTTTTCTACATTCTAATTTGGTGCTGCTTTCTATCTTTTGTCTGATAAGTCAATTATCTGTTCACTCCTAGACAGCTGATACTGAAATATTGAGGTTATTTATAGTGTGAAATTGGGAAGGGAAATAGAGATTTGGACAAGATTTCTTAATTATTTATTTGTTTGTTTGTTTTTAACTAACTATGAGATGAGGTCATCTGTGGAGAGGTGAGATTGCTGACAAAGGTGGTTTGAGACAAGGAGTAGCCTTGGAAAGGTCACCCTGGGGGGAGTATCTGTGCTTTATTAAGGCAAAATTCTCGTAATTCTACATTTGTTGAAGTTGCTATTGTCTCTGACTCGTCTCTTGCATTCCCTCCTCATTAACTGCCTGAAAAAGGGGGACTTAGAAGAAGCTGTTTATTATTACTTGATCTATTTTACAATGGGAAAGTCATTTCCAAAATTAGTTATCCTTTTTAAGTTTTCTTTCCTCACTATCCAGTGGGTTAGTTATTGCTTGCTTATTTACAGTAGATCATTATAGACCAATGTTAAATGAGAAGTCAACGAACTTTTTCTTAAGAAAGAAACCTTTATCATAGTAGCCATTTTTAATAGAATTATTGAGACACAAAGCAGATCCACATGAACCTTAGAAAGTGCCTTTTTTTGTGTGTTCTGGAGGGCAATTGGGGTTAAGTGACTTGCCCAAGATCACATGGCTAGTTTTTGTGTCAAGTGTCTGAGGCCGCATTTGAACTCAGGTCCTCCTGACCCCAGGGCTGGTGCTCTATTACTGCACCACCTAGCCACCCCTAGAAAGTGCCTTTTGTGTTTGATGTAGTGCTTTACTAAAGTATCATTATAAGTTTTCTCTTAAGGAAAATTGACTTCTGAAAACAGGCTCTGAAATTGAATTTAGAAAAGCCTGGAAAAGGATGAATTGAGAAACTTATTTTCAAATGCCTTTTAGATCTGTCCAAGAAAACCCATGGTTATTTTATTGTCATTTATTTTTTAATTTAATCTCTTTAATTTCAATCATTTTTTAGATAGTTTATATGCTTATAAGTCAAACTGTCAATTTGTTAGTGAAACTTTGAGCTAAAAGTCAAAAATGAAGAAAAATTAAGGTTTTCTTTATAGGAAAACTCAGTTCATTATTTTTTTCCTCTACTTACAATGAAAGTACAAGACTTCCCTTCATTAGTAACATATGTAGTACAGTTCTTCAATGATGCCAGTAGTAAGATTTTCCTTTGCAGCCTGGTTCAAGACTCCCTTCTGCACATAACTCTCCTTCTCTGACTTTAAGGGATCTTCCCCTTTTTCCCTATATTCAATACTATATCTTTCCTCTCTCTGTCTTTTCTCAGTATGTCTCTGTAATAGTAATGGAATTTAAAGATTCCCCTGTATTGGCTTGGTTTTCAGATTGATTGTGTTAAAACCCAGAGCTTGTGAATACCACTTGTGGGATGGACTTGTTGATGTGAAAAGAGAGTGCTGAACTGGTAGGAGCTGGTGACATAAATTTAGAGAGACACAAACAAAGAGAGAGGCAGAAGAACTTTTTGGAAGCAGCATCTTGGAGGCAGAGAGAGACAGATAGGATTGCTGAGAGCCACTTTGAATTGCCCAGGACTTTTGAGAGCTGCCACCCAGAGCTGCCAAGGACTAAGGAGACATGGCTGTTATGCTGGTAATTTGTCTGTCTGTTTTTATGTTGTTTTGCCACATTTGTTCACTGGTTAAGGACAGTCCTGTTGCTGCAGAGGTTCTGGAATCTTGCTGTTGGTTCAGAGCTCCTGAGACTGTTCTGCAGACAAGAGAGTGAATTGTGCCCACTGGTGAAGGCCAATGCTGTTATTTCAGAGGTCCTGGAACCTTGCTGTTGGTTCCGAAGCCCTGAAGAAGGATTTTCTTGTTGTATGTTTACAGAAATCCTGGAAGAGGGTTTTGCTAATGTTTTCAGGGGTCCTAGGACTGTTCTGCAGACACAGAATGAATTAATGAAGACACTGGCAATGTATCTTGTGGCCTTGCTAAGCTTTGTCTCCCCAGGAACAAAGATTGCTGAGAACTTGCCTAGTGTCAAGATGAAAAAAAGACCTCCATTTGGGTATTAAATGCTGTGCTTAAGCTTGTTGTAACTCTGGGGTAGATTCAATTGTGATCCAAGGGTGGGGAACTTTTGACATTTTTGTGCTCTGTAATTGAACAAATGAATGTACTTTACTTATGACTGGAAACTAATCTCCATTTGAGAAGAGGGGCTTTGTGGCTGACTAAATGAATGGACAGCCTAGGGGTGGAGTAGTACTTAGAAGAGGGTCTTTGGGATTGACTAAATGAATTATAATGTCCAGGGGTGGGGTAGTACTTGGAGATTATTGAATTATACTTGGTGAAAGGTGTATTTTGAATGATGCTATATTTTGATTTTCTCTGTTCTTAATTTTTCACTGAATAAAATGGAGAGCACCTATGCTGGTATTTTGAACCTTGGGAAGTTGCCTTTGCTTGGCATTATAGTCCCTCATTGCTGGGAATTCCTTCTTAATCTCTTTTTATAATGTTTAGCTTCATTTAAGGCTTTGCTCACATACCATCTCCTATGAACTGCTTGTCCTGAGCTCATTATTTGTTAGTATTCTCTCCCTACACTTCTAGTCACAATGTATACATTAATCTTTGTATTGCCCTACAAAATATAAGCTTCTTTCAGACAAAGGCTGTTTTCTTTCTGTAATGTTTCCAATGTTTCTATACTGAAGGCGTTTAAAAATTCTTGTTGTCTTGGTAGAGAATTGGAGTAGTAGCTCACATTTAAGTCCTTAAATATTTACAAAGCACTTACTTCATAATACCCATATGAAGAAGGTAGTTCAATTACTATTTTCCCCAATTAACATGAAAAAATTAAGGTTTGGAAAGATTGAAACTTAACCAAGGTCACCTAGGCTGAAAATGGTGAAACTGAGATTTGATTCTTTCTACTACATTATGCTGACTCTGGGGTAATACTGAAATTAGGCCAGATCATGGAAGGTTTCTAACTTATTGCATAAAGCCATAGTTACATATTAATGAGACTTTAGCAATTGTTATGGGACACATGACACATTGAAGAATGCTGTGCATACTCAAAAGAGACAGTTCCTCCAAAATGGACCATTATGGCCATGGCTCTTGCATTTCATTATATTTGAAGGAATATGATTTGACCTGTGGCATAACCAAATCTGTATAATAATAGGTAGTTGTCTCTATATGATATAATTAAGTGATCACAGTTGAGGCAGCTGGTGGTGCAGTGAATAGAGCATTGAACTTGGAATCAGGAATACCTGAGTTGAAATACAGCCTCAATACTTAATAGGTTCCTCATCCCACATCTGTTTGCTTTAAGTGTAAAATAAATGTGAAAATTCACATTTGTGAATAATAATAGCATCTACATCACAGGGTTGTCATGAGGATTAAATGAGATAATGTTTGTAAGAAGCACTTAACATAGTGACTAGTATACAATATATACTTTATAAAGGCTAATTTCTCTCCTGATAATATGAAATTGTGTTGTTTTACATCTCAGAATTACTCTTATTTAAAATGACATTTTATTATCATAAATACTAACTAGCAAGATTGACAACAGTTATTTTTTTTCTTTATTTAGCCTCAAAGTTTTCCATTGTAATAGCTGGTTAAAAAATTATAATATGCACATGTTCTTTATTTGCCATATTTTCAAGAAGAGTAGAAAAATTCTTCCCAGCATAAGAAGAAGAATTATTTAGATTATGACTATCTCACACAATTAATTATTTAGGGGTTGATTACTCAAACTGTTCATTATAAAATCTAATTCCTTTAAGTTCCCTTCCTTGAAACTTACTATTTCCTTGGCTGTTGTGATCTATGTTGGTATGGGATGATATTCTCTGTCACTTGCCTGGAAGTGACCAGGTTTCTTCTTCATTGCTATAACCCAAGACAAAAGGGTAGAGATTTCTTCAATTGGTTTTCTTGTACTTTCTTCATAGCATAGCCCTTGTCTACCTTAACCACAGAAGTGCAACACATAAAACTCGAGTACCACTAAACCTGAATTTTGTATATGGAAATCTGTGGTGCAATAATATTATTTCACTAAAATGTATATACTAATTAAATGGAGAATTCATTAATATGTATAGAAACATAATACTTGGTACCATTGTGTATGTTAAAACCATGCATAGATTTTGGTGAGTTTTAGAGCCACACAAAGATGTATGAAAGAATCATTAGTTGCAGAATCAGTTAACAAATAAGTATTTATTAAAACATATATGTGCCACACACTATGCTAAGAGATGGGGATTTAAGTATAAAAATTAATAACTACACCCAATGAACTTATATTCTAATGTGAGAAGTACATATAAAATATATGCAAAAAAATACATACTCAGTAGATATTTATGCATGCTAACATATATTTACATATATTCTTTATATATGTATTATACATATATACACACATATTTGTATATACACAAAGTACTATATATGTACACCACTTTGTGTAGGGCGGTATATACACATTTGCATACACACAAAATGGTATAATACAAAATACTTTGGGAAGGAGGAATTAATAATGGAGGAGTAGCAGTGAAATAGTGTGGGAGGTACATTTTAAAGGAAGAGAGAGATCGTATGTGGTGGAGGGGAGGAGGTAGTCCATTCTAGGAATGGGGAATGCTCAGTTTCAATGTCTGGGAATGGAAGATAGATTGTCATGAGTGAGGAACAGAGAGGAGGCAAGTTTTACTGGATAATACAGTATGGAATGGGTAGAAATTTTAAATTAGTCTAGAAGAATAGGTTGGGTCATTTTGTGAAGGATTTAAAAAACTAAATATAGAAGTTTATATTTTATCTCACATGAAATAGAAAACCTTTGGAGTTGGTTGATTAGAGGAGTTACATGGTCAGATTTATTATTCAGGAAAATTATTTTGTCAGCACAGTGTAAGATGGCCTGGAATGGAAAACTATTTGAGTCAGGAACACCAATAAGGAGACGGCTACAATGATCTAGGTTAGAGGTAAGGAAGGTCTGAACTACATGATAATCATGTGATTATAAAGAAGAAATCACACATAAGAGAAGTTCAAAAAGGCAAGATTGGATCACTAATTATATAAGACAGATGAGGGAGACTGCACAATCCATATAATCCTAAGATAATGAAATTGAAACATTAAGAGGAAATTGTAGTCACAAAAGGAAAAGGGAAGTTTAGAAGGTGGCAAGGTTTATGGAAAATGATACTAAATCCTGTTTTAGACATACTGAGTTATAGATATCACTGGGATTTCTAGCCAGTTTTTCCTCTCTCTTACTTGATTTTCAAAATACTTTTTGAGCTCCTCCATGGCCTGTGACAAATTCATATTTTTCTTGGAGTCTTTTGATGCAGGAGCTTTGACTTTGTTGTCTTCTTCTGATTGTATGTTTTGATCTTCTTTGTCACCAAAGTAAGATTCTATAGTCTGACTTTTTTTTTCACTGTTTACTCATCTTCACAGCCAAATAATTGACTTTCTAGCTGTTTGTTAAGGTAGTTATCTGCTTCTAGTAGGGGGGGGTGAGAGTGAAAGTGGGTGTACTGTCCCAGGTTTCAGGGGTTTTGTATCAGCTGTTCAATCCCCCAACATCTGTGGGCCCAGAGCTCTGAAAGCAGCTGTTGCTTCCACTGCTGCCACCGCCATCTCTACCATCTAGGGGCTGGGGCTGGACACCAGCTGAACTGCATTCTTCTTTCACCCAGGTCCAACAGTTTACCCACTGACCTTCCAAGTTATCCTTGGTATTTGTGGACTCAGAAGTCTGGAAACTGTCACAGCTGCCAGCAATTCAGTCCCCTTAGGCCTGTTGTAGCCTCATCTATGCTAGTGCTGCCCAAACAGGACTACACTCCACTCCCAGCCCAGTGTGATAGACCCTTCCTGTCTACCTTCCAGACTGTCTTGGACTGGAGATGTGTTTCACTGTCATTTTGTGAGTTCTGTAGCTCTAGAATTTGTTCAGAGTCATTCTTACAGGTATTTGGAGGGATTTGGGGGAGAGCTCAAGCAATCTCTTGCTTTTACTCCACCATCTTGGTTCCACACTGCCGCCCCCCCCCCCCCCCCCCCCCCCCATTTTTAGAACAAAAAAAAACAGTCCTTGTGACTCCAGTTCATTGGCCTTCAGCCTATGGCAATGTGCACTAATTGTAATACAGAAGTTGAACATGGTATTTAAAATGCAGAGAGTATAAATACATTTTAATGTTACTGAAAAATGAAATCTATTCCTGAGATTCAACTATATTAGAGACATGATCTAAAGCTGAACTATCCACACATGTAAGCATTTCAGGACTATTCAGTCAATTTGAGATAGAGGTTATTTAGTGCTTTTTGACTGACACATCACTGGATGAAAAGGAAGGATAAAAATATGTAAACTCATAATTACTGTGTATATTTTTATTCTCAAATATATATATAAAGCTCATGGAGAAAATATCATTTGCTTACTTAAGCTATCTGCTATATAGCTTGAGCAATTTGCTATATTTATGTTTGATATATGGAAAGAATACTTATTTAGAGCTATCCAGAAGAGGAATGCACTGCCTCAAAGGAGCAACACAATAGAGAGGTCTTCAGGCAAAAGCTGGAAGGGTTTATTTGGTCTGATGTTGAAGAGATTCTTGATTAGATAAAGATTGGACTAGAATTGGATCTGAGGTTCCTTCTAACTTTGAGATTCTGTAAACCTGCAAAGGAAACATAATCACTTAGAATATGTTAATATATTTTATTAAAATACCTTTACCCCTTGAAAACACAAATATGCATTTGTGGATTATTCTAAGCACAGCTTCAAAATTACTAAAATTTTAAACTTTCAAAGCACCAAGAAATGCCTTCAAGGCAACCACTTGTTGCCACAGACTATCAGGTCCTGGCCCTTAGGATTCTTTGACCTGGTATATCCTGTTTCCACATATTGAGCCTAAATTATCTTTTGATCTCTGGAGGAGGAATTTTTATATGTATATTTGGACCCCAACTATATATTTTTTTGGCTTCTGGTTGAAATCTCTCTTACTTTGTAGACATATCACTTACCAGCTGGATAGGTTTTATGTGTTTCTGTTTATATGAGGTGACTTGGTAAAGTAATTAAATTAAATGAGATTAGGCAAAAATGCTTTTTCTACCCAAACTAAAGATTTATTATTATTTGCCATTAGTATTGATGGAACATTCATCTTCGAAACCCTCCTGACCATCACTTATCCCAAAAAACTGGCTTTCCAATTGATTCATTTTAATATTACTGAACTACATTATATAGTCTTTAAATTCAAATGATATTTTATTTTAGCTGTGTTATACTTGATTGCTTCACCTGTTTTTATAGAACAGTTTCAGTTGAAATATTAAAAAAAAGTACCATTTTGGAATGTTTAATTGCTACTAAGATTTGGCAATGATTAAGTAAAATTTTGTTTTAAACTATTAAACCATTTTGGAACTTGCCAAGGCATACTTTAATTAAATTGCTATCAATGGAGGTAATCCAACATAAAAAATAATATTAGAGTAAATGCAACATTCAGTACCTACTTAACTATTTAGATGAGGATAATTAAAGTTGGCATCTTTATTAAAGAAAAAATCATATCAATTTAGAATTGCTATTTAATGAATTTATTTGGGAGTAAGAGCTTTTGCATTAAATATTTAAACAAGATTACAAAAAATATTTTATGCCCTTAACATATTGTTCAATTTTTAATATTTAACATTTTAAGTATTACTTTCTTTGTTTTGTGTGCTTTAATTCTGGTGTTTGCCATTATTAATAATTTCTTAGTCTAGCCTACCAGTATTCATTTTCAATGGGGTGCATTTTAATTTTATAAAGAAGACATTAGGAAGAAAGAATAGCTTTGCCCACATAGATAAAATACTAATTTTATTACTATTAATGATATCATTATCATTATTGCTGTTGTTATTCTTAATCAGATCTGTGATATAAGGATCTTCCAGTGAGAAAATTTTGTCTCCTGATACACATCTGTTCTAAAGGTTTTATTCTTAGAATGTGGCCTAGGTCACTGACATGTTAAGTGTTTTGCCCAGGGTCATTATCCTTATTACTTTCATCATAATTTAAATGTCTATATCACTTCTAGGTTTACAAAGGGCTTTCTTTAGAAAAGTAGGTGATGTGAGTATTCTTTCTTGCATAAAGAATTCATATAATTAATCACCTGAAATCTTTTCTTCCATTGATCAACCTAAACTTCATACCATTAAAGAGTAGAAAATAGAAATCACCTGCATTTAAGAGTCTTTATTTAATTAACCAAAGTCTGAATTCCGGTTTATAAGCAGGCATATGCAAAACATCTATTTGTATACAAGAATAACTGAACTACATAAGAACGAACAATTTAATTCATCCAATTTATGGTAGTTCAATTTTATGTGTGTGTGTGTGTGTGTGTGTGTGCCTTAGGTAGGGCACCCCCAAATAATATTCCTGATTCAAATGTCTTTATCAGAACAGGCACCCAAAATTATTTATTTGAATTAGGCTGAATTGTATATTGCTAAAATTACAACTGTATAGCAGTGAGGATGTGTAAGTTATTGTTTAGGTTAGATATCTCCTAGAAATAAATACCATAGAGATTTTTTTGTTTGTTTTTTAGGGAAATGGAGTCTAAGTACACAGATTTTGATGAAGAAGTTCTAGGACATATTATCAGGAAAATGAAAATGGAATGAGACACAGGGAAGACAATTGCACAAAAGGTAGGTATGGAGCTTTCCATTGAGCATTGAATAAATATTTATTCTCAGAGCTCTATAGCCTGAAGATGGCCTTATATATTGGCATTGACATTCTCTCCACTTTAGTACTCCCTGAAATCTCATCCTTTGTTAATCCTCTATGGCTATGCTCATGGGAAATACCCAATTAATATCCTCAAGTGATGATTCACAATATTTCTTCCCTGTTATGAAAGTTTGCATTGTGGTGGCATTTGCTCTGGGTTGTGTTGACTTGAAAATATTTTTAAATTATTCATAAATTTGTGCTAAAAAGAACCTAAAAAATTCTAATGTTATTGGTCCAAGGTAATTGCTCTGTAAATTACAGTCTTAGAGAGTAACCTGGGAGCTTTGAGTAGTCTAGTAATTTTCCCAGTATTATAAATCCAGTATGTATTAGAGATCAGACTTGAGATCAGGTCTTCTTGTCTCTGAGGCTAGCTTTTCATCCAATAGGGTATGCTTCTTTGTGAAGGTCAAATCAATAGCTCACATTATTTAGTTGTTTATGGTTTATAGAAACCCTATGAGGTAGGTTAAGTATCATTACTTCCATTTCTATTGAGGAGGGATACAAGATTCCAATTACACAACTAAGAAGTGGCTGAGATGGAAGTGGAACTCAGATCTTTTGTCTCATGGTGCCAGTGTACCATGCTACATTGAACTGATGCCTTTTTTATCTCAATCTTCAAAGTCTGTTATTGTTGTTTTCCTTGAACCAGATAGAATGTTGTACCTGGAATCTTGAAGACCTAAGTTCAAATTTGATCTCACACAGTTATGCTCTGATTCTGGGCAAGCCACTTAACCTCATTTGTCTTAGTTTCCTCATCTATGAATTGAGGATAATGGTACCACTTACTGCACCACTGTGAGGATTAACTGAGATATTTCTAAAAAAAAATATTGCAAAACGTAAAGGGCTATATAAATGGTATTTATTATTAGCACTATATATTATTGTTATTATTATTCTTAATTCCTGTCAAGTGAGGCTGAAGGATATCCAAACTCAAAATACTGAATTTGGATCTTGGAATCCCTAGTTTTTCATTCATGTGCCTCTCCTTAATGCACTGAAATGCATTAGGTAAACTGTCTATAAATACATCGGCAAAAAGTGAAAAAGAAAGAAGGAATAAAAAAATAAGAAGGAAAGATAGAGAAAGAAAGAAAGAAGAAGAGAACAAAAGAAAGAAGGTCCATGACAAAAGCTCTTCAGAACTCTGGATAATTTCCTGAGGTTATGAGAAAAAAATTTTAGTCTTTCCTTTTACTTTTCCTTATGTGTGAATATCTCATGTACTGTTTATTCACACACCAATACAGTGACACATTCCTATATGGATAATAGGTCATATTTAAAAAAAATGTTTTGTTTTATTTTAAATCTGATGCTTAGCTACATTTAATATCCATAACAAAAGTACTCCAAGCAGCATACCTAGAAAAGAATGAGGAATGCTCACTGTGACCACAAGAGGAAGGGAACCGATTTCAGATGCTAAACCTGGTGGTAAGAGGATTCATTCTGTGATCATGTGATCTGAGCTGAATCTTTGTGCCTCATTGGCTTAGTGGTTCCAATGTGCTGCTGCTTTCAGGGTATTTATTATAGGTTTAAGTGAGTTTCTTCAGTTGTAAGGATGCTTGTTCTGCTCCTGTTTTCATCTCAAAGAACAAAAAAAAAATCAAATCTCTTCACAGGCAGAGATCATTTCCAGCCCTTAACCCCTTGACTTAAATGCCATGCTGCATATTGCTGAAGGAACTCACCAAGGAGAGAACTGTATTAAATGCTCTAAATAGTCATATTTTGCCCTGTGGCTAAGGATTTAAACTCTATTGATTTTTTAAATGCATGCAATAATACACAGATAAAGGGAGATTTAAATATACAGAAGTCCTATGAGTCTTTCCTGCACAGTAGTAATAACAAAATTAAAAATATAAAATCAGTATTGAGCTAGATAAACATAGAAAAATACATGACTAAATGACCATTTGCATTGTTCAGGAATATACATATACATAAACACATACATACCTACATATATTTTAATGGCATACAATCAATAATTTCAAAAGATAAAACATAACAATATGATCACTTTCTTCACATTGTCACAGATTATAGCTGAAAGGAACCTTAGAATTCTTCCATAGCATTTTCTTATCCAAAGAAATCAGAGTGATTCACAATCAACATGTATTTTCTTCTTGCTGCTTAGGATGAAACAAAGCCTTAGGAAGATTTCCCTATGGACATCTATGAGTTAGTTAGGGGTGAAGATAAAAGCTATCTAAGATTCTTGCCATGGAACCCCCCAATGTTTCTTGAGTTTTGCCCACAGACAAAAGAGAGAGTTGAAGTAATTACCTAGATGCTTCAGGTAAAAATATTATCCTCAAGCATCAAAGGAATTATATAATTCTTTCTCCATTGGTCAAAGTCACTGCCTTAAACACAATTCAATTCAACAAACATTTTTAAGCATCTACTTACTTTGCAAGATACTGTGCTAGGGAAACAGAGATATAAAGGGAACACAAAATTTCCCTGAGGGAACTTAAACTCTACTAGTAGCAGAGGAAATAGATATAATATATACAGAAATAAATGAATTACTAAAAGAAAACCAAGGAGGACAAATACACTTAAAATAGGAATAAGGTGTGGAAGATTATAGGAGACTTCATAAAAGAGGCAGCATCTGAGCTGAACCCTAAAGGAAAACAATGATGCTTAGAGACAGATGGAGAATGAGAGCATTCCAAGTTGGGGTTATGACTTTCATGCATGTATGGATGGATGTGGAAGATGGCATCAAGAGTTTGGAGACTATAGCTTGTTGGTCAGTTTGGCTAGAATATAGAACTTATAGAAAGAAATAATAAGAAAATAAGATTGAAACATTGGTGGGAGGCAAATTGCCATTTAGTCTGTAGGTCTGCATACATTTATTAAGTGCTTTCTAAGTACCAAGTTCTGTGCTAAGAAATGCAGATACAAAGAAAGGCAAATATGTGATCCCTGCACCAATTAGCTCACAGAGTTCCTTAAATGATAAACTTGCAGTCAGTAAGGAGACATGAAATATCATTGAACAAGGCGATTATATGGCCAGAACTAGGCTTGAGGAAAATGACTGGCAGTTCTGCAATAGAGGAATTTAAACAATAGAGACTGGAAACAGAGTCATTTCATCCTCTTCAAGGTCAATAGCCTTAAACACCCAAATGAGCTGTTGTTATGCTTAAAATGTTCTCCTTGGATTCTGCCTCTTTCTATCACCTATCTTGTCACTTAGCACTTTTACCACCACCTCTCTTTCTATTCACTACAAAATGCCTCCCTGACCCATTTCTTCCTCATTCTTACCTGTCATCAACCTGCTGAACAGTGAGAAAGTAGATGAAAGAGATGTCTGGAACCTTAATTCCAACCTAGTACAGCATTACTCCTTACATTTAGACAGTGGGACATCTTGAGTAGGGGGAAAATATATGAGAGTCGGAAACATCACAGTCTCAGAATCAGTCTCCCACTGATTTGCCTCCTATAATTTCCACAATATCCATGAAATCAAGACTTTCATTTAGGACCAGCATACTAGATCTGCAAAGCACAAAGTGATGTAGAAAATCCTAAACTGTATAAAGAATAAAAGAAGAAAATATAATCTGAATATTTAAGCAAAACTTTCTATTTTTCTTTTTTTTTTTTTAAAGCAATTGGGGTTAAGCAACTTGCTCAAGGTTATGCAGCCAGTTATTTCTGGGTGTGGTGCTGAATGTCTGAGCCCAGGATTTGATCTCCAGGTCATCCCAACACTGGAGCCGGTGCTATTACTTGCTGAGCCACCTGGCCGCTCTAAAAACTTTCAATTTCTTAACTAAAATATTCAAACCAGTTGTTGATAATACTCAAATGCATCAGATAATTACGTATTTCTATTAGTATATAATCTCCATTCAAAGAACATTATCTAGCACCTAGCAGTAGTATAAAGAGAGTTGGCAAACCACTTGATCAATTTGATGAGTTTCTCAATCAATTTAATGAGATTATAAGCCATGAACCTTTTATCAGAAACTTGTACCTCCCAAAGTGTTAGACACCTTCCTGAAATTATACTCATTATCATAACTACAATTGTACTGATTATAACTACTCCTACTCTGATTCCTACTATTTATATAGATCTCAGATTTTCAAAGCACTTTACTGATATTATCTAATTTGATCCTATAACAACCTTGGCAGAAGGATGTTGTTATTATCACCATTTTACAGATGAGGAAACTGAGGTAGAGTTTAAATGATTACCTGGGGTCAAATGTCTAGTAACTGTCTGGGCTGGATTTGAACTCAAATCTTCCTGACTCTTAAACCCAGAACTCTAACCGACTGCCTTGATGACTGTTGATGATGAAACTATTAATTTCTGTGCATAATCTGCTAAAGATTATATTTAGTCAGGACTGCAATACATTGATAAAATTAGATCTAAGGAAAGATGCTCATTGTATTGCAAAATAGGATTCTGATTTGGTTTGTTGTTTTTGCTGTCCTGGTTTTTATTATTTGTCCTTTGTTTTCAAAAAGAACCATGACATCAGGAAGTTGATGTCATGATTTGCAAGTGGATTGGATTTAAGTGAGGGAGGGCCTTGCAAGGTCACCAGCTTTCTTGGTTTTATGTGTCTCTTATATTTATGTATCTTTCATTGGGATAACTCAGGAATTGATAATTCATACTTTATATTGTCAGACTTTTTGACTTTCTGCTCTCTATCAGCATTGCTGTCATATATGGAGGGATATTTCAGTGTTTATTGGTACCACTGCTGGAGGAAGTATTACTTTTATAATAGTTTGGTGAGAGACAAGGTTAACTGAAATAGGTTTGAATGTTATCAGTGGGCTTCATTTTTTCCTCATCCTTTCCCTGTTCTTAATTAGCATGGTTAATTAAGGGCTGGCTACTCTTTTCCTCTAAGCTTTTCTTTCAAGTTACTGATCAATAATTATTTAATGAAACTAGAAAAAAGAAGAAAGGGAAGTAAGTAAGCATCAATGTCCACCTCATCTTCTGACCAAAACAAAACAAAAAAAAACAATAAAAAGTGACATGCAAACAAACCACTTAGAATTGTCCTCAATTCTGTGATAAGATACTTAATTTTTTTTTTGGGGGGGGGGTAGGGTGAGGTAAGGCTGATAGATGAGAGAAGCAGTGTTAATGGCTTTAAACAGTTTAAGTTCAATGCATCATATATATTTAATTCCCTTAATAGGTGTTAATATTTGCTATACCATTTTCAATTTAACTTTTCAGAAATGTCACAGCACCTTATTAAAATAGGTTTCAAGCTATCACTCCTCCTAAAAAGAGATAACTTAACCTTTCTTAAATATAGTTCTTTAGTCAAACCATTCCATTTTGAGTCTCCAAAAGGATGGAACAGTGCAGAATGCATATCCCTAGTATTCTTGCAGAGAGACTAGAGAAGGTCAATTGCACTTATGTGCTAGACATACAAAAAAAAAAGATTCTGGAGGGATGGATTTGGAATCAGGTCTTATGAGACAGTGGTGAACAAGTACCACTAGGTGGCAGAAGCACTCCTTTGGCTTTCCTAGCTTTCCTGGTGTGGGCTGTAATTAGGTCAGTGTATGTTAAAGTAGGACTGAGAGATAAATAAAGTAGATTTTTCTCCTCTGGAACACACTGCAGTTTAATTTCACTTCTTCTTTCATTGTGCGATGGTGGATTTAACTTTTAAAGGAAAAAAAAGACAATCCTTTCCTAACATTAAATGGAAAGGCTTTGGGAAAAAGGTTGATTCCAGCTGATAAAGAAAAAAAAGCTTCCTCTTCCCACCCCACCATTGATATTCTGGTCATCATCAGAAAGTAAAGTACTATATAAGGATGTATAGAAAGATGGTTGAAACCTGAAATTTGAAAGAGACTTTGTGCTTATGTATGTGTCTTTTTTTCCTCCACTTGGGATACTAGGGTACAAAGTAAAAACATGTATGTATACAAATAAAGAAGCAAACAAGCAAATGAATGAATAAATATTATAATATTATACATTTTAAAAAACAGTAACACAATTTCTCCTTTTAGAGTTGCATTTGGAATTTTGCTAGAAGCCAGAAATATTTTAAGCTAAGGGAAAAAAAGAATCCATATCCCAGCACAGATTTTCCTTCCCCACTACATGTCTCACTCCTGAGGTGGTACTGAAGGTCAAAATTTAAATACTGGGTTCTACTTAGTCTCACTCCTTGGCTCAGGCCAACCTCTCTAATCCTTCAAGGTCATTATCACTTCAATAAGATGTTGTTAGAAACCAGTGCTAGTAAGCTGTTCAGAGATTCATGAATATCATACCTGGATTCTGTGATTATTAAAGTATACTAGGGGTTAGCTGCTGTGGTCACTTGGTGAGAAATTGTAGAGAAAGAAAAAAGAAGGACAATCGCAGGAATCTGAGCCTTGTCCAAAAGTGCTGATCAAGACATTGGAATTTTCAAAGTCAAATGTTCTTTGCTTAAACAAAGGGTAATTAAAAAAAAAAACAAACCAAGGTCAGACTTCATGCAAATGACATTTCTAAGCATGAGTCAATGAATGCTTCTCAGAGTTGAGGTGCCTTACTCATGTTGTCTTCCTTAGTGGCATTACCCAGAACATATCTTAAGTGATTCTAAATTCAAAGAAGGTGGTGGTGGTGGTGGTGGTGGTGGTGGTGGTAGCGGTGGTGGTAGCATTGGTGGTGTTGGTACAAGGATAGGGTTGCCCCAGTAAGTAAATGAGGAAATGATATTAGAGATAAAAAAGCAGTAATATTCTACAGATTTTAGAATAATACTAGAGGTTTCTTTTTTTAAGGACTCCAAGGACCTAAAAGGACCTTCTAATGGACTCTCTCCAGCACAGCACAGTTGCTAGTGGCTTTATGTTACCCAAAGATTTGTTCAAACATATTGAAACTGGAATTCCACCTGGTTAGCAATACCTCCTGTTTGTGCAGGCTGTTTTCCATCTGCAGCCACAGATGATGTGACTGCAGACGTTGTATGCGATTCAGTGTTCTGGTGTTTGCCTACAGAATCATAGACAATCAAATTAAAGCTATGTGCAAAAGAAAATCCCCATTCTTGATAGGATGCACTGCATGTTTCTCTGTTGCAAGCAAGAAATAGAAAGAGGGAGACAGGTGGGAAAGAAAGGAGGTATAGAGGGAAACTTTTTTTTTTTAAATCATTCTCAAAGCCTTGTTTCAAGGACACAATCACTGCGTTGTAGGTTTTCTTTCCAATTATACTAACAGTTTTATTTGCTGACAGACACCAGTCAGAAATGGGACAACTAGCTACTGTACTGCTTGTTGAAGTTTAAAACAGAAAAGACAGTCAGTGAGTTGTAATTTATAAAGACAGTGAATTGATCCCCTGATCTATATCTCTGAACACAGATAGATCTTTTACTTCTGGCTAGGGACTTGGAGGCAAATGTTTAGAAAAGCTTCTGTCAACTAATCAAAGTTTGTTGAAAAGTAGGAGTGCTGACTCTTAAAAGATTGGGATTAACACTTTTTTTATTTTCAACTTTTTCGTAAAAATTCCCAAGTTTTATGTCCATTTGCCAAACTACTTTTTCTCAAGGAATAGATAGGTCTATGGCTAGGAAGACCAAGACAAGTTGTATTCTTTTGCAATTGTAGGAGACTGAGATGTCTTCTCCATTTGTAAACAACAAGCAAGACTTTTCCCACCCTAAGGTAGTCAAATCAGACACTTCTCAAAATGACATGTGGTATTTTAAACAGAAGAGTAGTATTATTTTACTGGACCAGTAGATTAAACACAAAAAGTGTTGGACAGTGGTATGGGATGCCAAGGGAAGCTCCTTTCCCTCATAATCTTTAGGAGTCTTAATTTAGCAATTATTGAACCTAGAGTATGGACTTGCTAAATAGTATGCTAATAGCCTGAAAAATGCTTAGCTTGTTTAGAATTTGCTTCTACAAGTTTTTTTCAAGTAGCTTGCTTTTCTTTAAAAGCTCATTTAGGTAAGCACATAATGGAGTGTATTCTTTTTCTCTTTTAATACAGGACATGCCCTAAGGCATGTGTCCTTTTCTGAGATGCTTGAGCTAGGAATACAAGCTATGGGGTTTTATTGCTGTGAGCCTATTCAATGGTGAGTGTGTATTTGTGGGAGGGAGGCAATGTTCTTCACTTGAAAAAAACAGTCTGGAGGAGGCAGTGGTATAGTAGACAGAGGTGAAGAGGTTGGCATAAGGAAAACTGGCTTACAACTGGCACCTCTGATGCCTTTATGTGACCTTGAACAATTCATCTATAATCTTCAATATTCTAAATTACCAACAAATTGTTAATCTGCATCAGTAGAGAGAGCTCCCACAACTCTGGGCCCCAAATCAGTTCACCTCATCTGATAAAGCCAGACACAAATTGTTTCTTGTCCTACCAGTCCCCTCCAAATATTTCCACTTAGGATCAGTTCTTTCTGCCCTTCAGTATATGTTTCTACCTTTGAGAATTGCAGGTAAAAAAAAAAATATATATATATATACATATATATATATACATATATATATAATGCTTCTGAGAATTTTATTTGTTTTAGTTTTTATGGAATGGGAACATTTCTTCCCTTGTACAAATATTACAAAAAGTAGAATTGCATGCTTTTATAGATATATTTTATCTTTAAACATTTTAATTCTAAAATATTGAGCTATAGCAACCAAATATTAACTGTGACTACAAATTAATGAGATTGATTTCCATCAGTCACATGTGAAAATTGGTCTCATTAATTTAAAATCACACTGGGAAGAAATGACATAAAATTTGATCTGGAAAGGATCTTAAAGTTCATCTAGTCAAACTCTCTAATTTCATAGATGAGGAAACTGAGGCCAAGAGAGGTCAAGTGTGTTGCCCAGAGGTCAACCAGATACTTGTGTAACCCTAAATCCAATCATTATTTTTACTCTAACATATTGCCTATATTTATTTTTATCAGTTCCATTTCCTTGTATCTCCCAGCACTCTTTGTAGTAGGTATAAAATGGCTTGTAGTTTTTGAAATAAGAATGGAGAAAATACTTCTCTTTAGTAAAGAAATAGTTAACTTCCATGATTCATAAAATAAGTGGTTAAAAAACAGTTTGTGAATATCGAAATATAATTTTAAATCTCAAAGATTTAGTGAAAACAAAAGCAAGGGTATGACTGTTCATGATATTGGCTTCCCAAGTGAACAAAACAAAAACCACATTTGAATCAGTGAAATTAATCAATCCAATTGGTTGTTTGTTGTTGTATAGACAAAACAACTCATTTTGTAATTGATTCTTTTACTTTTTTAGCTAGTTGTGCCTGCACAGTTTAAGTACAGGAATCTTGAAATGATTGCACTGAATAGCAACCCTAGGTCTGGATGTTTGAGGAAATTTAGGAAAAAAAAAAAAGGAAAACATTACAAGTAAACACAGGCTTTTTGCAGAACAGTTCTGAGTGTTGAAATCTTCAGAGTTACAAAACTTGGGGAGGCTAATAACTCTATTATTAGAAAAGATATATAAATGTAGGATGTTTTGAGGGGATCCATGATTCCATTTTAAAAGGAGCATATTTGTGAAGAACATTGTTAATCTAATGGGGAAATGTTTATTTTTTACAATTATGAGAAAATTCAGAGAAACTCACATGAGATGAATGGGATACTTAAACTTGAGTCCCATAGATGTGTGACTATCAGTTTAAAAAAACAGATACAAAGTATTTGAGTACTATAAACAATCACAATTATGAGGGAAAAAAAAAATCCAGGACATGAAGCTAATTACCTTTGAGCAAGTAAAACAAAACACACATAAATTGAATAATTAATGATAATAGAACCAGCATTGCCAAACATGGGGGATGGGTGAAGTTATCATATTCTTTCATAAAATGCTGTTGACATCTGTATATGGCAAACCAAGCCCCAAGGACAAATCTAGCATGGGGCATTCTGGATTATCCTTAGCTACCAGAGTCAAAGGGTCAAAAGAATGCTAAGGAAGACAAAAGGGGTCAGTTTGAAATCTTAGAAGCCATTAATAAACTAAAAAAAGAGAAAGTATCAATTTTAAATTTCACACTATATTCATTGAATTATTATTTTCATTCATATAAAATAACAATGCTTTTCATAAATCCAAGGTGATCACAACTCATTTATTTTATTATGAGGCTTTAGCTACTAGGAAAAAACAAAACAGAGAAAATAGAACTCCTATTGCTCAGTGCAGAACATAGAGATTACTAAAAATATTTTCTAAAGACTTTAAACTTTTCTAAGGATGCAGGATTTCATCTGGATGGATATTCTATCCATTGATGCAGATCATGATCTCTCCATATTGTTTTGTGGCCAACAGTATTCATCCCTTGAAGTCTAGGTCTCTGAATTTATACTGATCCTGTGAGATAGACATATAGTTTTTCATTAGGCCCTTACTTGAAGACTTTTCAAGTTGGAGGGATCTACCAGAGATTGTTCTCCTCTAGCATATTTTTATTTTTATTTTTTTTGGAATCCAAGTTCACTTCCATACTACTTTGAGGGAATGAGGTAGAAATGCAGAAGAGTAATGTCTTTAAATGATGAAAATGGATTTTACAAAGACATCCCCATCTTAGGAGCAAATGAAATGACTAAATATACGGGGAGGTAGAGGGACAAAAAAGGTAGATAGAGATAGATAGCAATAAATTATGTGTGTATATATATTCATGTATAATTTATCTACTGCAGTAGTAAAATTTTAGTAAAATTATTAAACTGGTGGAGAGATGATAGAGAGGATATATATGTATATCCTCTATCGATATAGATATACTATATATTTACATCATCTATCCATCTATATAATAATGAATTGCATGAAAAACTAGTGTCTTGGGTAGAAGTATCATATCTTGAGGAACACAAGATGCATAGATGGGAAAATGTAAGAGCAAACTAGTTTCAATACTGGTGCTGAGATGACATCTGACAGGGTCTGATGGAAATAGTTGTGGCCCACATTCATTCCATTAGAAACTAAGGAAGTCCAATCAAAGTGAAACAAACTCCATGTCTTTCTCTTTTACTGTCCATAAAATCAAGCCTTATACTTTTAATCTCAACATAAAAGTGATAGTTGCTTATTTTTTGTCATAGTTGCATCAAAATTGATAATTATTCCATTGAGAAATGTTCAACTATATATATTAGAAGATGGTTAGACCACTAAAGCTGATTTTTATTTTTTCACTTACATATCCATGATAATTTGTATTGGACTTTTTAATGTTTCTTGCATAGTCCAGTAGATTTGTGATCACACTGATGAGAATATTCACTCCAAACAATGCATATTTCAATCCACTGATTCTGATCCATCTTGAAGTGTGCTTTTCCATCTCTTCCTACAAATTCACCAAAGGTAGTCCATCAAAAATGTCAGTTACCTTGCCCATGTTTTCTTGACATAATTTGACTGAACTATCCATACAGGAAAAAAAAAAGTTGAAAAACATGCATTGTTCATAATATAATATACAATTTGATAGAGCTAATAAATCTGTATTTAAATTTTAAAAGACACTGCAATACACAGTGAACTGGACCTAGAACTAAATAATGGGACAAACAAGGGAAGTCTTGATGGCCTTTAGGAAATTGCAGAGTTTGCTAATGATTTCAGATTTTCCAGGAAAAAGACCCATATTTTTTTATCTGATAGGTTTTTTTTTATAAATCCCATTAATATATACATAAGTAAAGTCATATCCCCAATGTATGTTTATATGTGTCTATGAGCATAGTCATACAAAATAAATGTGCATTTTAAGAACTCAAGATTGACGTTAGTTTTTTTCTAAATATAATGAATATTTTAATGTTTGTTTTAGATGGACTATAGCTTTAAAATAAAAGATATGTTTTGCTACTTTCTGTGAGTAAAATCAGTCTGCAAGCATATAATAAGTGTCTGCTATCTTCCAAACACTCATAGGTGCTAAAAATGCAAAGGGAAAACTAAAATAGACAGGTATACATAGATAGAGAGCACAGGACCAATATAATAGGAAGGGGTGATATTTAAAAGGTGAAATTAAGAGGTGACAGAGGAATATAATGAAAGGAGATGGGGAGAGACATAATGGGGTAAACTATCTCCTATAGAAGAGGCAAGGGAAAATGGTCACAATGGAGGGGAATAACAGGAAGGCAAAATGGAATGGGTCAACCTTATTCTCATTGAATTTGGCTTCAGGAGGGAATGACATACACACTAAATAGGGTATCTCACCCTACAGGAAGTATCTCACCCTACAGGAAAGTAGGGGGGAAGGGGATAAGAGGGGGGATGATGGAAGGGAGGGCAGGCTGGGGGTGAGGGAAGTTGGAAGCACACACTTTTGAAAAGGGACAGGATCAAAATAGAGAATAGAACAAGTGGGAGGTGGGATAGGAGGGAGGGAAATATAGACAATCTTTTACAATGTATCCACTATGGAAGTGTTTTGCATAGCTACACATGTACAACCTATATTGAATTGCTTATCTTCCCAGTAAGGATGGGTGACAAGGGAGGAAGAGAATGAATCTCAAATTCAAAGCTTTAAAATCAAATGTTTAATTATATACTATTGTTTATATTATTTTGCATGTAACTGGGAAATATGATATACAGGCATTGGGGCATAGAGATCCACTGTGCCCTACTGGAAAGTTGGAGGGGGTATGGGAGAAGATATGGGAGAGAGCAGATTGGAGGAGGGGATATCCAGTGGGTTTGCTATTTTGAGGCTTGTGGGTAAGGGAAAAACAGGGAGAAAATTTGTAACTCAAAATCTTGCAGAAATAAATGATGTAAACTAGAATTTAATAAAGCATTAGAAAAAAAAAGGAAACAAAAACCCACAAATAATAAAGAAGGTTTAAAAAGTAAAAAAAAAAAATTAAAAAACTAAAATAGACCCTACTTTCAAGGAGGAATTTACATTCTACTGGGGCGGGGGTGGAGGACAGCTATATAGATAAATAAAAATAAAATAATATTCAAAACAAATACAAAGTAATTTAGTGAAGGGGCTGGTAGTACCTGAATAGCAGCATTGAAAAAAAGGCTTAATGAAAAAAGTTCCATCAGGTCATGAGTGACAGGGGTTGAAGATGGAATGTTGTATACAAAGAACAATGAGAGGACCAGTTTGGCTGGAATTTAGAGTTTGTACAGGAGTAAAATGTTGTAAGGCTGTAAAAGTAGGCAAGAGTCAAATTGTAAAGGGCTTTAAATACCAAATAGAGATTATATTTGTCCCTAGTGACATCAGTATAGTATTTATTCCCATTTTGCCTACTAAATTTTGGAACTGTCTTATCAAACATATGTATATAAAGGCACATGGACACAATGACAAACAGAACTACTGAAGAAATAAATTACTTTGCAAGCAATGTGTATTCAAAAAGTTGCATGAATTATGTTGGAAGGGAGACACATGACTGGAAAAAGGATATGGGTTGGCTTTGGAGCATAGACATGTCTGCATCATGTTATGAAAATATGAGACAAATTATAGATATGTCAAGTGTTACAATGATTTTAGAGATTTTAAATAAACTAGGGAAAGTTTAGCATGTGTTAGGTGTATTTTTTATCTGGAGAATTATGGAAAGTCATGGGCAAGAATCACATGAGATGAAAGGGTGAGGGGAGAAATAATCTTAATTGATGGAAAATCAGATGAAATGATGGATTCATAAAAATCTCCATGTAAGCCCCTATAGAGAGTACTTGCCCTGTGTGAGACAAACAGTAATGAAATATTTTCAAAATTGTTTATATTATAATCAATGTGGGATAAAAAAGTCAGGAATAAACTATGAAAAGTTACATATCCTGATAAGATAGAGTTGGGTGAAAATCACTACTACATTTTTAGTTGAACAAAAGAGGTTTTATTGTGGAGAAGTAATGTAAAAAGGTTGAAAAATGGAAGGAAGGTACTCACTAATCATCCACTGTCAGAAATTCAACCTCTGAGGAGATATAGCCTAGGTCTGATCCCACAGGTTCTACAGCCACTTATGTTGAAGAACATTTACCACCACCACCCCCAAAAAAGTTCTTGTTACCAAAGACTTTGGACCATTTGTTGCTTTAATGCTGTGAAGTGCTATTATTTGAACGGTACTAGGTAAGTCCTACCATTCAAAATCACCTCCCTTACCACTCCCTGAAAATCTACCATTTGAAATTCATTTCATAATTGTAGAATTGTTTCGTGTCTATATGAAAAAAAATCCCCAAAGTGGTGACAGATATTACTTCTTCATAATGAGTTTATCAGTCCCTTCCAATTACAGTTTTAAGGATAGTTCTCTGAATAATGGAACACAAAATATCTATACAGTGAGGATAAAGAGAGGGAGAAAAGTGCATACCTGCAAAGGTAGGTATTGCTTAAGGTGGAGGAGACCTGATTCTACTATCTAAATTAGAATTCCTTGGTAGCCGGCCAGAGGGACAGAGGAAAGATGGGGACCATGATGATTATGATGGACAATAAGGATAACTGACATATCTATAAAATGTTGATTCAAAAAGTGCTATCCAGATTATATCTAATTTGAGTCTTACACTAACTCTGTGAGGCAATTATTACAAATTCGATTTTCCCCATTTTGCTGATAAAAAACATAAAACTAAGAGAGTATAGCTAGTATGTGTTTGAGGTGGGATCTCAGCTCAAGTCTTCTTCATTCTAAATAGAGCACTATAGGGTTGCATGTACCTGGAGGGAGGAGTGGGGTTCCAAGAATGAAGAAAGAGGAAACCAAAATAGAAGACCCAAGAGACTTGAGTGCTTGTTGAGCCAAGACTGGGAAGTGTATTTTCTGAATAAAACCTTTTATGTTACTTTCCAATTTTGCTTTGTGTGTAACGCTGCCTTTAATATTATTTATTAAATGTAAATCTATGCCTTTCTGTCTAGGTTTAGCTTATTAAGGGCCACATCCAAATGCTTGATATAGTTAGAAGTGTCACAAGAGTATTTACATATTATCTGCATGTAAACACAGTTTCAAGAATCTATCATCAAGCAATTCTCATGTTGAAGTCTTTCACTACTTTAAATTTTTTTTCTTCTCTTTATACCTCCTTATCAGACCACTAAGGGTACAAACCATTGGCCTTTGAAATGTGTAGCAGAAGAGAGAGAAAAACTGCTTGCCTCCTTTCAACAATTACAAATCAACAAGCCTGCAGCACAGTGTACTGAGTTTGGAGCCAGATGACTGGTGTCCAAATAGAAGATATGAATTAAGAAAATATATGATTTGAACATCTCTGTATACTCTCAGCAAGGAAAGGTTTGCAGAAATATGAAAAGCACCATATGTGGTCCATACCTTATCTATTTGAATGTTTTAATATTGACATTATGAAAGAGAAGATTTTCATAGCTTCTAATAACAAGTAAAGCCTGCATTTGGCTAGTGGCCACATGAGCTACAACTTTATATAATCAAATAGCTAGAGTCTGAGTTCTTTATAGGCAGGAATTAGAAAAAAATTCAAAGAAGATTCAAAGTGCAAGGAAATTGGAATATTTAACACAAAAACTTAATCTGTAAAGAACCAGGATAGAGGGAATGACGAAGGGGATATTGGGGAAAGGTTCACCAGCATGTATCAAAAATACTTTGATATCTCTGACTTTTTCAGGTACTAGTCTAGAAAAAGTAGTATAGGTGGTGAAGTTTGCTTTGTGGTCACTTCCTCTTAGGACTGTTGGCCTAAGGTCAGCCATATTTCTTCCCTCTTTTCTCTGACACTCTGCAGGCTCATGATCTTTCTACATTAAACCTACCCTTAAGAGAAGATTCAAAGGGATTCCCCTCTCAGGGGGATTTAAGATTTTAAAAAGAAATTAGCTTCTATAATGATATTTTTATTTAGGTGAGAGAAATTTTAAGGTGAGAAAGGACTTTTCCTCATGCCTCTAAAATTCACATCTTTTTACATATTGACCTATTCAACCTATATATAAAGCCATTCCTGAATCTAAAGATATGCTTCCTTATCTCTGATGCCACCTCTTCTCATACTGACTTCATTATTACCCATCACCCTCCCTTCTTATTCCCATCTCTCTCTGAGAAAATATATTTTTGTTTATAATTTTAAAATGAAAGTAAATAATATTCCACACATAGTTTTTTATAGCTCTTAATTAACTAAACAACCTTCTGAAACTTTGTTGTATATGGTTCATGAGATCAGAGGATTGCAGATATGGCGTGAGAGGGAAACATAGAAATCACAATGACCCCTTATTTTACAGGGGACACTGAAGAGCAATGACTTGCCCAGGGTCACAAATTAAGTAAGGCAGGATTTCAACTCAGGTCTTCCTGAGTCTAAGAAGACTGCCCCATCCAATATGCCATGCCAACTTTCAAGAAGTGTATAATAAACCTACTCCAAGTTAATTGATCAGTAAGAGAAAAGCACTCAAGGAACTCATTCCATTTTATTATAAGAATTAGAGACAGTAAGTAGGATGGTGGAACAGATAGCTTGAAGTAAAAAAAAAAAAGGAGTGCACAAAGTAAAAATCATGAAAAGCAAAGAAGTTGTATGGCTGAACTGATTAGTTATTTAGTGGTAGAAGAGAATCCACTCCAGATTTCTTCATAGAAGTCTTAGTGCACTATGCCACACCACAGCCACTTTTCCACTGATTTTTCAAGATTGAAATACAGGGGGCCCTTGTTATTTGAAAATTCGATCTCAAAATATCAGAATTAAATAACAGATCCAAATAAATTGGATCTGTTATTTCATTGTTGTAGAACACTTCTAGTGAGGAAATGTCCTTCACTAATGCATATCTTCATCCATTTTGTATCTTATATAGACTTTCCACATGTAACAAAAAGGAGACTGTAACTCATATCTTCCTATAGTCATCTGAGTTTAGCTCCCTTCCCACTACACTACTGTACCTCCCCATAAGGTTGCATAGTGTCACCAGTGAAATTCAATAAAAGCAGACTGAGGCAGATATTCTCTAAGCAAGATAAAGTTTATTAACAGGGAACAAGCCTGATAATAGAATGGGTCTAATGACAGCCTCAGTTTGCCAAAAATACCCTGGATTAGGAGGCAGGTCCTTTTTATAAGCATAGAACAAAGAATAGAATAGGTAGGTGAGGAAACAATAAAATTCACTACAGGGCTGGCAGAATCATGGAGGTGAGGACAATATGACTGGTTATAGAACTAAGGTGTGGGGGATAATGTGATTGGTTGGAAATTTGGAATGAGGGGCTAGTAACAACCCACTTCTTTCCTCCTGTGACAGAAAAGTTCATTTTTGGAGTCTACCTGAGAGGTTAGTGGTGGTAGGACAAATTCTTTGGATAGCAAACCAGATATCCTTGGAGGTTAGCTCAGTGGTATAAAGATACTAGACCAGATTCCCTGATGTCTACCTACTTCCCCAAAGAACAACAGTTTTCATTGAGCTAAGAAAAAAAACAGCGATTAGCAGATCTGGATTTTTAACTCATTATAGACCAGTCAAATTTCTGAACTTAGTTCAGAGACAAAGAACTATGACTTAGGCAGCTACAGGACAAAATCAATTATAGCAAGAAATCAAATAAAAAATAGAAAATCAATGTTTAC
Source organism: Petaurus breviceps papuanus (assembly GCF_028583685.1). Classification (NCBI taxonomy): domain Eukaryota; kingdom Metazoa; phylum Chordata; class Mammalia; order Diprotodontia; family Petauridae; genus Petaurus; species Petaurus breviceps. The sequence continues at coordinate 2,452,330 of NW_027187391.1, forward strand.
TTTTCTCAGTGGGAAAGCAGAAGTCTTTATAAAATAAAAAAATATTCCATTGTGAAATGACCACTTATAAAATGAATGCCTACTCAGATTTCCCTTCCTGCTTAGCCCTAATGTTTATGCCCACATATGTCCACATATTTTCAGCTACTTATTGTCAGTATACTTTCAAAAGAGTATAATTTGACTTCTATCAAAGAGGAGCCCTTGGGAAAATTAATGAGGTCACAGAATATTTTTGCAGCAATGAACCTTTTTATTATCTTTCTGCAAAAGTCAAATGTGAAAAGAAGCTTATTATATCATGCTATCATACAATTTTATTCAGAAATAAATGCATGAAAAGTCATCAGCATTTTATTTTTCCATTGTTCCTTCTAGGAATTAGAAAATTATGGCAATTATAACCTGAATTTGGATAAATATAAATGATATATTTTCAACATTTTCAAGATAAAGTTCCAAAATAACAATTTGTTTTCACTATTTACTATGAAATGCTAGTGGATTTGCTTTAAGTAGATTTTTCCCCCCCTGGTACTAATTATCTTTGGGTAACAAATCTTCCTAAACTTAATCACAAGCTAAGAAGATAGACTTTCTTTAAAAGTTTGATAAAATTCACTTGTAAATACATCTAGACTTGTTCCCCACCCCTGTTTGAGAGTTCATTTGTTCTTTGCTCAGATTATGCTTCTGAGAAAGATTGTTTAGATTTTATATATCCTGTTTTGTTCGTTTGAGTATTTTATATTTTTGGAAATTTTTATCCATTTTCTGAAAGTTTTCATTTTTGTTGGCATATAACTGAGTAAAATAGTTTCTCATAATTTTCTGCATTTTTCTCTATGTATTGTGAAGTTCTACCTTCTCATTTTTAATTTTGGCAATTTATTTTCTCTTCTTCCCTTACTTTTTGATGATCAACTAATTGTTTAATGCTTTATTGATATTAAAACAAACTTTGTTACATTTATTATCTTGATACTTGTTTATTTGTAATATTTCTCATTTCATTTTTTTTGAGAATTATTCATTTACTAAATTTCTAGGATTTTTTAAAATTTTAGGTGTTTACCCAATTCATTCATATCATCTCCACTTTTGTTGATAAAAATGTTCAGACCACAAATTATAGTATATTTCCTTTAATATAATTATTTATCATTCCTTCAATTTGTTCTTTAACTCACCCATTTCACAATATAGCATTATTTATTTGCCATTTGAATCTGATATTTTTATGTCTTCCTGAATGATTGACATTATGGCATTATTGTCTAGAAAGGATAAATTTAATATTTTCCCTTTCCCTCCTTTTTATGAGGTTTTATATGAGAAGAAATTATCAATAATTATAAAGCTTCAATTAAATGTTAAAACAACAAGTATGATCTTTAAGATTTTAGTTCAATAATCACCAAAATTCTATTATATCTATTTTTTTTCTAATTTTTTGTTCAGATCCTTAATTTCTTTTTTCCCCCTGTCTTCTAGAGTTTTCTTATTCTGAAATAGGAACAATGGAGTTCTCAATATTTAGTCTCTTTCTATCCAGTTTTTCTCTCATATGTCTTCTTAAAATTTTAAAAAAGAATTTGTATTCTAATCTCAAATTGCCTATGACTTCCATATCTCTCCATTTATCAAGGACATCTAGTCAATTACAGAAATCTCTCCACTAATACAACTTGCCTCAAATAAGAAAAGTCTTTCAAAGACCAATCCATTATAAAACTGGAAGGAGGTCTTGGAAGAGAAGGAAAATGTAAAAAGTTAGCAGAATCTTAGTAGGTTTAGCTTACCTTTTCCCCTTTGAGAAAAACAAAAGAAAACAAAGCACTACATAATTCTTGCTCTTGTAAAGAAGAGTAGAAATGGTACTAAAGATAGCAAAGATAAGAGCATTAGCTGATTTGGACTAAGTGTATGTAAATATGATCTGTGCTGGAAGCCATCTATTGATCAAGACATTTACAGATTTCTGGATATCAGATAAAGCATATCTGAAGAAATAGAATATAACAAATGCTTGGAGAAAAATAAGATCATTGTTATTTGCTTGTGTCTACTCTTCATGACCCCAATTGAGGTTTTCTTGGCAAAGATCCTGGGGTGGGTTGTCATTTTGTTTTTCAACTCACCTCTGAGTTGTTAAGGTTAAGTTATTTGCTTAGGTAGAACATCTAGGAAGTGTCTGAGGCCAGATTTGAACTGAGGAGTCTTTCTGACTCCAAGACCTTCACTTTATCCACTGTGCCACCTAGCTGCCCAATATATAATCAATGAGTAAGACTGAAGATGAAAATGAGTAAACAATGTCAATAATAAATTCAATAATAGGAAAAAATCAGTTGATCAATTGGTCAGCATAAAGAATTAAAGACAGATAGAGTGTTCCACTGTTACCCTCAAAATTTCAAGTGAAAGTGAGGAAGGCCTTTGAAAAACTGGATCAACCCTTTTGTGGTAAACTTTGAGTAAGACATCGACGAAAGTCACATAGGATAAGCAATGATGGTTTGGGTTATAATGTACATGATAGATAACTACTGATGAATATATGAGAACACTGATCTATTTGGGTGTTAAGTATAGGTTCTTATTATTTAACTGTATTTCACATAGGAATTTATTAGGTTTTGCTTCCTAATTCATTCTGCTCTTCTGCATTTTTCAGTAATAACTCTGAATCATTAAAATTCAATTAACATGCACGTCAAGGTATCACTCCTTAATTTCATTAATCCCCATTGATAATGAAGGATAAACAACAGCACAATAATATGTACTATGTGTCAGGTCTTGTGCTAAGTACTTTAACAATATTATTTAAACCTCACAACAAGCCTTGGGGGTAGGTGCTATTTCTATCACCACTGTATAGTTGAAAAAATTGAGGCAGATAGTATTTAAGTGTCTTGCCCAGGATCATAGGGCTGGTAAGTATTTAATAACAGATTTGAATTCAGGTCTTCCTGACTTCAAGCCCAGTACTCTATCCATTGCTCCACCTACCTGCTCCAAAGTTATGGAGAGGTAATCCTATTGCATTTATGATTGTTCAGATTGTTTTCCCCATCATCAAATATTCTAATATTATTTCTCCTCCCCCAACCTTACCTTTTTCTTTTTACAAGGAAAAAGGCAAAAAAAAAAAAAGAATGAAATCAGCACAATGTGCAGCCATATGGCTTAGAGTAATCTAATCGCTGTCTTTTTTGTTCACTCTATCTTAGTTCAGACCCAAATCAACATTTCATTATTTTTTTTCCTATTCTATTTTTGTTCTTTCATAACTGAGTCTTAAAAGCTGTAGTTCATTTTCCTCTAGGTCATCTCTTCTCTGATTCTACCTCCCTGCTCAAGTCCCTTCCTTCACTTCACTGAATCAACCCAGGGTTTGCTTTCTTTATTGCACTTTTATCACTAATATCTTTTCTATTTAAAACCTTCCCAGGTATGTTAAGAGTCAAGAAAACCCTCCTTTGCCCCATGTCCACCTTTATGTTTGAAAAATCTTCTCTCATGATACTCCAATTATAATAAATGATAAATTGCTCCCTAGTTCTGCTCTCTCTTTCCTAAGAGTATGTGTTGTTATTTTTTATTATTCCTATTGTTTTTAATTTTTGAATAACCAAACCTTTAATTTGTTTGTTTTGTCACTTACCTTTAAGAGATAGCAAAATCCTAACAATTATATCTTTTCCCCTTTCCAGAATGTAAACACTTCATAAATATTTAATCCTTTAAAAATGTCCCATTCTTTTTTTTGTTTGCTTTTTAAATTCTCTTAAGTTTCTATCATCTGCTATGCTTTTTTCTTAATTCTGATTTCGTCAAAAGAAACACTTGTGTTAATAGTCTATTTTTGTCTTCCTGCAAGACTATGCTCAAATGTCATGATAAATTGTTCTTAGGTACAAACCAGTCGCCATTGATTTCAAAATATCATATTTTAATGCCTTTCTTTTTATTCATTGTTGATACATAATCCTATACAAATCTGACTATGGTTCGTTCCTTCATATGTGTTCTTTTCTGCTGTGGATTGTTCCTGTCTTTGGAGCTGCCACTATGTAAAACTTATAATACAGGCTCCAGAGTAAGAGTGGGAAGACAGTATGTAGAATTCCAAGCACCAAGCATAGAGCATCTCTAATATCACTTGAATTGAGGTAGCTAGTGAAGAACCATGGAAAGTAATTGCCCTTCTTCCTCTCCAAGTTAGTTCTAGTTTTCTCTTAACTTTGGAGCATCTAAAGATGACACTAAATTAAATCTGTTACACAGTGAGCTGCGTGGGGATGGGAACAGATGGATAGAGAACAGAAATCATAGATTTATGTTAGAAAGAAGTCTTAGAGGTCATCTAGTTCAAAGGTATAAAAAACCTTGCCTGTAGACCACATGCAGCCCATGAGACTCTTGAGAGTGGCCTCAAACAGATTACACTATAATTGAGAAATATTTAACAGTTGATAAAAATACAATAAATATAGATAATATTACATTTAGAACTAAGTCAATATGTGACCCACACAGTTCCTAATGTACAAATTTGTGCCTTCCATTTTCATTTGAAGTTGATATCACCTATCTAGTTAAACTCTCTCACTTTACAGATGAGCAGCTTGAGGCCCAGAAAAGACTGACCAAGGACGGTAGTTAGATCAGAGCCTGACAGTGCTAGGATTTGAATCTATGTCTTCTGACTCAAAATCAACACACTTTCCATTGTACCCAGGGTACAAAAGATTATGTGGAGTTCATTTGTTTTTGTTTAGTCATTTCAGTCACATCTGATTTTTTGTGACCCCATTTGGTATTTTCTTGACAAAGATAATGAAGTGGTTTGCCATTCCCTTCTCCAGATCATTTTAGAGTTGAGCAACTGAGGCAAATGTAGTTAAGTTACTTTCCCAGGTTCACATAGCTAGTAAATGTCTGAAGTCATATTTGAATTCATGAAAATGAGTGTTCCTGAATTCAGGCCAAGCACTCTATCCAGAGTGCTACCTAGCTGGCCCTTGGAGCTCATACTATTCACAAATTTTAAAGTGAAGGCCCTGGGCTTCTCTTCTTCATCTTCCATTAGTCTTATACGTCTGTCTCTGGAGCCACTGAAGCGAATACCACAGGGATCAAGATAAGGTATATGTACAGAACTGATAGTATGACTCTACTTTTTCTAATGTTCTGTGGGGATTACCTTGTGAAAATTCCATTTCTTCCTCTACTTTTAATTAGTTTTTTACTTTTGTCAGAACATTTCTTACAATTTTGAAGTAGTGTGGGAAAACTAGATTAAAGTGTGAGTTTTCCATAAACCATCTTGACATTTCACATTGGATGGGTTATTCATGGTCCATTCTATAAACTATAACAAATGAGTAGCTATTTGTTATTTACACCCATTATTTCCTATTTAATCATATGTAAGGCTTTATCTTTTATGTTACCTCTATTCTAGCCCTCTTTCTGTGAATGCAACTAGCAGGGCTACTTCAGCCCTTTAGAGTTTCCTCCTTCTACCATTCTAGATGTGTATAAAGTCAAGTCTATTTATTTCTCACAGTCTTCCAAAAATAATTCAACATACATTTATTCAGTCTCTATTATGTGCAAAAGACGGTGTTAGGGAATGAAGATACTGCAATATGGAAGCTAAACAGATTTTTAAGAAATATATCAGGGGCGGCCAGGTAATGCAGTGAGTAAGAGCACTGGCCCCAGAGTTGGGATGACCTGGGATTGAATCTGGGCTCAGACACTTAGCACCCACCCAGAAACACCTGGCCATGTAACCTTGAGCAAGTTACTTAACCCCAATTGCTTTAAAAAAAAAAAGAAAACAAATATATCATAGTTGGTGGAGTCAAGAGGGCTGCGTAGAAGCAGGAAAACTCAAATACCTATAAAAATGACTCTAAAGAAACTTTAGGGCTACAGAACCCATACGGTGACAGAGAGAAACAAACCTTTCACTGAAGGCAGCCTGGAAGGCAGACAGGAAGAGTCCATTGCAGCATGCTGGGAGCAGAGCCCAGCCTCATGTGAACCTGTGGTTTTAGCCTCAGGGTGGCCCCGACAAGCCTCCAGCTGGAGGGACTTTGGGAGAGTGGATCACCAATAGCTGTGGTGGTTTCCAGAATTATCAACCCATAAATGCCAAAGACAAAGTGAGAGGTCAGTGTGGACTTTGTGGGAACAGGGGGTCTGGGAGTGTGGTCTGGCCTCTGTCCCCTACAAAGAGAAGTGGCTGAGGCACAGCGACCATGCAGTTGCCGCCATGTGGCTGCTTCAGAGGTCCTGGCCTACAGATTGTAGGGGGACCAAGAGACCAATCTGAGGGGTAATCACTCTTGTTTTAACATGCTTGGATCTGGCTCACTATCTAGGGTGGAGGTCCTGGGGTGTGTTATCAGGTGTCAACAAGTGGAGGCTTCAGATAGGGCAGTCATCTAATAGTTCCAGCAGCTGAGAAAACAACAGCGATTTGGGACAAAGCTCTCCTATCTGGAACCAGAGTTCTACTCTGGCAAAGAGTTTAAAAGTCAAGTAATTGAGTCGCAACAAGAGCAAGCAAAGAAAGCAAAGCAAGCACAGAAATCATACTTTGGATTCCTTTTGTGGGGACAAAAATGATCAAAACATGGAATGGCAGGAAGACAATGAAGTCAGTATTCCTGCACCAAAAGCTTCCAAGAAAGATATGAACTGGTTACAGGCCATAAAGGAGATTAAGAAGAATTTTGAAAACCAAATAAGAGAAGTGGAGGAAAAATTAGAAAGAGAAATGAGAATGATGCCAGAAAATCATGAAAAGGGAGTCAACAACCTGACTGAAGAAAATAACACCTTTAAAAATAGACTAACTCAAATGACAAAAGAGGCTCAAAAAGGCAACGAGGTGCCTTAAAAACCTGAATTTGCCAGATGGAAAAAAGAATCTCAAAAGCTTACTCAAGAAAATAATTCCTTCAGAATTAGATTAGAGCAAATGGAAGCTAGCGACTTTATGAGAAAGCAAGATACAATTAAACAGATCCAAACAAATGAAAAAAATAGAAGGCAATGTGGAATATCTCATTGGAAAAACCACTGACCTGGAAAATAGATCCAGGAGAGATAATTTAAAAATTATTGGACCACCTGAAAGCCATGATCAAAAAAAGAACCTAGAAATCATCCTTCAAGAAATTCTCAAGGAAAACTGCCCTGATGTTTTAGAACAAGAGGGGAAAATGGAGGTTGAAAGAATACACCAATAACCTCCTGAAAAAGATCCTAATAAGAAAACTTCTAGGAATATTATAGCCAGGTTCTGGAATTCCCAGATCAAGGAGAAAATATTACAAACAGCCAGGAAGAAACAATTTGAATATTGTGGAAAAACAATCAGGATAACACAGGATCTGGCAACTTCTATGTGGAGGGATCAAAGGGCTTGGAATATGATATTCTGGAGGTCAAAGGAGCTGGGATTAAAACCAAGAATCACCTACCCAGCAAGACTGAGTATCATGTTTCTGGGGAAAATATGGTCATTCAATGAAAAAGAGGACTTTCAAGCATTCTTGATGAAAAAACCAGAGTTAAATAGAAAATTTGACATTTAGATACAAGAAGCAAGAGAAGCACGAGAAGGTTAACAGGGAAAAGAAAACATAAGGAATTTATCAAAGTTGAACTATTTACATTTCTACGTGGATAAATGATAATTGTAACTGATGAAACGTTTTTCTGTATGAGAATAGTTGAAGGGAATATATATATATATATGTGGATGTATGGGCATATGAATATGTATATGAGTGTGTGTATATATGTGTACAGGTGTACATAGAAAGAGGGCACAGGACTAATTGAAAATGAAAGGATGTTACTTAAAAGGTGAAACTTAGAAGAGAGGAATGTAATGAGAATGGATTGGAAGATACAGAATGGGGTAAATTATCTCATATAGAAGAGGCAAGGGAAAACAGTCACAATGGAGGAGAAGAGCAGGAAGGGAAAGGGAATGGGTCAACCTTACTCTCACCCTATAGCAGAGTAGGGGGAATGGGATGAGAGGGGGGATGATGGAGGGGAGGGCAGGTTGAGGGGAGGGAAGTTGGAAGCACGCACTTTTGAAAAGGGATGGGGTCAAAATAGAGAATAGAACAAGTGGGGGGCAGGATAGGATGAAGGAAAATATAGTTAATCTTTCACAATATATGCACTATGGAAATATTTTTCATAGCTACTCATGTACAACCTATATTGAATTGCTTATCTTCCTAGTAAGGGTGGGTGATGAGGGAGGAAGGGAAAGAATCTGGAATTCAAAGGTTTAAAATCAAATGTTTTATATATATATAGTTTCTCAATGGTTGGGGGAGGGATAGGCAGGAAGGAGAGATTTGGAACTTAAAGGTTATTTTTAACGAATGTTTAAAATAAACAATACATTTGTTTAAAAAATAAATGTCATATTTTCAAATTATTAGGGGAATTTCTAATCTGTTCAAGAGATTCTATTCTAACAGGCTATCTCACCTCACATTTCTGGGCTTCTTCTACCCCTAACTTCTCTTTCTACACTAAACTTTTGAACAACTATGCTTATGTGGGTCCTGCTCCCCAGTCATACGTAGTACTAAGTTGTAGGATAGGAATAAGTTTATATATGACCTAATGTCAAATCACTTTCCTTGTTCTCAGATATTTTTTTCCAAGTTTTGCCAATCAAAGGGTGATTGAATATTTGAACGTATCTTCCTGGATGCTAGATCCTATGGAACACTTAAAAAATATATTATTTTTAAGTCAAAATGGATAGGTATAGGTCAATGTTAGTATATTTTACCTTCTTCATTACTAATTATAGGACAAATACCTGTCCTGTCCTTTTAAAATATATTACCCTAAGGGCAAAAAATCATATTGCTTAGAACTAAAAGGCACCTTATAGATCATTAAGTCTGACTGCCTAATTTTACACACAAGGAAACTGAGACCCAGAAACATGACATGCTATGTTTGAGCATGAAACTTGGGTTTGGAACATAGGTTCTTTGATTCCAATTCCACTGCTCATTCAGCTATACTGTATGTCTCTCCATCACACAGCCAAATATGCATCCCATTCTTTATCTTTTGACTGTATTCTCCCTTTTTTTTAGTTTCTTAAATAGTTAATATGTTGGTAGTTGACACTTTGAATATTACTAGCTGAATAAATACTTTATTGACAGTTGTAATTCCAGGAAACTGATCTCCTGTTTCAATAAAGTAGGGACAGTATAACAAAAGTCTGCTATGAGACTGATTTTAAAGTTTCTCTGGAGATGAGGAAAAGACTTGGCGAACAATCTTTAAATGCAGCTTGATCACTACGCAGCCAGTATTTTGTCAGACATTCATTCTACCCTCCCAAGGGTAAGCATTTAGATCATTGCTTTTCAACACTCCAATTTCTTGAAAATGTAGGATTTTCATCTCTGAATTGTTTACTAGTTAATTTAAATTTCATTCAAATATTTTCCCCTATATCTATCTGTATTTTAGGACACTGATATTAAATGTCTTTATCTTCACAACCATTTACACTAAATTGTAGATGACATTAGTTATGGTTCACAAATGGAAACTATCTTAAAGTATTCCCAATATATTAACTCACAAGACTTCACCTGCTATGATTATATTTTACCATTATATCAAGGCAGGTCATTAAAAAATCCAGTCTCCATAGTTTTTGGTAACATTTAATTATTAATTTTGCTTTCCTTCCTTCCTTCCTTCCTTCCTTCCTTCCTTCCTTCCTTCCTTCCTTCCTTCCTTCCTTCCTTCCTTCCTTCCTTCCTTCCTTCTTCCTTCCTTCCCAACCCTCCATCTTTCTTTCTTTCTTTCTTTCTTTCTTTCTTTCTTTCTTTCTTTCTTTCTTTCTTTCTTTCTTTCTTTCTTTCTTTCTTTCTTTCTTTCTTTCTTTCTTTCTTTCTCTCTTTCTTTTCTTTCTTTCTTCCTCTCTTTCTTTCTCTCTCTCTCTGTCTCTCTCTTTCTCTTTCTTTCTTTCTTTCTTTCTTTCTTTCTTTCTTTCTTTCTCTCTCTCTCTC